>NC_050583.1:30332182-30648432 GCF_013368585.1 Megalops cyprinoides
GCGCGAGTGTCTAATTAGACAAAGACAATGTCTTCGCCAAGAATGCCAAGAGTAAAGGACGGCAGAAATGGGGATTAATCGAGCTTTGCTGACAGGACGGGTAAAACGCGCGGCGTAAGGTGCCAGTGTCAATCTCCTGTGTCTGCAGCTGGCCCGTCCCTTCATGTGGGCGGCGTGCACGCCGATCTCGCACCACCAGGGAGCTTTCCCACTGCTGCTGGCTGGCGCATGCACACCGTGGCAAACGAGGAAAGATTTTGTTCTAAAATGCTCTGCAGGCATCCGGCCATTACAGTCCTGTACCTTTTGGGGGCCAAACCTTAGCAGGAGCGGTGATGCCTGCCCTTTCGGTACCTTCCAAACGAATAGCCGCCCCCGTTCGGCGGCATCAGCTAGATCTGTGGTAACAACAGACGGTTAGGCGTGGCCTACTCACATTCTGTTGCTGGGGATGATCTTGTAGCCGTCTCTGAACCATGTCACCTGCGGCCGCGGGAAGCTGCTGACGGCGGGGGAGTTGAGGATGGCCGCTTTGCCCTGTGACACCGTCTTCCTCTGTTCCTGCTCCACAAAGTTCCCCATGTCTGAAGGGAGACAAACATTGGTCAAACTGAATGAGTGCGACATTTTCCTTAGCTATTACAACACCAGCCATAATTTGCAACGTGCAGGATGTTGGAAGCTTTTTGGGAGGGTCAGAATTGAAATAAAACATTTCTGACTACATAGACATAGGCACCTAACTCCTGGGAAGAAAAATTCAAGCCAAACAATTTCATAATGACATTACATTTCTTTATTATCCCTACAATTCAACACTGGGACTACCTAACTTCTAATGCAGAATAATGGCTTTAATTCTGACACTTCATGCTCCAAACATAATAGCGAGGATAGCACACTGCAGGTCCACACCTTGGAAACGTTTGAAATGCTACACTGCTTAGGGAAAAAAAGGCACAGCAGACATCTCACACTCAGCCAGGCAGTTGGCGCTCTTCCTAAAAAGGAAGGATTTGCTTTTAGAAATGAAACGGCTGAATAAACAAAAGCCGTCTGAAAAATCCCCGAAAATCACAGTGTTGCTAATAGCATGGCAACACTCAGGGAAAGTGTGAGCGCTTCTGTCTACTGGGCGTTTGTCTACTGGGCGTTTCAAAGGAAGGTGATGCGGAATGCATGAAAGAGCGCCTTCACAGCATCCTCCTCGTGGAATAACAAACCCAATCACCTCCCGCCACACACAATCACCCCGATTCACACTTACATGCTACTTGCACTTCTGCCTTCCTCTGCATCAGTGCCCCCATCCTGTTCCTCACCACACACTGGTAAAACCCAGCATCGGAGCGCTGCAGGGATGGGATGGTGTACCTGGGGAGAAGCACAGGGAGGGGGAAGTGTGAGAGGGAGCGACAGGGCCGAGACCGTCTCAGCGAGAGATGCCTCCCCTCGGAAGCTCTGCAGAGGCCCTCCAGCTCCGCCCCGCTAACCTGCAGCGCCCCCCCCCCGGCTGTGGCAGGCTCGGTATGTTCGATTTGTGCTGCGCGCAGCGGACTGTGTGGTACGCCCGCATCCCACTTTTCTTCATTACAAGTCTGCGTGTGAAGCGGGCAGTTAACTTCGGGTCTTTAATCGTTCCGTATTCGCCCCCCCCCCCCCCCCCCCCCCAGCTTTGCATTTTTTCGTGCCTCTGCGTTCAGCACTTCAGACCAGTAAGGGCAAAGCCATTGGCCTGCGGTGTTCAAAGGCACCCTGTTCGCTCAGGCATTTATTCAAGCGTTTTTTACCCTTGACAAAACCCGGATTTTGAAGTGCGGGCCTGAGCCGGCAGGACCGGCTCTCGTTGCCAGCCTACACATTAGAGCTAGCGAACAATTAAAATGCAATTAGTTCCCGCACGCAGGCGGTTCCATGTTCCTTTATGGACACGGTATTTGGCTGAAGTGCAAGATCCATCTTCCACTGATTTTTGAGGAGCAGATGCGCAGCGTTTTAACGGGTTACCATTTCCAAATGCAAGGCCAGTTCTGCCAACACATAATACTCCTCAACAAAAGTTCATCTAGTCATGTCTTCATTGAAATGCCAAAGAGCCTGTTTATGCATCTTAAGAAAAATGAAGAAAAAAAACATTTTGGTACTCCTAGGAAAGGCGAAATCTCATGAATATGCATTTTGCTTAGGAGCATACAGTATTGTAGAAATGAAAAAAAGATAATCAGGAAAGCAATACCAATTAGAGCAAATGAATGCAATGAAGTACAAAATGCTTCTTTCATTACACAACTGCTTTGGACTGATGGTTAGCCTATAGGAAATGGGGATCACAATCGATTTCACTACCCTTTCAAAATGCATATTTATTGTGCGACGCTAATTGTTAATTTTTCTTTTCTCTTTGGATATATTTGCCTATTTTATAAGATTCTGTGAGTAACAAAACGCTTCTTTGGTGCCAAATTGCACAAAGGTCCTCTTCAGCCTTCACTGATGATTTCCAAGCAGGAGAGCAGAAGTACAATGGCACCCTTTTGTTCACTTCAACCAGCTCAGCCCCTGAGAAGTGGGGCCCTTTTATCTGAAGACCCGGTCTAGCAGGCTTTGCATTAGTACATGGAGATAATGTCTTCCATGGGATGCATGGACAATGCTCTCACAGCACTTACAACCCAGCTTGGTATATTATGAAAATATATTAGCCATTGCATACATAAATACCCCCCCCCCCCCCCCCCCCAGCCTTCTTGTAGCCTCACCAAAGTCTGGCTTTCTCCGAGTTTTCCAATAATTACGGTTAAAATGGAGTCTGACTGCCAGAGCTGTGTTATTCTTTTGGTCACATCAATATGATTCAACAGAATTAACAAGAAGTCACTGATGGTAACAAGGCCTTGACAGGAGCTTCGATAATATTGTATAATGACTTTAAAACACTATGCCCTTTAAAACATTTCAATGTTATTTTCAATGTTATTTATATGAGCATTCAGATGAAAACTTGACTCAGGAACACGTACAGTACACTTACAGGGGGTTGAAAGCACTGTAAAATATATGAATTTGCTAACAATAACACACAATGTGAGGAGCGCAAAGAATGTTAAAATGACGGAAATTTTTTCCCTCTCTCTATCAAGACTTCCAATGACTGGAGCGAAGCAATATATTCATGTATAATTCACCAATGATTAAACCTGACCTTGAGATATTCTGGTATTTGCATCTACCACTTATTGAAGAATACCTTTAAAATGATGTGGGGAAAAAGCAAAGGGGCTCCTTTGAGCATGCTTTTTGTTAGCTCAGAGGTGCCATTATATTGATAGGGGAACACTTATCTTCCAGATTACAGAGTCTGAGAGACTTTCACTATCCGGCAGAGCTACTGTTCAATGCACATCACACACCCGCAAACCCTAGTCCCTCGGAAAGGGCAGCAATGTAGAGTGACAGTTAGAGGACTTGTCTCATGACCAGGTGGTTGCACACTCAAATCCTGGGGAGGGATATGGCCCCTGTACACCTGAGCAAGGTACTGTATTTTATAAACTTCTAAGGTGTAACACGAAAATTATGTTATCCACTGTGGACTATGAATTCTGAAATGCAATCAGGCTAATGCTTTACCAACCCCTAAAAATCTTCTCTTTAGTGCGGACATTTTAAAAGGAGCCAATACCGAACGCTGAACGTCGGCCTAGCGTTCAGCCATTCCAGTCTCCGAGGTAAACAATTTCCCTCTCTCACTGCTGTCGTGCGCTTCACATATGATGAGAGTCAGCGTCCTCCCCTAGCTTTGTTCATCCGTTTACAGCTGGGAGTGTGACATTCGCACGGTGCCCGTGTGAGAGCAGCACTGACACCAAGAGCTGCCAACACAATCACCATTGTTGATGGGTTACTGTGTTAAACAGTTTCTAATCATACAATAGACAGGGAAAACAGACTATAATAGCCAAAACAGTCTTGGCAGCGGCAATAACTGTTGAAAGCCAGTGACATACGCATACTTCTGGCAACAGACAGAAAGCCTTATTATGTCAATGGATAAAAGAATGCTAATTATATGTAGACAGAGAAGAGGAATGTGTGAAAGTAGGTGACAGGGTATAAGTAAAAAAAGGATGAAGGTGATGTCAAGCTTCCCTGTATCATTCTGCATGCGCAATGTGTGACAGCAAGGTCGTGGCTGCAAACCAAGCCACATACTCCTTTGCTTTTTCTGTTCCCTCTGAAATGAAAACACGGTGCCTTACTGTAGTGTTTCACTTTGAGTCTGTACAAAGAACTTTGAAATGACGTCTGTCATCAAATTCTGCCTGGCGCTTCAATGAAACCACAAACAGTCCAAGTCCCAAACTATAAAGGGCAGTCAAATAGCTCAAAACAGAACTTCAGAATAAACAGTCTTGTGCATGGCAAGTTGTTTCATTTGTAATTTGCATACATAATGCAGCATGCTAATGTGATTTGCTGCATAATGAATAGAATACTAAATTCTCTTTTCCAGGGAAAACTGGGCCTGGAGGGTGACCGTCCACAACCGGCGATTCCTTCCTGGACAACGGCGCTTTGTGTAAAACAATGTGTTCAGTTTCAACATAATTAACATCTTTGCATAAATATGTATACGGAGAAAAGAAACAGGTCAGAAAGGAGAAGCTCGGGCCCTGACAGAAGGCGAGACAGAGGGCATTTACTTGTACTGCGGAGAGAAGGAGGTGATGTCTGTGTTGTTGAGCATCCACTTGAACTCCAGGGGCCAGCTTCCCTCGGCCAGGCAGGTCATGACCAGGCGGTTTCCCTCCAAGTGGATCTGCGGAGGACCCGGCTCCGTCTTGAAATATGGAGCCACGTCATCTGGAAGACACGAGGGAAATCACGGTTAAGCTGTGGCCCCAGACCCCTGAGCGGCAGGGCTGTCAATACCGCCCCGCTGATCTATCCGTCGCACCCTTCCACCAATCAGAGCCTTCGCTGAAAAGCTCTTTTCAGATTTTGTGATTTACAAGGATGAATAAACATGGCTTTAATGTACAGTTCCACAATTAATCTCTGGTAATATTCTCTAACCCCCTCCGTGTTTTACGGAGGCAACGTTGGAGATCATCAGATCAGCGGAGCACTGGCCTTGGCGGCATATGGTAGACTGATCCCTTTGTGAAAACAGAAAGTCTCAGTGAGGTATAAAAGAAAGACATACATTTCTAGACCTCTTCTGTATCTGGGGATGGGGGGCCATTAGGGCGTTTTGTTTGCGGACATTATAAGAAGATGGGGCTGTGATCCACTAAGAGTGATATAGAGGAATACGTATCGGCTGAAATGCACCACGGTGAACTGTGGAGGTTTCAGGGGCTGATCTCGCCTGAGCTGGAGGGGCACTTCCATATGAGCTTTATTACTCTGAGAGGCTTTCACCCCTTTCCACAGCGAAAGCCACTCATCTCCTCCGCTTTCACTCTCCCCCCATGGCGGCTAGCAGACCACGGCGGAACATGCTGACCATCAGCTGGTTCTCGCCTTGATATTGAATTAAACAAATAAAAGATGTGAACTACCAAACGGAATAAACATGTTCCCTGCATAAAGGAACACCCATTATCTGACACAAACAGAATTACTGCAGGTAATTCAATATTCTCCTTACACTTCTGATGACAAAACAGAAAATGACTTCCTCACTGATCTGAACCACAAAGAGATTCATCTTATTAAACATATTAAAAAAAAAACTAAACTGTCCTTTGAGAGGGGAGGAGGGGAGGAGTGATGTGCAAATCCCAGCTGAAGATATTTCTGTATGATGGATTGCTTTGTGCACCCAGAAGGTTTTCTCTATCTGTGTCAGTCTTGTCATTAACTCGGGCCAATGTAATGCTGTAAAAAAGAGTATGTGGAAGAAAGATTAGTCTGACTCCTGGAACCTGCCAATGGACAGTAAGAGAAGCACTTGGAACAAATTAACTTTAGTCACCTATTTATGAACCAAAGTGCAGTGGGGCAAGTGGTCTTGACTTTAATATCCCTGGGGACACTGAACCGGAATTCCTACCGTGCCTTGCAGAGAGTTATCCTTCTACTGTCTTACGACAGATTCAGGCCTAATATTTGCTCCCACACCTACTTCCAACCTCCACTCACTGTCACATATGAAAATATAATAAGTAGGCTAATGAAAAGTAGGCCATATTATTATGCAAACAAGAGACATCAAAGATTAAAATATATAACTTAAAAGTCATATTTTACTATAAACAATAAAAGCATGATGCATTTGAATATAATTATACAAGTACAAAAACTCAAAAGGTGTAACATGATGAATTTGATTAGTAATGCTTGTTCACACTGTAATCTTTCCTTTTGGGTGAATTATTCAGGTATAGTTTCCGACAGCGCCTAAGGAAGACATAGGCTATATTTTTGAAAATGCTATGCTTCCGCACCGAATGTGCTCGATAAACAACCTTCCCATCCCACCGCAGATCCCAGCTGGCACTTCAGAGCAGGAACAGTCCTGGCTGTATGATTATAAACAGGTCATCTCAAGGAATTACAGCGCGTCAAGCCACAATCTGTCAGAGCTCAAGCTCCCCCTGAATACTCAGCTGCCGCTGTAATGGCAACTTTTATTCGCCAGACCTTGGGAGTGGTTTTGCCGCGCTACACACATTTTGTGCTCAATAAAAGTGAAATACTGCGACGACACTGAAAAGGAGCCCGTCTCTCCAGCGGTGCCCTGGAAGAGAGGAGCCAGGGGTTAACAGCTCCCATCAAAAGAATCCCTCCGCCAGGCCCCCACAGTGAAATAATAACGCACCCCTCCTGAATCTTGGACAAATCAATTGCACCGTAAACAGTGCTGCCCCGTGGCATACAAATGATTCCAAATGTACGGGTAAATTGCCAATGAAATTTATTAAGCCATCATAATCAAAGCCATCAATCAGCGAGCCGGAGTCCAGCAGCGGAAGCATTTGAAAATCTGGGCATGAACGGAATGATTCGTCGGAGGGGCACCTTTCCCTGTCAACACCTCCTCCGCACCTCCACGCTCCCCCAGCGCATAACCTTTTCAGCTGCAGCTGCTAATCTTCCCCTTCCAAAACCTGCCAGTGGATCTAACACGTTCCCCAAATATTTCCCTCCCCTGCGCTGGGCCACGCGTAATCCATTTGAAGTGGGGGCACGGGGCTTGAGGAATCTTTATCTATCACGCTCAGGATGAACAGGTCTGTAATTCAACGTCTGCCTCTCCCCCGCCTCCCTTCCCTTCCCCCAGCCCCATGCCCACGCCCCTCTCTCTGCAGGATTGATGGCTCTCCATTCCAAGGGAGGGAAACTTCCATCATCACAAATTTATTTCATTTGCCGGCAATTTGGAATATTTCAGTTAAGCATGCCAAATGCCAGAAAACCAATCTAAAACTCTACTATGCAGACTCCCAATAAATTTAATCTGTTTGGCACGGCCGCTGTGTGGGGGGATATTTATGCATTTCTTCTCAGAAAAAACTCAGGTTAGGGGAGCACTTTATTGACAAATGAAGTGCGGCTGCAGGCCTCCTGATTACTGGATATAGAAGGCCTGGGACAACAGTATTACAAGGCCCACAGCTGCACTAAAGCACCAGCTGTGAGTCAACTGCTGACTTTGCCTGATCCTCAGCAAGCTCCATAAACACACACAGCTCGGGGAGGATGAGGGACGGCTCTCATCTCGACCGAACCCGTAAAACTTCGGGTCTGCATCCGAACGTGCACGCACGGTGGATGCAGCGGGCTGACCGCAGTACGTTTCAGAAATTCCCCGCTGTCCAATGAGAGTCCTCGTGAGAAAAAAGGGAAAAAGGAACTTTCCACAGAGATGGATTCCTTAAGGCTGCAAGCCATATCACTTGACTTTCCAGGTGGTATTATCATTACCTATCTATGGAAATGTTCATCAAGAGCAGGCTACACAATTAAAATGACATGATACATTAAACACATCATCAAGCAACAAGAACAACATTGATAGGCACAGAACAGTTAGGCATCAAGCTGAAAACAGGGCTAATTATAACTCATAACAGTAAAAAAAAAAGGTGCATAGCAATTATCCTTAAGAGCAATCTATAGTACTTGTAATTAAATAAACAAAGAGCGTAACGATGACTTATCAAAGCAACTCACTGTAAATCAAGTGTATTATATGGGGTTACGGTGCTCCTGCTGCAGCTTGGATGTCTCTTGAATTGCACTGATAGGTCCACATGGCATGTTTTTGCTTTTGTCAATGGAATGTGCTGTACAGCACATCACACAGAGCTGTGGGTTGAGGTCTCCGGATAGGAGATCACACTGTATGAACTTTTCTTGGCCTGGATCAAAGCCACATGATCACTTCACACCTCTGGTGCGCCAACATGGACATGATACGGCCTGATCCCTCGGGTTTGTGGGAAGGAAAACAGAGACTCAAGATGGAATGAGACACCGACTGCGCTCCCCCACGATGAGACACTATTGTGAAGACAAGATGAACACATGTTCTTCTAATACTCGTCTTTATACCCCTCTGGCTTAAAGCAGAAAATAAGCAGGGAATTAATATGATGGCTTTTTTAAATAACACCACATAAAAGGGAGCCTATGTGCACCACTTGGGAGGTTAACATCTTCAACTAGCACTTCACACTTCTGGCATCTAACTGTGGGTTCACAGGCAAACTTCGTATTGGCTTAAGCCACAGTCAGGACGTTTTTAATAATACATCCCATTTGATAAAACCTCGGGCTAAGTTGGGAGGTTAGAAAATTTGAATTTGAGACCTCGGATCATCTGTAACAAATCTAATATCTGTAATTATAACGCAGATGTTCTCTGAAAGTCAGACTACTGTTACGTGGAATATATTTGAATTTATTTGAAAGTAATTTGTTCACTGTTGAAGACCTGATCCAGAGATTAAATTAAAAAAACATTATCATCAAAAAGGTTCATGTTTGTAATCAACACAATGACAAAGCACTGCTAAATCATGACAATATAAACCAAAACCATATCGAATGCCTTGAAAACGGAAATAATAAATTTGCTGTCCTTTATAAGGTCAGTTCTGAGTCACTCAAGTCCACAAACAGGTCATAAACACCACATGATCGATTCCGATTTTGATATAGGGGTATCAAACTGCTGTGTTTCTTTTTCTTCAAAATATTTTATATTAAAACATTAACTCATTTGAATTTATGGGAATTGATTCATTTCCTGGAGCTCTCCTTGTGAGAGCACAATTAAGTAATTGCATCATGCCACAGAATTTCTTATCGGCACACACGAGACTGAACTGTGGCTATCGGCTGCTGCAATTGATCCAGCACTTACTCAAAATGCTGTCAGGAAGGAACTCTTTGCCCAGATTTCACTTCATTTTTATCAATCACGATTTTTATTTCACAAGAGTTCTGTAACACAGTGGGGATCTCATCGGCATTTACGGTTCTTTGCCATCCAAAAATTCATTTAATATCTTTGCAGATTTTGAATTCAGACATGGGTTTGAATTATTTAAGAGGCCCCTGACAATAAGATGTACCACCTGTGCATTAAATAACGCTGCATCTCACACGTATTACCATTGAGTTAACAGTAACAAATGTCTTGCAATGTTGCCCATGTTACGGACACCAGCTGGAAGTTACGTATGATACAGCGGTAGACACTGCGCGGCATATCTCACATTGTTTGCATTATTCTGTGTTATTTCTGTTTGCTTTGAGGAATGCCTTCATGAAGTGCACAAAGCCTTGAAACCACTGCTTTAATACAACGGTGTAAGGATTAATGAAACAGTGCAATGGCACGCAGCCGACACTGTGCTCTCATCTACATCACACGGCATCTCTCTGCGCTGCGGCGTTCCGAGGCCTCTCTTCTCCCATTCTTTGGGAGATGTAGTGCCTGAAGTAACCCACATGACAGATCCCCAGCCGAGCCCAGGCAGCCGGCTAAAGCTGAGAAGGCTGAGATTTAAGCCTCTCCTCCTCCCCCTCCGCTTCACTTCTCAACATGATCAAAACACACACCCTCAAAGAAACATTGTTTGTTGTCAATGTGCTGCTTTAGAAGTTATAGTGTCAACGGCACAGCTGTAAAGCAGGGTTCACTGAAATATGCATTGGCAGGTGGTGACACACACAAAAAGACACAGCCAGGAGTTCAATGGTTGAGCAAGAGACTCAGTCCTCCAGTTTTTAGCTTTAATTCAGGCCTTAGAACTCAGAAGCATTCTTCAGTGATCTGCTTGAGTACGCTATGGTAGACCACAGGTTGGCAGTTGTTCCATGACTATAATCACTCTGTAGTAATGTCCATGTAGTATACAGCAGTAACACAGAGACATTTCAATAATTCACACTAAAGATTTTATTGACTACTTTATTTATTTCTTTACTTTTTTATTTTTTTGTCAACACTTCCTTTGCAGTCCAGGAAGTGTTGATGAACATTAATAAATAAAACGCATTAACTGCAAAGCAGATATTGTGTTTCAAAAGGAAAAAAAAAACTTGTCACAAAAAAGATGATTTCTTCATGACAGCAAAAAAAACTGTTAAAGTGTCAGGCTACCAGACAGCAATCTTGTGCCGTTAGTGAGCATACTACTTGACAAAACTTCAGTCACAACATTACGAAACCCGAGGAAACCATATGTAATACTACACAGTGCATCTGTCTTCAGAATCAATGCATTTTAACAAGTTCCTGTATACATTATTCTCCTAATATGTGCACATATATTATGTCCTTCAGGTTTTTCCTTGACTTCATTTGTTACAAGCAGGCAGCTCCGGCCTGACAGCTTAATTTCAGCTCTCAGCCTTTCTGCTGCACCTTTGCGAGCGCCGCTGCCTCTCCTGACACCGGCAAATGTGGAAAATATGAAGAGGACAGGCAGGATACCGCTCAACACTCACGCCTCGACTTCAGCTCCCTTTTAGTTTTGACTTACATAAGTGCTGCAATTCCACTCATCCTGAGGCGGCTAAATAGTCCAAGGGCAAAACGGTTTCATTCTACAGTACTTGATAGGGGCGAAAAAAAGGCAAAAAAAGAATTACACCAGCTTTTTTTTATTTTTTTTATTTCATACTTCACATTTCATTACACAATGAGCAGCAATGTGATTCTTGGTCTGCAAATGAACAGGATTGGGAGAAAGAACGGATGAAGTCAGGATGCTCCACTTTGAACAGCTCGCACACTACAGACCATGTGGAAAGGTCTGTGCCGCCTCCCAAAATTGTAATTAGAGAGGTGCCAAAATAATAAGAGAAAGTTGCACACTCTTTCCTCCTTCTCGCTTGTATTTAGACCATGGAATACATCCCTTGGCCAAAGGAAATTAAATCATCACTTAAGCACATTTTCCCGAAGCCCCCGGTCCTTTCGAATGTGTTCGACACACTCATGTGCCTCTCCCAGGCTCACTGAACTTAAGTGCAGCTCCACTATTGTTAGGAGGAGATGAATGCATCGGCTGGTGCTAACGATTACCAGAAGGGATGGATGATGGGAAGGCTGGGGGGCTCTGACCGCACCTTTTAGAGACTACACCGGTATCACCAGGGGCATCGGACCGCGGGTAATGGTGAACCTGACTAACCAGGGCCCTGCCTGGATGGGGGCCCTCCAAAAGCCTCGGAAATAAATTGATTTTAGCTTCTAATTTTGCAAATTTTTATACTTTCTGTTATTATAGAAATAAATAATAATTTCCATGATAAGTTCTGCTTATCTGCCTGTTGTTTCCTTTATCTGCTTATCTGCCTGCTTCCTGCTCCCGCACCCCCCTCCCTCCTCCGCCTCAAAAGCAAAAGCGGTTTGATCCTCCGGTGCGCAAATCTACTGTGTAAATAATGTGGCTAAAGAGAGCAGTTAGTGGCTTTCGCCATTTCTGAAACCAAAATAAAACCAAAATCAAAATCAGGATTTCAGGAGCACAAGGAGCGCAGAGAGCAAAACAGAAAGCTAACAGAGTTTCTTTCAGAAAACCAGTGAGCCTAAAGTGCCAAAGAGTAAATATGTTGCAGTAACGTAAGCTAGCTTGCTAACAAGTGATTAGCTAGTTAGTAGTCATTCATAACTAGCGCGAGCTGATAAAGAAGCAGGATTTGATTCAATGCAGCTAGTAAGCATTTTATTAACAGTTAATGTAACAGACAGTGTTTTTGTGATCATAACCCAGCAAAGTTAGCCTCAGCCCAGCAGCTAACCTGTAAAATACACACTGTTAGCTCCAGGAGCAGGTGTAGAGGGAGAAAGAGCAGCCATGTCTTCATGTTCTGATGTAGCTGAAGACATGAGACGAGGTGAGCTCAGCAAAGTCGCTAACAGGTGTTCCAGCTTCCAAGCAACCATTTACTGGGCAGTGTCAGTGAAAATGACAGTAAATATATTTAAATGAAACAACCTTCCAAGTTAGATGTTGGTAACACAAAGATGAAAAGCTAATATAAATTTGTCTATTTATGCTTGTAGAGGAGTCTGTTAGTGTATTGATTGTCAGCTGTTTAACCCTTAAATGCATACCAACCAACCTAATAATTAAATATAATAAATACATTTTATATTTTTTCTGTCCCTTTATTTTCTCGTTTCTTGTGGAGGCCAGGCACACTACTGTGTCTGGGGCCCAAAATTTGGGCGTCACACTGAGCGTCACACTCACAGAATACGGGAGAGTAAATAAGGCAACAAATAAAAGCTTGATCTCCCCGGGACCGATGGAAGCGACACGCCCCTCTGTCAGCCGCGTTATTTCAGCTGCCGCCCTCTGTGACACCTCCTTGAGATACAGAATAATAGCCGCACAATCAAGTGGTTCCGGGCGCCGTGTACCTCTCCCCCCCTCCCCCTCTGCGGGGACGCTGGCGGACAGGGCGCTGGCAACTGGCGGTCCTGCTCAGCGGAGGCTTCGCCCTCTATACACGCCGTTCCCCCCACCCCCGGCTCCTCTCGTAACTCATCTACATTCAGCCTATTTCACGGGTCATACGATTCAAGACTTGCTTTAAAAAAATGCTTAAGCAGATCTGGGGGAAAGGAAATTCAATTTGTTTGGATTATTATCAAAGATGAAACGCTCCGATAGGAGACGGCTCAGCTCAAAGTGAATGTAACAGGGTGCTTCTGGGCTGACAGCCTATGCTGATGGAATTGTCCTTTTCTCACCCCCCCCCCCCTTTCAGTAAGCAGCTTCCCATGTGCTTTCTTGACTTTCTACAAGACACTCATGGAACGCAAACCTAACTGCAGACCACAGCAAACGGTTGCAGCACGGCAACCATCACTGCCTTACATCCTTATTCCACATATGAGTCCTTCACTACTGTTGGTGTTTGTTGTAACACTACTGTTGTTTCGTATTTGCTGTTGTCACTTTGACGTTGTATGAAAGCACTATGAGAGACACTGGAACTGGAGTCTAATTCCTTGTATGTGTAAAAACATGCTTGGCCAATAAAGTCTGATCATGATTTCGAATTTGATTACGCTCCTGACTCCTGATCACGCTCTTACACATGAAATAGCTTCTGACATTGACTGCTGTCAATCTCATGTGGGACGCTTCAGTCACCTGTCTACAGTCCTTTGGCCCAATGCAGCACACCCAACACCTCCAATACTGAAGAAGGAATCAGAAGGTCACCAATCAATTATCATTTGTGGGGAAAAAAATAATTCTACTTGAATTTGTTTTTATGACAATAGAACAAAGAAGAGAAACTGTCTGAAAGTGACTGTGAAGCTTTTAAAAGGCACAGTTAAAAATACAGCTTATATTATCAAAACATTTTAGCTTCACCTCACCAGATGTCAACAGGCTTTTTTGAGTGCTTTCAATCTGAACATCTGAAATAGACGCTGTGAGGCAACGCTGTGCTATACGGGTTTCATTCTGTACACTCATTTTGATCAAGAAAACATTTTCAAATTAAAACATAATTCCTCACCTAGCTTGAAATAAAGACAATTTAGTAACCATCTCTAAAACTCTACGCTAAATAAACACTGCAAATGCTGAATCACGGTGAACAGGAATGATTCAACCGCCATGGACTGCGACATAAATGTAAATCCTGACCACTGCAAAATGCCTGTGTCAGGAGAGTGCGGGTATTACGCCTCAGCCTCCTGGTCACATGGGAAACAGCCCCTGATGTCAGACCCTGTCTGTCCCATACAGAAGGCTTCAGTCAGCTGTCCACAGAGCAATAAAAGCCAGACATAATCTACAGCAAGTGAGTTGGCGATAAAGCATTATTTCAATGTGCGTGTTGTTTTTTTTTTTTTTTCACGTCCTTACTGCCGTGAGCGGTTATCCCTCTGGATTCCTACGAGTCTGTTAACATCCAGGGGTTTTAGCAGATAATTGTAAACCTTGGGACATAGTGCCTTAAATCAGCGGGATGAACGCCCCGAATAAATCTTGGGGAAGATGCGTGTGATTCGGAGCAACTCCCCCGTGTGCTCCCGAGGAAACTCTTGTCAGTTAGCCGAGATAACACAAGGCCCCTGCTTTTTGGATCATACTCCCCTACCTGCTGCCTGGTGTCAAAATGACTGCGCTAAAAACACAAATGGGAAAACAATGAGATGCTTCGAACATAACTCACGGCCTTCAGCCAGGCAATAACAGCGCCGTGATGTAGGCTGCGCTCCACATGGGAATCTGCCCCTCAGCTTTTTGCCTGTTAACTCCATTACCTCTACAGAGGCCGCTGAGAATACCCGCCCTGGCTTTTTTATCTCTCCGACAGCCCTGGGCCTCGCAGCGTGCAGACCATACGCTGACTATCTGCGGAGGCAAAGTGCGAGCACTGGCTTTCATCTGATGACACCACTAAACGGGTCATCCCTTTGGGCCAAAGTGGACGGCATCTGACATGTCACACTTCCTCTTCAACCGACAAAGGGAGAACTTCCTAAACCAGCAGACAGGCTTACCACAACTCGTAAACAAACAGGGGCCAGCAGTGGTAAGGGCACTTTCAAGGTGCACTGTTAAGCACAGGAAATCTAAAGGTCTTTCAATTACTGAAGGGCAAAGAGGGATTATATCAGTGGCATGGCACTAATCTCCTTCATAAGTTAATATTTTCTATTAGAGGAGCCATCTGCGCTAAGTGCCATCCCATTCAATCGAGGAGGTAGAAAGAATGAATTCCCCAGTGTAGCGCCACACTATCTGCAACAGCCAAGAACATGCTTATTACCCTTAACTGCTGAGCTCCCTCATGCAATATTCATCAAAGTCTAAACAAAGTGACAGCGTTATCCACTGATACGCCACTCAGCCTGTTACGGCTGATATGAAAATGGCAACACATTTCTCCAAGGATTGAACACGGCCTCATCAAATAAACAGACTGTGGCGTCTCATAAAAGTCTCTACGCAGGTAATGCTCGGCATATCAGGAGATCTGCATTGTCTTCAACAAGATGTGCTAACCAGAACAGAAGTGTGTGCTCACAAGTGCATGTGTGTGGTGTGTGTGTGTGTGTGTGTGTGTGTGTGTGTGGGTGGGTGGCATGAGGGAGGAGGGGCTGAGCACAAGACATGTTACAAAGGAAATAATCCAATTTGCATGGCTATTACATCAACTTTTAGAGGAAGCTGCAATGGCACTAAACTATAAACAAATTATTCTGAATATTTTCACAACAAAGGCCAGCTGAACCACAGCTGTAATTTGTTATGTCAAGAGCACAGACGACGATTATCAATGACCCCATTGTAACGTAATTACTTCTCATTATCTTCTGCACTGAATTCCTCCAGAAGCGCAGACATTAGAAACAAGCCCTTGTCTGCACAGTCTGAGACTCTTTTGTCCAAGATGGCAGCGGCAGATAGCTTCTTTAAGCTGGAGGACCACTTACCATTCCCGACAATAAGAGCATTGTTTTGAGTCATTAAAATTCTCAATTAAGGGCCTAACTCAAAGGGGAGAAACTTTGAGATACTTAATCTAACAATCACTCAATGCTGGGGCACCGTTTGGCATGTTAAGGAGCGGCACAAAGGGCTGTTTTACGGCCAAGTGGCGTAGGACGATCATTCTGCTCCCTGACATTTTCGGACAGGGAGGACGGGGGCACAATCGACTTTGTTTCCAAATCCTTTCAGCAGCGCTGAGGGACAGCCAGTAAATATTGCCCCGAGATGAACAGAAGGGGTGGCGCACCTGCACTCCCTCTGAGCCGTCCGCGTGTGGTGAGAGGGCTGGAGCTCATCGTCCAGATTAAAGACACTTAACGATTTCTGTTCGGCGCAGGCCTTTTTAATTAAGGGAGCAAGTGGAGACGTGCCACACGGGTCAAGCAGCGCTGAAAAAAGCGTTGCATTTAGGGAAAGATATTCCAGACGCTGAACTGCATCAGTAAACAGCCAACAGCCTGCTGGTTTTGAATGCTGATCTACCACCGAATGCTGCAGCTGAAGAGATCTTGTTTTGTGATAAAAAAAATGACTTTGGTGATTGTAAAGATGTCAGTTACGGAAAGCTGTGCAGTAAGCATTTACTTGTTAAACATGCTCGCAAACAGGAGTATATCTGATTATAATCTCCTGTTCAACGGTTTTCGTGACACTACCTACTACACAAGTTTTAACATTTACATTTTTGGTTAGCAAAAATGTCCCACAGGGACCTACAAAGCATCCTGTTCTTCCATGTTTTCCATTTATACAGCTAGATAAGACAACCAGTAACCCCCAGGTCATGAGCCTTGGTCCTTCCCACTTATATCACATCACTGTTTTAATGCTCATTTGACTGCCTCTGACTTGAGGTAATTGTACTGACATACAGAAAAGTGTTTGCATGGTATATGTTGTTTTTTGGTGTTAACTAACTGCAATTAAAGCATTAGACATGAACTAATTGCAATATAATTATGACAGTCAACTCTACGACATGTCTCCAAAACTGGAGAATTGATGAGACAAGACAACTAGCAATCAAACAAGTCTGCAGTTGATTCTTTATAATAAGAGGAACAGAATGTGCATGAAGGAGTTGACAACCTATACTGGATTTGTAAAGGAAACATGCAGGTAACTGCTGAAACACACCAACACTTAAGTAAATGGGGGATACCAAGTGCATTGATGCTCCCACGCAGGTATGGTCACTGAGTTTACACATGACCTTAAGCATAATTTAACTCACTATGCTTAAGGTCATGTGTAAAAAATAAGAGATCTTTGAGAAAGGGGTGACACATTTGGCAGGAACTTCAGCAGGCCAATAAAAACAAAGGCATTCTGAGTGATCACCTTCATCCTATGGTGAAGTATTTCTATCCTGATGGGAACACTCTGATCTACAGGGCATGAGTGGTCACTGAATGGATTGACGACCATGAAAACGATGTCAACCATATGCCACGGCTGTCTCAGTCACCAGATCTCAATCCTTATGGGAGGTTCTAGGGCAGCACCTGAGGTAGTTTTCCACCACCATCAACAAAACACCTTTACAATGGAATTTGTCATGGAAGAATGGTGTCTTCCTCCAGCAGAGGTCCAGGCACTTGTAGAATCTGTACCAAGGCAAGTTGAAGCTGTTCTGGCTGTTTGTAGCAGCCCAACACCCTATTAAGACACTTTATGGTAGTGTTTATTTTTATTTTTCCTTGCTATTGTATGTGGTTTTATTAATCATTAATTTGCTTAGTACTCACCCTTTGCTTTACCAGGCGCACTTTTCTTTTTTTTACCCACGTAATCCATTTACAATCCTAGATATCTACTGCAGAAAGGTTAATTACCTTGCTGAATACAGACACAGGTGTGACATTATTAGGACTTGAATTGTCTAGTTCAGTTCCCAAACCTCTACACCACCAACACTGCCACTGACACACAGCCACTTCTGTTAATTAACTGGTAGATAATCTGAATAAAAGAGCATTTTACCATCCACAACAGCATCAAAAAAGAGGTTTTGAAGTAGGCACTTCCATTATGGTACCATGAAAAGGTGGCTCATTTCTGCAGATTGTCAGAAGAGTAAACCTAAACTTGAAAATATATCTCTCCATTTATTATCGATGCAAAAAAATTCAAACATTATTACAGTTTTTCCCCATGTGAATCCATGGTGATTTTGGCAAAATTATGTCACTCTTCAGATTAAATTTAAGGGTACATTTTAAACCTCAACAACCTGCTGCTCAAAACACTGAGCTGGACAATTCCCCTGAGCCTGCCTGGCCCGTGTAAATCACGGGTCAGCTGTTCTTAGGGGGCTGACATTGTTGTTTGCTGTATAAGGGTGTTCTCTGCTTCTGCAGTGCTCTTTACCCAAGCCGCCTGCAGATGTGCTGCTGGCAGAGACAGCTGTCAGAGGGACATGTGAAAGTGACGGACTGATGTGGAGGCAAAGCCACTGTGGAGCAACACCACTTTCCACAGACTTACATTCTATTCTCCACAATTCCTTTGACAGCATGCCCCCCCCCCGCCACTCCCCCCAAATTTACTGTCATTTCATTCAAAAGCCCTCAGCACACAATCATTTCATTTTCACCAAGCTTAATCTTTCCAAGAATCTGATTCTATCTGTTGATCGAAATTCATGTTTTCTTGAATGTGGATGAAAAAAAAATGTCTTGAACGGTAAGCCATTTTTGCAAACAATGAGACGGGCTTCAGCTTTGATCAGCGGGACTCAACACACAAATCTAGCAGCGATGCAACCAAACAACATATAGAAATAAACAGCATGAAAAGCATTCCAAAGTATCCCAGAGATTCTCATTTCTCACAAGGACCAGTCAGCCAACCAATCTGGTAACCCCCCCCCCTAATTTCTTCGCAGTGCTCAAATAATACCAAATATCAGTGATAAAGCCTGCTGCGGTTATCAAACTTTCTGCGTTGGAGAACCCCTAGAGCAGTAGACTTGGAAGGTCAAGGCAATACTGTCTGGTGCCATGCCCGGTACGGGTCAGGGGTGCACTCATTTCCCTTCAATTAAACAACTCCATTCTGTCAGAGGACACAAGTCACCACCTCAGGTCTCCGATATCTCCGTGTCGGGGGTAGGGGGGAGACGGCCGAGCGCCTACGGTTTGAGCGAGATGGATCAATGGGGTTATCAGCGTGGGGAAACAGTATGACTGAGGATGGCTCGGAATATTCTTATTATAAGTAATTTTTAAAAAGCAATTGTGGTTTTAATGGCAGCAATAAAGAATTTTTAATTACCGCCCCGTCAACGGAGAGCCATAAAAGCAGCCGTTTTTATCGATTTTCTTCTCCGGGAACACCGGGGGCCGTCACCAGGGCTGATGAAAAGGGGGTCTGACTCAGGACTTGTTGAACATGGCCGTCTCCCCCGTCCCTGAAGATCATCCCTACTGCGCATGAATCATGTTACTTAGTCTATGAACCGGGGTGCTTTCATTACTTAAGAGAGAGGCGCGGAAGTCGCACCCCAGCTCGATCCGGGCCCATTTCATCTTTTAAAAGAATTATTAGAGCCAGTAAAACTGAATTAAGGCCCCAACAATCACGCCCCGTGAGAAACAGTTTCATTTAAGCCACCACAGGGCAGATCACGTTCAAGAGCACTTTAAGCACCAAGACAGAAGGTGAAGGTTATTTATTCATGGGTGAGCTATATCAGTCTTGGGTATCCATTTCTCCTCCGAGAGGGATGATGAGAAAAGCTCATAAAATCCCTCGACTCAAAGCGCCCACTCAGGCAACGCTGCAAAGCAAGAGGTCAGCACGTTTACATGTGGAGGACTTCATGACATGCATTTCAAAATGCTAAATGTACCCTGAAAAGAGACACCTCCACCATCAAAATAGCCACTCCTGCACAGGATGAACTGATCTCAAGTAGTGCTCTTAAATGGAAAAAAACGAACTGGAGAGACTATGCAAACAAGGCTGTTCACAATGGCACCCACTCAACTCAACTCAAATGATCTGAAGACTTGAAGCTGGCATCTCTTTCAGGTCAAAACACACCACTATTCACTGAATAAAAGCAGCCTGGATTCCTTCTCAGAATAAAGGCTATTTGGCAAATCACAGAAAGGTGAAACATACTGAATAACTATATTTCATGCTTCTTACCTCTGCATTCATTTTAGAGGGAAGAAACAAGGAGGTATGAATGACTGAGTGGTCATCCAGCTTTGCATGACCTTTTGTTAATGTCGGGATTTGTGAACTGTGAACATCTTTATCCCTCAGTTTTGTTTTTTTTTTAACGTTTCTCTCCCTGCGAAGGCGGACCGCTCCCTGTGGTCGCACTGGGACGCCTCGTCTCCCAGCCGTGGCTCAGAGAAGACAGGTAGGGGCTTAATCAGGTGGAAGAGAGGAGGAGTGATCAGTGACATTTGAGAGGAACGGGCATCGTGGGCCTCCTTGGGGAAAGGCTCAACCCCCTCAACACCCATCACCAGCCCCAAAGGTAAGCCATCAAGCCACCTGACCTGAAATCAGCAGACATCTTACTGCCAACAGCAAACAGATTATTCTGAGACGGCGCTACCTTTTGGACATGCCACTGCACTCAAGGTTCTTCAACATAACAAACGCATGCATCCACACCTAAAACAAGTGCGGCAGAACATGGCCAGTCCCTGCCAGTGTCATCCAGTAAGAGTCCACTGCAACCACTATTAACAAGTAGGCCTATAGGTCATTAACGCTACTACCATGTGAAATAAAATAGATTTGCATCACATGGTCTGATCATTTCTTTTCTTCTTCCACTTATCTGGAATCTTAGACATTTGTTGTTGTTTTTTTTATTTTTTTAACCCATCTTCATTACTAAACCTCAAATGTCATATGGAAGACATAGCTAATTATTTGTCAGTAAATGTAGGGTGATGCTTGGCATCTAAAGGAGTAACTTGCATAAGTAGTGCATGTATAATCATGTTTGTTCTTTCCTCTATGGGAAGAAACTTGTTCAATCATACAATCTTAACTTCTTATGGTATAAATAAATATGGTGGACACTGGATAGATATTATTTATGAATACAGACACAGTATATATCTCCGCTCTTTTCTTCTTTAACACCATTTAGTAGGATGTGGGCAACAAATGTAAATCATTCATCTGGATAGATATCATACTTCCTTTCTCCAACATGAATCATGCAGAAAAGATTTCATGAAAATCGTATATAATACTGCAATCATTTCATCCTCCTCCGACTTACAACATTAGTGGCCTACTTCAACAATAAGACTGAGTGACTCTATTTAACTACCAAGGCTGTGTTTAATTTAAAACGCAATATAAAATGAATCTGAACCAGTGATGAGCACTCCAAAACGTCAATGCACTTATGATCTTTACCTCTACCGGATGAAAATGATTCCACACTGAGACACGGAGCGAGTCACTGTCGGTACAGCAGTTATTAAATAATGAACATTTGCTAACTACGTGTATCAACCCTGCTGTTTTTCCAATTATTCATATTCAGCCTTTGTTCTGTTCGTTAACACCTGTGTCTGACATTTCATAAGATGTTCAGCTTTTGACCTTCATGCAGGCTTACAATACAAATCATGACCATTGAGTAAGGCCAGATAATGGAACAGATACAATCGCAATCATGTAGCACATGTAGTCTGAGCAGAACAATGGTCTGCTTTACATGTCTCATATCACAGATTTGATTCGTATACCTCCAGTATATAGAACTATTTCTGTTCCACCTGCCACGAAAGCTCAGCTAGATTTGACGTGAATGTAGCTGTGTTTGACTAACCTCCACTTCAACCGACAGAAACTATGATGATAGAATCTGATGAGAAGAAATCCTGGATTGTTCTCTGTTTGTTCCTGACAGCTAATGCATGAATAATTTGAAGCGCTTCCACAAAGTGAACACGTATAGCTGACACAAGGCCTGAAATAATAAGATAGGTCTTTGGAGGCAGTGTAACACACAATGGAACCATCATGTTCATAATGACTTAATTGTTCTGTGCAATGTCTCTTACGGGCTCAAAAAAGGGAGTTAATATTCTAAGGCAAAGGAGACAAACAGCTCCCAGCTGTTGTCTTGCACAAGCTCATTCTCATACCAAACCAATAATGACTGGCAACTAAATAATGACTGGAAACCAATCTGCAGATAATTCCTCTTAACCCTTAACGGGATCTCAATATTTCAGGGGGAAAAAAAATATTGTTTACTCTTCCCCTTCAATTTTACCAGGAGTCTTAGATACAATGGCGTTTCAATTCTGAAATCTTACTGAAATGAATCAGTGCACTGTTAATACATGATCCTCTTCTCAATCAGCTCCAAAGCCCAGAGAATAAAAATGTGTGATAAAGTCAGACAGATCTCATTGTACACTGTGAATCCCTGTGACCTCCTTGGCTCTGTCTAAATTGTTCAGCTGACGAGTGAAACAGTGTCAGTCCAAATTCAATTTAGCAACGTGTTGAGGTTTAATTCTACATCTTGCACACTCGGAGGAAGCATGCATCCCAGTTTGATGAGAAAGCAATTTATCATAGCAATGTGGCAGCCGTTGGTTAAGGGTTTTTGTAAATGTGAATTATGCAAAAATAATTTGTCTTTTCTACAGGATTTAATGATATACAGCTTCACTAAGGTCTGCAACAGCCCAAAAGTTATTACGACTACGACTATGGTAACTTTTGCTCTATTTAAAACCATTCTAAAACGCGAGCTTCAAAGTAGTGGGGTAATTAATCTTTTTTTGTTAAAAGGCACTTGTCCACTAGGACGTTTTCATGGATGAAAGGAAAAAAAAATCTGCATTTTGCTGAAGTTTGATTCATGAGCTGAGAGCTTAACTACTTTGACATTACAGAGTAATCAGCAAATGCCCCAGTGAGACTTCAGTGATAACAGAAACCCCAAACTAGAGGCACAAAGAGACACCATGAACAGTTTCAACATATCTTCAATTCAACACTCCCTCACTATAAAAAGTGGAAGTGAGTGCTTGTTCCTGCTGTGTACTCTGAATGTCTGTAAACAGAGTAATTGCAATTACACAATTAGGAGCTTTGTTGATGAAGAAAAAAAAAAAAAACCTTGCTCCCACAGCCAGAGACTATAAAATGTCTGTGTGATCCAGAGCAGCTCATTAAGTCCTTGTGTTTAATTAAAAAAAAAGATTCTGAACAATTCAGAGGGTTTTTTTCCCTGGATGAGTGACTAAAATCTGATCAGAGAAAAGGGGATAGAGCAGAGTGGAGTGAGGAAGAAAAGAATGAAGACAGAGAGGAGAAAAAAGTACAGTCCTGTACTTCTAACATCAAGCCGAGAGAGGAACTCAGAGGAGTTCAGTGCTTGGTAATGAGCAGTTTCCGCGTGGCGGGCCGAATTCGGCCTGGCCATTGTAACTTCACTCACTTTCATGTCTGCGGTGGATAGAAATCTGATGCATCTCGGCTCACAGCGGACACCAGTCTGGACGCCTTTGGAGGCGAGCTCTTCACTTGTGAATCTCTAAAGAGGCTCTCTTCTCCAGCCACAGCAAATTTCCTGTCCTCGCTGGCCATGCAGGAAACATCCCTCGGCCCTCAGTCATCAGGCCATATTTTATATATACACATACACACACACATAAGTACATACACACACACACACACACACACACATATATATATATATATATATATATATATATATATATATATATATATATGCAGTGTGACTGATCAACCTCATTAGGATTGTTCACCTCAAAAAAATAACATGGCCAGCACTGGTGATGGGTGTATCTGATCAAATTAAGTGTTGCTTGCAGTAACATCTCACGGAGACAGACTGGCTCTTAATCTGGGGGATCTGAGAGTTGCAGCTGGCTGCAACTTGAATGATGTGCTCCTCAAAAACAAAGTTGCTCGGCGCTGTTCTACTTTTCCCCATGTGTCCTCGCCAGGAACAAAGAGCCGTCACCAAGAGACTGTCCTCGTCTTCCAAGGCTCTGACTGAAAAAATGAGCTGCCTGCTCTGCATTCCAGAAAGCTACAATACAGTTCCCTGCAGCAGGCAGGCTATGCTTGGATGAGGACTGGGAACTTTTTTGTCTACTAGATAATACACTTCTCAGCAATTGTACTCCGAGTCATGTCAGAATGATTTAGAGGTATTAACCACAAATGTGTCACGCCTAATCTTTTCCACTTAAAAGCCTGAGCTCGAACAGGTATAGGCAATTCTTTAATGTAACTTCTCATCCCAAAGGTAAGTTTTGGATTCCAAATAAAGCAACAGACAGAGGGTGAAAAGTTCTGTCCTCTCCTGAGTCTGTCAAGCTTCAGTGTTGCATCCCCCCTTGGCTGCTTTGAACGCCGCCATTGTTATAACCTTAGGTGTTGCAGGTATTTGACATGATTGACAAATCATTTCCTTTAATTCATTATTTAACTCAGAAGATCAAAAACACTTCATAGCAATTTACCTTGAAGATCAAGCTGATATTTCAAACAGCGTGACAGAAAAGGTTGTCTGTCTGAGGATGGCTGGGAGAAGTCAGAGGACATAGAGGCTTTTCTGACCTGCCTGCTCAATGCTGTCACTCAATGGGAGTTTGGCCCAGCTGCCTCCGAGCACATCTCTTAAACTCTCAACAATACAGAAGACACACAAAGTATGTAAGAAAGGCAACCATAAAAGGAATCACCTTGACTGTTCACTTTTTCTTTCCGAATAGTTTTTCTTTTTTTTTTTTTTATCTGTGCTGAACATCAAGGCTCCTGTTTTCACTCTTTGAAAAAGATGCACCATGAAAAGAGCTTCAGAGAATGAAACTGGGCAGGACTGTTAGCTTACATTTCACCCATTTCCACGGAGCAGAACGTCTCTGGAGAAACAAATAGCAACAACGCTTTATGCTGCCAGACACAGTGATCGAGCAAGCAAACATTGTTAACCTCAAAAGCATCCTGCATTGCTCCCTGAACCTAGCTCTGATGTGTAGAGAACGCTGAATACATGCTCACAATGGAAGGGCAGGAGAGGGTTAATGCACATTTTTGTTGTACAAACTCTAACAAAAAATAATAAAACTAAGGTCTACTACATCAGACATACAGTATAATTAAGATAACACCAATCAAAATTTACCACACTATATGACCAGTGCTTTTTCTTGCAAACAAAATTCATTACATGACAAAAACGACTTTTTAAAATGGCATTAAAAAACAATGAAATGTGTACAACAAATGGCACAATGCACTGACATTTACCCAATGATGCATGCTTGATGAGCGCACTGAAAGTGTGGGCCTCAATGCACCTTTCCAGACTTGGGCTATATTAAAGCCTCCAGGTGGCGAGCAGCGTTCCCCACTCTTGGCCACGATATTGCGTGAGGCGGGAAGCTGCCTCTTTGACAGGAGGCACCTGCAAAGCCTAATGGCAGTAAGAAGCAAGCCCAGGGGAGCTCCAGCAGAAGTGCGTCTTGACCTCTACTCTTGGCAGGGAAGCAATCCGTGGCCACAGATTGGTCCTTCAGCTCTGAGACACTGGGGAGGAGGGCTCAGCTGGACTGCGGTCACCTCCCAGCGTCTGCCCATTCCTCTTGATCAAGAGTTCACTGGAGCCAGACGCTCGTTAGACAGATGAACCCCCCACCCACACACAGATACATACACACGGTCACACACACACACACACACACACACACACACACACACACGGACACAGGACAGATGGTTCTTATGTTCCTAGTGTCGCTCAACCTGGGTCAGTTTTGGGCAGTAAAATTAAGGTCAAAGTCGAGATTTACAGCGTCACACAACATCATTTATGTGGTACTGCTGCACTATAAGAAAAAACACAGAAAATGACTGTAATGTGTTTTTTGTGTTGCACCGTTCCAGGTCTCCTTAAGCAGGACCTGTTGACCAACTCAGACTCTGCCCCTTTAATCTCTTCGGTTCTGCACCTTTGCTGGACAGGTCTTCTCTCTTTTTGAACTTTTCCATTGCGTTTGGCATAGTAATCTGCTAACCCGGACAGGGTAATTACCGCTTGCAGCCCAGGGCTGTTGTGAGGATAAAGGAACGTACAGGGAGGCGGGGAGGGGACGCTGTGTGACGCCTAGGTGCCTCTTTATAATTGATCTGTGTTTATCCTCGCACACCGCTCTCCACCTGGAGTAAATAGTGTGCTGTCTCAACGCAAGGGAAAGGAAAATAATCAACTCGCCAGAATCCAATTCTCTTGATAACTTTAAAACAAATCTGTTTCACCCGGAGTCAATCCGCAGCTTCAGCGCGGAGCAATCTGCCAGCAACTCAGGCGCGTTATATATGCTACCGCAAAAGCCTTGCAGAACCTTCATTTACATCCCACTGGAGCGACCTCCCAATTGGGTGTACTAGGCAAACAATGTTCCTGATTGTGTTTTAGCAAATAACCAGTGGGAGCCTGGCAGAGAGAGTTGCATATTCATTCACCCTCCACTAATTAATTACTGAACTCCACAGCAGCCAGACTCAAAATTACAGCTCTTAATTGTCCTACGCTCTTGTTAAGCACTACACTGCTATCAATGCGCAAAAAATAAAACAAACCAAACCTGAAAAAGAAGCTGCCAGCGCATGCTTGGGAGAGAACCTTTGTTGACCTTGGCTTGTTTTTTTCCCCCACTCATTCCACTGCAAGCGGCGGGTGCTAACATTTCTGAGTAGCACTGAATTGCTGTATAATTGTGGACTAATTGTGCATTGATAAAAACTCTGTGGTCAGAGAAAAAGCCAAGTGCGAGACAAGAATTAGGCAAGCGTGGAAAAGGGGGCTTCTTTGAAAGGCATTTGAATGATCAGATTAGCGAATAATGACCTGATAGGTTTGCGACCGACTGTGGGAGATTCCCATTAACACTCGGTGACACTCTGTGATATCAAGATCAAACCACAAAGCTCAATGTTATCTCATATTGGAGCGACCTAAACGGGGGAAAGAGAAAGGGCACATTCAAAGAGCCGTCACTCCTAAGAACCTAAAACTATTAAAAGATTAAAAAACATACGCGCATCCAAGACCAACATTCTATATCATGTAGATGATCCGGAGAAGTGCAGTATTGCACCAGAGTGACCTTTTATGTCTGTTTGGTCTTTTTTTTTTTTTTTTTAGCTCAGTTGATAGGAAGGTGGGTGTCTGTGCAGCTCGTCACTCGCCTCATCCCTCTGTGCAGTGTGCCTTCGCTCGCCACAATACCACAAAAACCACTCCGCAGCCTTCACACGATTCGCCCTCGCCTCATTACAGCAATCTGACAACTATTTGGGGAGTGAATGATCATTGCGACGGACACGCCGGCTCCCTGAAAGCGGAAAGCGGGACGGCGGCTGTTTCGCGCGTGGGCGCGACGTGTCATCCCGCCGTCCATTTCTGCGGCGCGCCACCAAACGCCACACATTCCGCTGTTTTTGCGGGCATTCTGTGCCCGCGGCATGATGGCGAACTGGCATACGGAAAAGGTCACGTCAACCGCGGCTGCTGACAATGCGATACACCTGAACTATCTTTGTGACAGTTTTCAGGAAACAACTGCTTTCGTCAATGCAGCCATGCACAGCACTAGACAAATCATACATTAAGGTGACAATATTTTTTTGTAGGTATTCCAGCATTGTCTCCATATGTTGCAGAGACACGAGGAAACAAACGGTATACGGAAATGATACAATTGCCCTCATTGATTCCTGGTTCAACGTCAAGAATAGCACATGACAGGATGTTACTGTCTGAAACTAAATCATCATACAGGAAGTCATTTTAATACGCACAACAACAGCTCCTGTTCAATCTGTTTGTATGTTCAACACAAGTCAAACTGACCTATTCTCACGACTTAGTGATCCTGTTCTTTGTGCCTTCTGCTTTCTGCTGTTAAGGAAGGGAAATCTTTGCTGTTTGTGCACTGAATTTCAGAGATTTGGTCAATAGCTGAGAGGATGACTTCCTTCACAAATTACCTCCCTATTTCTACAACAATCTATTCATTCACGTCAAGATACCCCAAGAGCCACTTCCTCCCTAGCAAAGACATTCCCCTCTTCTGGCGATGAGACTGTAGTAATATGCCTTTTTTTCCTTTCTTGAAGGACAACTCAATATGCAAAACGAACACCACAAGACAAATAAATTCATAAAATGTTATTGTCAGTGCATCCAATTAATTCAATAACACATTAACCTTCCATAGTAAATATCCTTGAGCTAGTATACTCATTTCTTATTTCATACCCCTGCGTTCATCATTTTTTCCAGCTTCTTTATCATTGTTCTCCATCCTTTCATAATGTTGAGGCATATATGTACTCTAATATACAAATGAGTGTGCCTGAGGTTATGTTAGCCAAAGAATTTTGCATACCTGTTCTAAACAACCCTAAAGGACAAAAGTAGTGCATATTTCACTAGAAGCAAAAACAATTCACAACTGTATTCCCATGTTTTCTTTTCTTTATTGAAATGAATACTGTTCTAAACACCACAAGGTAACAAGGCGATGTATTCAGTCTTTCACCATTTGACAATGTTTCAATTCATTTTCATTCATTCAATTAAATTCATTTTCATGTTCATATGACTTCTATAGGTAAAATTACTTTTATTTCCATAAACTCCATAAATCACTTTTATTTCCATAAACTCCATAAACAACATGTGGTTAATATGGTAGTCCTTCCTCTTCAAATTTGTAGTATAATACTGCCTAGATCTGCAGCACATAAAGTAATTATGATATTATAATTAGTACAGCACCCGTTTCTTTACATAAGAGAAAAACATCGGGTCCAAGATTTGTTCTACCAGTCATGCATTTAAGCTGTGGATTTTACTTTTAAATTGTGAGTAGCCAATGCTTGGCAGATTCCCCATTTGCATAAAAAACAACATCTCAGTATGAACTTTCACAATGACAAAGCATATAAAATGAAAATATACTCCAATGGGTTGTGTTGGTTTGAAGAGTGCATTAAAATCACAAAGCAAAAATCAGTATGGTGTAAAATGGCACTTAAAATGCTCTCAGAAGCAGCTCAGCAAACATGCAGTGGTGGGATTGAAGGGAAAGTGGTTAAATACGGACCCAGGAAATTTGAACAGGCAGGCCAGATATGATTTTATCTGTCCCCAGCCCACTTGACACTGCTGGAGAACGTTGCATCATTTGCATTGTGAAATTGCATGGCTCCCAGCACCTGTCCCTGCTCGCTGAGGATTTGCAGGTAGAAATCAGATCCCACTTCCCATTTCCACCGGCCGTGCAGAGTTTGCATAACACAGGAAGGGCCTGCCAGAGAGGGCATGCGGTCCCCCCATCCAGGTTTCACAGGTTTAGGTTGTGCTGGCTGCGCATCTGATTGAGTCTTGGAGCTTGTACACCCAGGAAAACGCCTGCGTGCAAATGGGCAGACTGCCCTCCCACTTCAGTCTCCTCACCTGTCTGCAAACCAGAAATCTGCACCTGAACCTGATGCAGATGACTGTGACTTGCTTTGGGTTTCAAAGCACCGGCAAAGCTAAACAAAAAAAAAAAAAACACTTCTCACTACTCCTGAACTGCAAATCCAACCACCACTGTTAAGAGGCTGAGGGCTGGGGGCTGAAAGAAACCTCCTCTGCTACTCTTACAAAGTAAGACTTATACCTGGCAATGAGCACAATTAAACATGGAAGCGGAGAGGGGGCTCGGATCTATAACAGTCCAGTTAATCACACTCTCCTGAACGCCAATCAATGGGAGTGATTTAATTTTTCCTGACCTTGACTCCTACTCATTGTGCTTTAATGAGCAGTAATTTGTTCACCAATACCAAATGGATTAGTCAAGGGACCAAAAAAGAGAGCAAGTTTCAAAGAACAACGCTTTATGGGTTACTGATTGTATCATACTTTAGAAAAGCAGAACTATAAGTTCATTTTCCCAGGAAAATGGCATGGGGGCATAATGACCTCATTTACATCCTTTAATTCATTACACAGCTCTTATCACCTGCAGTGATCCTTGTAGATGGCAGCAAAACCATTATAAAACACTGTGACCTCTGTTCTTGCGGAGATAAGGAGAGCTAATGAATTATCATGACATGGTGCTGAAACAAACTGCACGTGCTGTCCATACCAGAAATCCAGTCCAGCCGACATCCGCTTAAATGTTGCAACATTATTTGACTGTATTTGCCTCACTTTCTCCGGGGTTAAATTCCACACTGGGGCGCATGCAGCTGGTCATGTTCCCCCTAGAACTCAAACCCACAACCCCCAGGCCTCTAACCAAGACGACCAACCCAAACAGAACCACATGGTATGGTACACTGCTGACCCATCGTTCCATATGTGGTCCAATATATGCTCCAGACACATGTACTTTGTTACTACAGACAAATGCAATGCATTCAGTCACTAAACAGATAAGCCCCCACAGCTGCTGGTACCCTCTCAGCGGAGGTGGACGCCATTTCCACACTGCAATAATTCCTGAGTGCTGTCATGTCCTCACCCATCAATGGCTTATCTGGGGATTTTAACACATGTGCAGCTAAGATCCCCTCTTTCTTTAACTTGAATAGGAGGTAAATCTGCCTTGTCATTTCCAGTTCATCTATTAATGCACCAAAAGGTAGAGAATTATACAGCAAGAGCTCTGATCTTGGGTCAGGCCACAAGCCATTCAACACCAGAATGAAAAAAGACGGCATAACATAGTAAAGACTCTGTCCCAGATGTTTTAGAATTAGAAGCTAAGAATGTAGTTCAGACATGTAGGCTTAGAACCTTCATTACTTCACAGTATGTTGTAAGGTTGAGTAGTTGACAGATGACAGGAATGGCCAAAATTTCAGTGGGTACTTTGCATATAATTAATCAGCATATATTTTTCATGTCATGGCTATTGAGATTTTTGTTGCTGCATGAAAAATGTTCAAACTGTTCAATATCCTAGAGTTTATACCAAATCAATACAAAAGCTCAACTTTGCAAAACCTTATTGATGAGGAAGATGCATCTGACTGAATCTTGAAAAGGATTCCAATCATTCACCTCCAAGTACAAAGACATAATCATTGAAATGCCTCTCACTCCAGGATTTAAGGAAATTGTGATTGAATCGTGGTGTTAAAATTTATATCAGCTACAGGAACACTGGCTAAACACACAACATCACTTCCTAAGGTTCTATGCCTTAAAACTCGAATAATAAAATGACAATTCTGACCATGCCATAAAATGGAGGGTAAATGAACCTAATTGATTTGAAATCTTAGTATTCACTCACGCTCTGGCTCATGCCCAAGTAAACACAACCACCTAAACTCAAAGACACTGTACAATACTTGTGATACTTGAATGTGATAAAATAACTGCACGCAAACCAAGCCGCATCTGCAGTTTTTGCTTTATCTCACCAATTCATGAGTTTCACCCATGAAGGTGACTCACAACTCATGTCCAAAAGACTTCAGGTGTTATCAGATTTAAAAATCATCCCTCGCAAAATGCATATAACAGTCTGGGGGTTTTATGCATATTGTTTGCTGGTCTGCACCCTTATTTTACAGTTCAAAAAGCTGCCATATCCAAAGGTTGAGTAGAGCCAGCAGACCCTGAACTCACCTTGAGATGAAGGGAACCTGTGAATTATTTAAGTGTTTGAAAAGCAGGCTTTGAACACAGGTATTCTAAATATTAAAATGCAAATAAGAGCGTGTTTCATTTAGAGTAAAGTTAGACTGCAAAGCATCCTCTCTTGAACCTCCAGAGAAATTCATCTGCATTTGACCCCGAGTTAACTTTCGTCAAGTCTGCTTTCACAGACCGCCATTGATATTACATGAAAACTTACAGCACCAGGTTTTCTCTCTCCCTCTCTCCCTCCCTCTCTCTCCCTCATTTGTATCACATCTTCCAAAAAAAAAAAAATTCTGGTTTCCTCAATCGGTTGAGAAAACAAGTGCAAGCAGGTTTCCGACAAACACATACCATCCGTCAACTTCCAGCACCAAGCCAAAAGTGACAGAATGCCTCACTCAAACTTTCATTGACCTGGACAGATTCTGCAGACTTCCATCCCCCTGAGACACATGCAGTAAGGCTTATAGCCCTCCATCAATTTCAAATCAGTATCTGATTATGCTACTTTATTTGGGCCATCTTTGCCTGTGAGGCAGATAAATGCGAGATTTTTTTAAAGTATATTAAGGTTACACTTATGCCTCCGAGTCACAGGCATACTTTACTATTATAACTATTTATCTACCAGTGCACTGAAAAACAAATTAATGATGACACCATTAACAACAGTCTGCATCGATTTTCATAAATGTTAACACTAACAAGTGCTGCCGGGTGTTAATACCGTTGGCCAAACCCACTCAGTCAATATTAATCAAAGGTTATGATATGAAAAAAAAAACAGGCACTTTCACAGAGAAGGCTGCGACTCAGATTTGTGAGATCAGTCCATTTTATGAATAGGAGTTAATGCTCTGATCACTGCTAGCTGTATGACTTTCATGTCTGAAATGAGGCTGTAGTTCTTTTGTTTACATTTAACATCCCAATATGCGCTCTCTTGACCACAAGGTCATAGCATGCATCCACTGATTTTCCTTGCAAACTGCCATAGAATGCCTTCCTTTTGACCAGTGTTTCTCTTAAACTACAGCTTTGATCAGAGACGAAGGTGATGCTCTATTATGTCTCATAGAGGGTGAAAGGGCAGTTAACCAAGTTGTGTTGCTGTGTGTACAGCCTTATGCAGAGGAAGCCTCCCATTGTGGAGAGCTGTCATTTTCTGTTACAGATGCTCAATGTAATGGGGAAGTGGAGTCAAGCTGAAAGTCAGTGACCTTTCTTTTGATATTATTTGCATACACAAACAGCAAAACCAAGAGGGCCACGCGTTCATTCTGAATGTTTTCTAGTCTCAGGATTGCTCTCTGCTTTGCACCAGTCTATCCTGTCATGTAAGAGAAAGGTGGCAGCTGGAAGGCGATCGTAGTATAGATTTGCTTCACCTGACGCAGTGTGCTCCTGCTCTATGTCTCCATCTTTCTCGGCTCTGCTGCGCCATGCCTCCATATGCATAAAGCCTTGAGTAGCAGACAGTGGGAGTGAAACAGAATGACACGTCTTGTTCTCTTATGGAACGCATAAGGATTAGTGCCACCTCACCGACTCACTGTGGATATCCACATCAAACGCTTTTACACCCTTTCACACGGGCTTCCCTGGTGGCAGATATTTCAAAAGCTGCAGTGCAAAATCAATAGCCCCAGAAATCAAGTTTGATATACAGTCTCAATGCCGAACTCTATTGAGTTAAGCAGAAATTTGCGCATGCGGGAACACTTCCGACCACCCTGCTTTCCCTCTGATTAGATTGCACACAAAGGCTGAGCATTCACAAGGCCTGACTCAGAGACTTTGGAGAAATGTGACCTTTGATACCATAATCAAATGATTATCAAAGTATGCTTTTTTGTATGATATAATTTAGCCAGAAAACGAATATCGAGATTTATAAAGACAAGTAGGTTTAAGATACAGGCCTATATCCCACAGCCACACTGGCTGTTGACTTTGCCATCAATCTCTATGCTGCAAACAAATGCAATAAGTAAATGTTTTTGTCATTTTTTGTTTCTGATTTTGATTTCCTAGTTTTGAGGGCCAGACTGCCCTGAGTTATGCATTAACTGAAGCATGTTTGAGATGAGCTGCACACCTTGAACTCATTTAAGCATACTGGGAAATCCAATATAAAAAGGGAGATTCCAGATTCATACTTTTTCACAAGATTTCATTCTTAAATGGGTTTCTCTCATTGTGACCTTGGGTGTCTCTCAATGGGACCTTGTTCGGCGACTGCAGATGCTCACTCTTCACAGAAATTCAAATGAAGAGACTGGCCTACCTGCTCAACCCCCACAGACAATACCTTTCCACTAACAAGTCCTTTTCAATGTAACATTGAAGTAGAACTCTTGCTGGATATTTCACATCTCCCTCGCTTGGCATGATTCTGTAGGTGATGGTTTCAGTGGGATTGTATAATATCAGAAATGTTAAATACAGTATAGGTTGCTCCCTCCATTTAGCAGGTCATGATATAAACACCAAACTGGCAGAAACAGGCAACATAAATTTCCTCCAGTATCAAACAAAACATACACAAACAACAGATCCTAAATAATGTACACTCGACACTTGTTATGCATGAAACACTAACACTACTACGCAACACTGCAATGGCCTACATTTCAGTGCAAATTAACATGACATTTCAGGGCAAAGAAACAGCTTCATGTAAATAACTTAATGACTGTCTGATGATGAGCCCACAACCCTGAATGCAGCTCGGCCGCTCCTCATCAACATGTCAAGAAACATCATTCTGTTCAAATTCCCGTAAACACTGCCATGACAGGCAGCTCTTCGGCTGTTGTTATTTCAGCTTTTTGAAAAGAACCCCTCCGTATTTAAAAGATCAGAAGCTAAATTTAGAATGCCTTCCTTTAATCTTCACAACAAAGGGACATTCTCCCACCTCAATAGCCTGATTTCCTATCTTGCTTGTTGAGGCTCTGTTGAGCCTGTACATATTCAGTAATAGTTCACACGCACAAAAGCATAAATAGATTTTGATGGCGTGTAAGAGCAAATCAAGTAAAAGTGCAAGTGTACAGGCACCGGGACACTGGGAGTGAGGATTACAGGGAATGTCTGATTTTGTTGATGCTTTTTCATTATAATGGCACAAAATGGATGTTGCTGGAGTGAGAGAGCACAGTTACATGTGATATCCAAAAGACAGGGGGTGTGGGGTTGTACACAGTGTGTACATCAAGCAACACAAATGACAGTGATTAGTTGCGTCCCACAGATCATACAGGGATAAATGGAAAGAGAAAAAAGCCTGACAACTTAATATTTGCACTGACAAAAAAACAGAGATATTGAGGTGGGTATATACAGGCCACAATAAAAACGTACAGGGCCATTTCAAAAGTACAAGCCTGAAGGTGACAGTGTCCCACATCCGGTGTACGTTCCACACACCTCTGACCAGGGGGCCAGCTACCCCCCGCGACAGTTTGAGTGGTGAGCACTCTGGTCTTGCACAAGTAAAGAGATGATGTGTCTAACGAACTATCACTGTTCAGGAATTACGCTACCATCAGCCTACATTCTCAAGAGAGGATGGAGTGAAAGGGACTCATGCGCTTGCTGAAGAACGCTAATACAGAGAAAAACTGATTGTCGTCATTTGATGTACAGTAATACACCATGCACAAAGTCCCATTCAATTGAAGGTGGCTCTGCCAAGTGCAATGCCAGTGTTGCCACAGTAGCAATCTACAGACATTTCGCTGCTGTCAGTCTTGCTGGTGCGAACAGCGATTTTTATTCATAATAATCAGTTAACACTGATTTCATGAAACTCCACCAAACTGATGGAAGAAAAAAAAAACAAAAAACAAAACTGTCATTCATAAAAAATGAAATGTTGCTTGAATTAATGTTATAATATTATGTTTAAAGGGAGTTAATGTTTCATTGAAAATTTGTGAACTTGCAAATGCGTCCATAACCATTTTAACATGTACTGTTAAAACTATAATCACAATAAAGTAACGCTTATAGCCCGAACCTCAGTCTGAGTGATTTTTAATGAAAAGTGTCTGGACTAATCAGTGGTTTGCTATGTAATGAAAGATGCTAAGGCTCTGTAACTCTTTATATGAAATCACAACCATTCACCCTGAGGCTATCCAACCTTAAAGAGGCTCATCAAAGCTGACCAAAGAAGGGAATCTTCGCATAAGAGCCCTGTGGCCAAATAGAAATAGGTCTAAATAATAAAGACCAAACGAAATAACAGGGGGAAAAAATCCTTTAATTCTGCTACCATAGGCAGAAATCTTATGCTGTTATATCAATGCAAAGTATCAAGACTATGAATAGACTCTGTGAATCTGAAGATGTAAAAATCAGCGACTGAGGGCTCAAAAAAAAGAGCAGAGTGAAGGTTAGGATAAATAATATGGTGCATGGTCACCAGAATACAAATTCTATTCAAATCTTAATTTCAAATGATAGTATTTTTCTGCAATTTATATTTGAAAGGTTAAATATTGCTTCTCTTGTGTATTTGTGATCAAAATTCAAACATGTTTCATATATACACACTTCAATAGCATTAACAGTTCTACAGGCTGTGAAATGGCTCACACATCTAATCTCATGTCAACAGTTATATCAGCTATGTTAACTTTCCACTTTATATATATACATATATATATACATATATATATATATATATATATATATATATAATAAAGAGCCCAACAACTTACTGATTGCACACTGAACTTGGAACACAAAATGAGCATCTCCTCCTGTTCAACATACTGTAATAGCTCCAACCGCTTTGACTCAACTTAACTGAAAAGCAAGACCATGCCGCCACTATGGTTAGCACCAGATACTGAGTTCAGTAAGATCTATAGCCTCATATTGAAATCTCAAACTTTCAAAGCCACAGGGCTGTTCTGCCATTTATATTTGTGTATTCTTTTTTCCTCAACATGCCATGATCAATATTGTTCCATCTGTACTGTAAATACATTCCAGTAAGCACTATCACAGGTAAATGCCAAGGGGCTGCTTTAAATTGTAAGAGACAGCATTACATATTCCTATTTCTCGCCTGAAAGTTTTTCATCTAAACATCAGTTTAGGCGCTCAAGGAACTTTCACTACATTTGACAGTCTGAAATGTCTTTAGTCATTCTGATACGCAGACAAAAATAACAGATACATGGTGCCTGATCCCAACACTTCCAGATGCACTACTTGTACAAGTTTTGCATTTAACAAATCGCGTATGATGTGACACTTAGTCAATTACAAAACAGAGCTCTTAAATATGGAAGTCTACAATTATCTTGGACAAATGAGGCCTATGAGCCCATTCCTTGTGCATGGCCTGAAGTCACCAAGAGGTGACAAGATACCACACACCATTCTCAAATCTACAACAAGACATGGTACTTTTTCCATTTCAAACCAAATAAATAAACAAACAAGTAAAAATTCACACACATACTCAAATTCCATTCCAAATTACTCAGAACAGAGGACCCACTCATAACATTAGATTAGGATTAGCTGGTCCCTGAGCTGAGTTGGTTGACAGAAATGCAGTCCCCTGCAATGACTCACAGCCATGGGAAACAATTATATCTTGAGACCTGCCCATGCTACACTTACAATATACTGTGGTTCTTAGTAGTCCATGAGAAATAAGACAAAAGAAAACTCTCTGTGCTTCTGTAAGTCTGAGTATTGAAGTTAAATACAATTTACTAGAGAATATGATAGTGTTATCTATCAGTAAAGTCCGGTCAAAAGAATTAAAGCTGCAAGCAACAAGCTCATGCAAGGTATAATCAAGTATAACCAGTACAACTACACAATATGTTTCAAATTTTTAAAAAAATGAGATGTTACAATGAAGCTGCTCATGCTGATTAGAGACTGGCCCACCCACAAAATCTTGTCATTTTGTTCCAACCAAGTAGACCTGTTCATCAGAAAGAGGATGGAAAAGTAATATCCCAAAAAGCCTTTCTTCCACAAGTACACAGCTCAGCAGCCCGTCTCCAGGAAGGGAAATTCAAACTTCAAAGTCACCCGTGAATCTAAAGCCAAGTTCTGAGGAATTTCCATTACACTTCCATTCTCACGTTTTTAAACGGTATGGATGGCGCAGCCATTCATCTGTATGCTGACTCGCATACAGTCTCATTAAAGATTAACGAGGCCATGATTCCAGGTGAATGCAAATGTCTCTTGTTGACTGTCAGTTACAGAGAGGATTGGTAATGAAGAATTTCTTTGTGTGCAGCACAGCAAGCAAAAAGTATCTTTTATTTACCTGATATATGACACATGGGCTTGACAGTTAATTCCCTCAATTTAATTTTGATTTGAAGAAACCACAGAGAACCACATAGCATTGTAGTCATATTGGCAGTAATTCATAAAGGTTGTAGGCCACAAATTGTAGTCGCAGGACTAGAAAAACAGGAACATTGTCCTATGGAACCTTGTTTGGCTGTTGATGCAGTTCAGTCTCACTTTGATGCTCTACCCCATGTGTACTGTCCATCTCTCCCCACAATGCAAACTACATTAGTTCACGATGTCAGTGTGATGGGGCACCATTTTTCAACCAATAAAAGGGAAATGAAAAAATAATTGAGAGGTGTATTACTACCGTCATCTCCAACTTTGAAAAGAGACAGTGCTAATGACATGCAAACCATTGTGTTAATCAATACCTCAAAAATTGAAATTTTATACTGCTCCCTGTGGAGCAAGCTGAGTCCGAAGGCTGCACTCACTTGATAGAAGCCCCACAAGGATACAACATGAGGTCAATCAGTGGCTATGAACAACACTACAATAATGAGTTTTTTTGGTCATATTTCCAAAAATCTCCAATATATACTGCCAATATACATACGGTTACTACGCTCTTGTCAGTAGTACTTTCATGTCACACTCAAAGATGCAAATGTAAGGACGAGTAATGTGTTCATGGACTTATCTGATCGTTGTTTTTGAGAGTAAGAATTAGTACACATTCGCCGACAGGCTATTCTGTGCTATACATAAGAAATAATGATTGTGAAACATTTTGTACATATATTTGGTATTCAACCAAAACTGTCTTGTGAATTTAACATCGTCAAGCGAAAGGAAATTTTCCAAACCAATAACTCCTGGTCAGAAAGGGCATAGTGGATGCCTTTTTTGTGCATATAGGCAAGTTATTTAAGGTGGCATTCCCTTTATTGTGGATTCTGAAAGCTCCGATTCCATCTCTTCCCTTGTGAAACAATGTTAGAACGTCAAGGCCTCATATTCTAGGGCTCTGGGCTGAGCGGTGAGGAACGCTCATGAATATCTAATAAAAACACAAGAAAACAGCTGATGTGGAGAAAATGGCATTTTTCAAAAGAGGCAAAACGGAGGCTGAATGTGGCGGAATGTTTGTTTAGAAGAGAAAATTGCATAAAGGAGGCCATCTAATCTTGTATGGAGAGCGGGTGAAGGGGCTAAAGAAATTACATGAAGTTATTGGAAGAAGAGGAAAAGTAATTTCACAGGCCGTACACCACAGAGTCCGCTCACCACACGCATGCTAAACAAACACAATAAACACAATACAAATACAAATTCAAATCAATACAGGGCTAGCATGTCTAAATCATACCAATCATCGGACGCACCAACAGAACTAATATATGACTAACTGATTTCATGACGATGGCTCTTCCAGTGTTCCATTTTGTAAATGTCTGCAGACAGGGAGAGGGATGGGTCCATTTCTACTGAAAATGAGGAGAGGTAATATACTTATACAAGAAGCTTCACATGCTTATTAAACTAAGCTGAAGGAGGTGGGAGGAAGCAGAGAATGTGCACCGTCAGGTATAAAAATTACCCACAATTCTTGGTGTCAAAGACAATTTACATGAAAGAAAGAGGATATTTATAGGCTGTGTTTTCTACTATGCATTGTACAAGCGGAAAGAAAAGCAATTTTCCTAAATCAAGAATATTGCGCACAAAAATTGTATTAAGAAACGGAACGTCCAATTTTGGACTGTGTTACCGACACTGCTGGAATGTAAAAGCTGATTGCTTCAGAGATCTAATAAACTTGAATCAATTTTTTAAACACTGACAGATCTTACAAAGGTGATAAAAGCAAGATGCAAAATGCATGAGGCACGGAGCTAACTCCAAGTTAAAACTGCAGTTACATACACTGGGTACATGAGTTTCAGGTTAGTACCAGCTGTTGACAACAGCAGCTGTCAAAATATTGCTTACAACAGGAAAATACAAAAGGTCGCATTTGCATTATCCAGTTTTAATTTCAAATCCAGCAGCAAACAAATTGTTTCCAAAAAGTAAGTTTATGCAGTTGTCTGAATTACATTTCTAAAAGGTCCTTAGCAAAGGACATTAGGTTATCGTTAGGTTATCCAGACAGTAGCCCCAGGTAAAAATGAAAAATTCATCCTCAGCACTACAGACAAAACAATCTGGGGGCTACATTTAAAACACCTGTCTAGCCCATTCTGACTTTTACCTAATAAGCCTAATTATAGATACCTTTGGTTTATGTTTCTGCTGTGCCCCTGAACATATTGATTTGTCACTTCACACGGTGTATTCTGTGTGTAGGCTGCAAGTCCCTCTTAATGGGTATTGATGTAATATGTAATTGGATTAAAGTCCCATGGCCTGAGGAGATTCATGGTCTAAGGTAACATTGGGGGTTTAATGGTCCTACTTTAGGGCACTTGCCTTATGATTCAGAGGTGCCCCATTGCCTTTTTTACAATATTGCAAATCTGTTATAACCCACATTAACACTGTCATGTATCCAAGAGTCTGCATATTGAACACAGAACCAACGGGCTTGATTGTAATTTTGACAGTGAGAGATGCATTTACCATACTACTGTCTGCTACACCTCTTACAGGTAAAACTGCTACATGATATAAACCAAAAGTGGTCTTAATAGATATGCCAGTTTATCACCCCATAAGGGCTATTTATCAACAAACGGACACTTTTGAACACTGGTCCCGAGCCTTCAGTGCCATGCATTATGTGGTCAACTGATGCAATGATCCTTTCATTGAATTCACCTCACAACATTTACAATACCTAACTTCTCTTCTCATTGCAATCAAGCACACAAGATTTTGTTTACGATCCCTTTCTCTGCACTTCAAACAAGAAAACACCAGCAGCATTTCCACAACTTCAGGAGGATACTGCTTAAAATCCCACCTATCTCCCATCTCCCTTCCATTTTTTAACGCAACCTGACAGACATTTCCTTCCCATGACAGGGAGTCAAATAACGTCAGAGATATTCCCCTCTGTGCAAGATGCAGCGGCCAATCTGCCCGGGTGACAGGCAATCACAGCGCTCTCCCTGCTCCGTCCTGTCACCGCTCCGCCCGTGACATGAAGGACAGATGCTCCATGGCCAAACATCTGGGTCCTTTCCCCGGCTCCCTGCCTGTCGTCCTGGAAGAACGTCTTCAAAGACAGCGACAGGAGCTGACTGGTCTCAGGGCAGTGGCAGTGTGGGGACGCCCGGGCCGAGGGAAGGGAACCACGCACCAGCACGCGTACCGATGGCAGCACGGGGCAGGCAGCGGGTGACACTCACAGACCAGGAAAGGCATGATGGGAAAGTGAATGTGCGCTGCCACAGGACAAGCATATTTTCCCCAACATGAGCGCAGCCGCTAGCTCCCATCGAAAGTAACGGAGGACTTATGAAACAAATCTATTCTATTAGCTGGCAATCTATGTACTTGCCTCAGGGCTTCATACATCAAGCAATTTTCAGTTCATTATATTTGCTGTGTATTAACTGAACCACTTCAGAGACTGGGAAGTACACGTTTATGGGTGTGATTTATGTACGGAGTGTTTAGTTGGGCATTTAAAAAAAAAAAAAAAAACCCTGTAACTGGTTCAGTCTTGGGCATCACAGATGCAGCTCAATTCCTGAGGTGCTTTTATGCTTACGGCCTTGCTGGATGACGATTCTCTTCCAATCAACTGAAAAGGCAGAATGGTGTATCCTTGCTGCTCTGAGACGGTTTGTCACTAAGCAGAAAGACACAGCGCAGGGCTGACTGGCTTCCCCGCATGCTTCCCGCAACGTGTGCTCGGAAAGGACTTTTCAGAATGCGTCTTTGCCGGAATCATTAATGGGAAAGCGAAATAACAGTGTAAGCAGAAGCAGAGAAGGGGGGAATAGTCGAGCCATGAAGATATAAACAGCATGACTTGGCTGCAGCACTATAAACCTGACTGCAGCTTCGACTCAGCAGGTTTCCAGCCTGTAACATTTCCATATAAATATAATGGGATGATACATTACGGGTGAGCTCCGATAATACTTTTAATTGCCTGGGGGGGAAGAGTGGAGGAATCGGGACTTCACACGCGTCACCTTGATAATTTACCGATCGGAGCTGTCCAACTTGTCCAACAGGGGCACACTTATACTCCATTATTTTGGTTTTAATTCAAAGGCATAAAAGTGTCTAGTCAGTACACAGTATATTGTGGCTTTTATTTGGTCACTGCACACAGTATAATACGACTGACACCCTATTATCTCAATGCTCCAGCTTGGACTCCCAATTAGACTCATCCTTTGTGACTGGGCCCACAGTAAATCTGGCACACGTCTGCGGCAGCACACGTGCCTCCCTCTCTCCCAAAGTCACTGCGCGCTCATTATATGGCTCCAGCTCTCCTCTTGCCGCCGGGGGTGACATCACTGCTCACGGCCCCTCTTTGCGTCAGCTGCGCCGAGCAGCGGGTCAGACAGACCACCCCCCCCACTACCCCCGCCCCCCCCCCAGCCAGGTCCCGTCAGATCAGAGCACGGCTCCTAATTGAAATGCATTGTGCTACCATTGCGCCCCTGCCCCGTGTCACAGGTGTTAGCGAGCCAGGCCCGGGTGCACGTAGTCCTGTTCTCCGACCCTCATTAATTACAGCGGCGGATCTCTTCCTTCTCCTGCTCGGCGGCGAAAGCGAGCACTCATCCACTAACAAAAACAGGGGGGTGGTGGAAAAAACTCATAATGAGCAGAACTCATTGGCGTCCCAGGAGAGCCTTATGCTGCTTCCCAAACACAGGCAAAGCAGTAATAACACCATGCAGGAAGGGGACAGGGACCGCTGTGCAGATTTACGTTGATACAAGCAATTTCCTGACAGGTCTTTCCTCCTCTACTGTTATTTGCTAAATTATCGGAGGGTGCACCACCACACATGTGCCCCCAAAAAAATCCATTAGGCTTTTCAACATGAAAGAAGCGGCGTGTCCATCCCCCCCTCCCTGCCAGAAGGAAGCCGGCAAACACAGAAGTCTGTTCGGAGGGGGCGGCTTTAACCCAACTTGCCCTGGGTATATCAAATCTGTCATCTCCTCCGAGGAGAATAAAGGCCCCATCAGGAGGTACAGACTCCTAGTGCTTTCCAATATCCTGGCCCCGGTCCTCTCAGGCGCTGCTCAACAGCCAGAAGTAATGTACAGTATGGAACTGAGGGAAGAGAGCGGCATGCATGAAGCAGCCAAAGGATGATGCCGGGGAACAAAAACAGGAAACTGCACAAAGCTCATGTCCAATCTGGATGGTGTGTTATTTCAGTTGTGTTTTTTTTTTGTCCTCCTCTTGTGCCTTGAAACAATCTCCTGTAATAAAGGCAATGGCATCACAGTTCTGGAAAACAACACCGCCGATTCGAAAACAGCACTTACATAAACCAAGCTTTGCGCATAACCACCTAGCATTGCATGTGCCGCCAAACTCATTTTGAAATTGAGCTGTAACCAGGAATTACGATTATAAATGGGTCTGTTAAGATGCATCCTGCTTGAGGGAAACTAATGCCAACACACAGATTGCAATGAAACCAAGGCAGAAAGGGCTCTTTCCTTCTGTTTTGACAGATAAAAGAAAACCATTAACAATGACTTTGCTGCACTGTAATTGATTCAGGGCTATAGAAAAGAATGCCTAAAAACCTTAGGTTCTTCCCAGAAAAGCTGAAATTTGGCTGACTTTAAACTAATTTACCTTCTCAGCCATGAGACACACATAGTGAAGGGCCTCTACTTACTAAAGCAAAAGCAATGCTTCACATACATGTGTCAGGGGAGCAAGCTGGAAATCTGGAGCTTTATTTTCTGCCACATTGCCTGAATATAAAGCACAGCACGGACATCATAAATAGCTACTTAATTAGAAGGGGGTAAATATGTCAAGGATATTTGATACATCACTGCTCAGGACCCTGACAATCACAGCAGTAACAATATTAGTTTTGGCACTTCCAGAGTGACGATAGCTGAAACCACTAAAGGGAAGCATGGGTTACGTGCTTTACATTGTTGCAGCCGAGAGCGCTGCTGTGAACCAGCCGCGCCCGCACCTATCCAAACAGCTTCGAACGGTGTCATCTTTCCAACACCCGCGCATCTGATCTCGACGCTGCTCCCCCGGTCACGTTTGCACATGTTCGCTTTCAGAGGGGGGGCTTTCATCCAGGCTCACAGTCAGAAACCGCATACCCCTTTCTGCCAGGGTGGGTGGGGGGTGGGTTTCTCCTCCAGGTTGCGCCCGCTTTCCCTGTACATTCCACTTTCATTCGTTTTAATCGGTTTGCAGCCACTTGGTGTGTGTGTGTGTGTGGGGGGGGGGGGTTCAGCGCCATTCTCCCGGTCTTCATTGTTGCCGAATCTGACAAGCCACGGCAAAGGCTGACAAAAGTTCTGTGACTGCGCGCCGAACATCAAAAAAAGCACGGAAACCTGCAGGAGCGATGGGGAGGCTGCGAGACAGCCAGTGCAGCAAAACAAAGGCGAGAACACTGCTGCTTATATAGAAACAGACCCCCATGTGATTGACACCATGGAAACTTTTAATGAGGGTTACCAGATGAATATTTAATACTTTCTTCTCTTTTTTGTGTATGTGAGCTCAAAGGGCTTTCAAAGGGAACACTGAAAAAGAAAATCTTAAGAGAACCCTCAATCTGAAGACTTGCCTTCTGAATCTTTTATAAAAGCATCAATTCATCTGTTGTTGGACCAAAAATAACTGATTGTACCACTGAATACCCAGATCGTTAAACTACAGTGATGTTTCTAAACGAGCCATTTGAAGACGAAGGTAGCCAAACACTGAAATGACAAATCCTTCAATCCACGCCTTGAAATGGGTGCCTTAAAAGAGGAATTCTGGAAAATGTGCCCTGATGCGGTTTAATTTATTTGATGATGGCAACAACTGGGAGAGCTAGAAAGGGTTATTAAATGAAATAGGCACTGTGTCAGCTGCACCTGCCTCTTCCATATGGGGACCTGTTTGAAACAGCAGATACGGCTGTAGCAGAGATGTGAAGTGCTCGTCGTGTTTGGATGGTGCGTAAACACAATGTTTCTCATTATATACCCATCATGCAATTACAATGAATATGAACCTTCAACATCCAGACAGGACAAAGTGATGAAAAGGAGCAGCTGACTGGCGATGGCATTGACTGGAAGGAGAGCATATTACAAATTTTACATTTTGCTGATCGGTAATTTTTACTCTCTGCATGACTATCCTTTGACAAAATTGCATTCCCTCCCGATTCATCCCATTTATATTCCTTTCTCACTAAATAAGAACCAACAAGATTCCAATTTTCTTCAGATTGTCTGATGGAAGGGGATCTTGCCAGATGCAGGAATTACCCATTTTATTTCAAAGGTACAGATTACTTTGTATTGACCTTTCTCAAAAGCTCATTGCTCCTTTGATTGTCCATAGGTAGGCATTTTGTCTTTGGGCCAAATCACAGGTATTTTTCCAGGCTGGAGTTTTATTAAAAGCACTGAAGTCATGACAATCCATCAATAGATAATGAACTAATGAAACTGCAAGTAGCTCTACAGTTCCCCTCTGTGTTCTCATATCTCTGGCCGCCATGAAACAAATGCAATTATCACTGATCTTCAAATAAGGTCGGACATGTACCAGTATTTTTTTTTTTTTTTTACAACAGTGATTGAATGAGTGCATAAAGCATCTTAAGCAGGGCAGAAACTTGGCAAAGGTTCCTACGTCGCCTATACCCTGTCAATATCCCAACATGTTTGATATTTCCAATAATATTTCCTGCATGGCAATAAGGCAGCTGTATCAGATGGTTTCATCTGTTTTTCTGTGCTGTGTTAATAAAAGGGTCACGTAGTTCCAAACAAATTAAACACATACACATTTTTCTTAATACTGGTACAGGAAAGAAAATAATACAAATTAATACATCAAATCTGCAAGGTTCTTACAGGTTTCAATGTAGATATTAAACAGCTTGAGTAAAGCAGAGGATCTGCATTTGCATGCGTTATTTTATTAATGCATATCTTTTTGGCATCTGTGAGTGTTCTGATAACTATTTCCTTGAACAATTTGACGCTTACCATGACCTTAATTTACAAAATCCACGTGGACCACCTACACATTTTGAGACAACAAATGTTCACTTGTGAAAATGGCTAGTGGAAATGAATTAGTAACAATTTTCCTTCAAATATGTTTTGCAAAGTTTTATCAACCACAAAATTAGCTTGCTGTCAAATATTTCTCTAAATCTGAGAGAGGTACAGTCATTGAATAACTTGCATTTTCACAAAATTGTTGAAATCACACATCAAACATTGTGAGTCCACAATGTTATACTAGGTGGGCACCTTGCATTCATTGTACAAACTAGTGACCACCACTCACATGTTGTGATCTTGGCAAACACAGTTACTTCAGTTTTCTATTAAACTATGAAATTAAACGTCTGGCAATGACCGCCACCACACTGGAAGTATGCAGTCTGCAGGTGTACATTTTGGCAATGTGCTTCACCCTACTGGAAGTATGCAGTCTATAGTTACCTTCGTGTGAATTACATGAACTTCTATTCTGATACCATGTTCTATACTGTGATGTACACAAGGAGAAGGAGGTGATTGCATTGATAACCCCTTTCCAGCATAACCATAAAATACTATTCTGTAAGCAACACTGCGTTGTCCTTAAAAAGCAGTTTGCACTATTCATGTTTCCGCATTTTCTGTGTCTGCACCCTATTTTACAGGACACAAGTTACAAAGTAAGAACTGACTGTCACATAAAATGGGAAGTTAATAAAAAGCTTTGACCAAGGTAAAAATCATTTTAACTCTTGCCCAGATGCTGGTGGCAGACCACTCAAAGTAACAAATTTAATCCAGCAGCACTACTTTTAATCTGATAAAAACAGTGTTGCTATTAATTACACTCAATAATGGAAAAATCTTATCTGGCCTGGGGGGTCTCTGTCATGGAGAAACAAACTGCCCTTCTGACAGCAACAGTCCAGCTCCAGTTTATGTCTGTCTTGATGGCCAATATGACTGGGGCGTGCCAGACCATTAAGGCATATCCAAAAGACATCCCCTCATGTACAACTAATTAAAACAAGCAGCCAAGGAATTCCATTGTAACAGACCAGCACCATGTGAAGGAATGAAACATGACTACAATTACACAGGGCATTCACCATGCAGTGCTATAACACACAGCACATTTTCAACAACCAAGAACCAAAGCATGTGACAGCAATTACACCTCTATTACACACATTTAACACAGTAAAGTCGCGATTTGATCCTTTACTGATTTTCCATTATACTGAGACAGAATATAAAATAAAACGCAACCAGAGACAGGACAATTATGTTTGATGATTCACATAATGTGACACTTCACACACCCAGGATGCTGAAAATGAGAACTCTACATTCCCTTTCAAAATCCTTCTCTCTAGTAATCACACTCAATTTATAGGCATTTCCTTTCAGGTTTTTTTTTTTCCTTTTTTGTCAATAGTTTTACACACATTTGGTTTCAGCTTTACCATGATCACATTAAGTTCAAAAGAGGAATTCTTTCTATGTGTCATTATCAGTGGATGGGAACAGGTCAGTAATAAAACTGTTGCTTCACAAAATTAGTAGATGACTCTAACTGTATGTACATGTTAAGGTGTGTATTCACATCATATTTCCTTTGCAACTTCTATCCTTGACTGTTAAGGAAAAAAGTATGCGAAAGGAAAGCACAAAGAAATGGCTTTTCTTGATTTTCTTTGTCTGCAGTTCAGTGAGGAAGGCATCTTGAAGATGCTCTGGCAGCCTTTTATAGGATGTTGCTCGTGGTCAGTAATACGTTATGTGACAGGAATAGAAAATCCTCAATAGAGCATGGGTGAAAGAACGCGTGTGGTTTTTTTTTGTGACATATTTCAGAAACATCAGTATGGGCGTCTGGGCCCTCTGTCTGTGCACCTGTGACTTTTCCCCACTGCCATTATGCATGAATTCTCAGGAAAAAAAAACAAGACATCAGGCTGTGGTAATGAAACCCCCTCGTTTCCTTACTGAGATTATGAGGGCAAATTTACGCAATGAAACGTTTGCCTGTGCTATTGATTCCTATGTATATCACAGGAGGCTTTCAAGCACATTTGAAGCAGATCAGTAATCATAATCAGTATGATTAATTATATAAATCAAGTGTTCATATATTCCTATATTCAAAATGTGTGTTTTCATATGTGTTCAATTAAATTTAAACATGTGCAAGTGATATGTGCTGCACTAATGCAACAGTTCACGCATGAATGAAGCACCAAAACACTAATGTTGAGGCAGATGCTGTGCTAATGTGGGAAGGACACAGCAATGACTGGTGTTACAGTATTACTTCCCGGTAACAAACAAAATTGGGCAACAGTTTAGACAGCTGCCTATTTGAAATACGCAATTATAAAATCAACTTCATGCATATGATAACTATACAATTATATCCCATAATTCAAAATGTCCTATGTCCTTATCGTTGTCTGTTTTTCATATGGCTGGTGGTACAGCCTTACAGCCTTACAAATACCACCAGCCATATGAAAAACAGGAAAAAATAAACTTTATCTTGTGATCTATGGAAACATGTTTTCTGAATTATGTATAGCTATGTTTTTTTGTATAGAACTAGGCTGTGCTAGTTTGGGGGGGAGGGGGACGTAATTGTATAACCAAGGATTTTTGCAGAGCTGGTATGAGCGGAAAACGTGGTTAGCAGGCTGCGGAGTACCTAACGCTTTGTTTGCAATGTGACAATGTCAAATTAGCTAGGTGACTAATTTGCACAATGCAATGTGACAATGTCTAGTTAGCTAACTGTTAATTTAGGCTACCCAGTCCGGTCACCTTAGCCATCATCTCAACAACATCATTCATTGCCAAAGACAATTCATGCCAATTTTTGCATGTGCTTAGATCATGGCTGGCTACTTTTATTTTATTTTATTAAAAAAGGAAAGCAGAAGCACTTTAAGTTAAAAGGAAAAACTAATTTTATACGAATAAAACATGCTGATTTATTATTTAATAAAGGACATTTTTTCAAGTCATCATTTTTCTTCGTTTTTTTTAATATCGCGATAAATTTTGTATCATGGACTGCTTATCACGGTATTATCGTACCATATGTTTTTGGTATCGTTACATCTCTATTGGTTATATTGGCCATTTGTCACCAATGTCACCATTAATGCAAATCTATAAACATACATTAAATTTCCAATGCTTTGGAAACACCTTTCCCCATTGTATTGCTTGTAGTGTCAGTTCTGCACGTATCCCAATAACAACCCAATAAAGTCTGATGACTTGGCTGATGAACCCTGGTGTCTCAGAAACAGATCAACAGTAATTAATAAATCAAACTCCAGAAGTGAAAATGTTAGGCCCAGCAGTTTGCCACATTATGCATCTCCTTGTTAATTAGTAATGCTATTTTAAACTGGAAATTACCACAGCAGGAAGAATGCGCTTTGCACAGTTTTGATGAATGAATTTAAAATGCAAAAACAATCCCAACACATCCTTCACTCTCCGAGTTGCAGTCTGAAGACAAAACCAAAGATGATGTATGAGCGCAATAAATGGAAACACTTTGCAAGGTAAAAGTCTAATTGTAAAGATTAATGTGCATTTTCATCCTTTTATATCTTGTGCTATGCCATCCATTACATTCATCAACTATGACAAAATGTGAGCGATTTACACATCCCAATAAAAGATATTTATGAATGCAGCAGTGATTAATATAGCACAATATACCAGAATCACTTGTTCATTTATGTAGCTGTTATTTACATTGGATTTCTTAAAACCAGAGAGCCCTTTTTACAACTGAGTGTTTACCGAAGTGCAATGAAATTCCTGAATGAAGAATTACTCAATCAGAACAAAAAGGCCCAAAACGAAGCTCGCGCAATTACTTCATCCATTTTTCTGATTGGATTTCTGCACAATGAGACTGCATTTCGAGAGGCTCAAACAGTACTAACGCTCCCTTTGCTAAATGACCTGCCAAGTCAATAACGTGCAGCCAGCCTCGCTGCCCTGTAGTGTGACCGGAGGTACACCTTTCAGTTAGTCCAAACACCGCAACAAAGCTACGCCAGACACAGACAGAAGGCGGTTTGAACATGCCTTTTTATAGGATTCGGCCCGTCACTGGTCCAGCTGGCAGAAGATCAGTAGCATCCCCGCAGCCAATCAGTAGCATCCCCGCAGTCCCCTCCGCCTCTTCCCAAGTCAACAGTGCGGCGTAGCAGCAGCAGGCACGTGAGATTCTTCTGATTCAATCAGAACGGCTGCCATTATGGAAGCGGCACACAATGAATCACGGGATTGATGATGTGTCCGCTCTACAGGACAAGTAATTTCTGTTGGTGGTTAGATGATGAAAAGTGTAAAAAAGAGTTTATAACAGGAAGTTTGTGCATGACACATCATCAATTCCATGATCCATTATACGGAATTACTCCAATGCCAGCTCACCAGCCCTCACAAATAAGAGGGGCTTCTGGAATACTTATCACCATCAGCAAAAAAGAAAAAAAAACCTGGGGAGAGTGGTATCAGTTGAACTGCACAGGGGAAAATATATCTTTCAGTCACCCCAATGCCCTGTGAGCCAGGCCAAAGTTTCACGCCGAAAAATAAACTTTCTCCACATTCTACTTTCTACCCCCTGAAAGTAACAGTGCAAAACCAAAGAAATCAATCATCTCCCTCAGACTCAATTAAGGTCTCTTTTGCCATGAACTGCACCTTATCCACAGAAAATGTTAAACAGTGGAACGTGAGCACAACCCTAGACACAATTCTTTTTTTTTTTTTTTGCTTAGCTGATGCTCGTATCCAGAGTTATACAGCCTACAATTTTTACAGGTTATCCAGATGGTTATTTACTGAGGCAATTCAGGCTTGCTGGTGGCCCACAGCATTGGTCCACCTGGGAATTTAATGGAAAACCTTCCAATTACAGGCCTGGCTCCTTAACCACTACACCATACTCTCTTACACAGCTCCTTCTGAAAAGCTTTACTTTCCGACCTCAAGCCTACCAAAACCTCAGCACACAGTCTTTCATCATGTCTGTATATCCTGGTCATTTCAAATGTGATACAAGCATTTGCATGCAAGTTTCCAGGCCTCTGCTAAATGTCAAGTGTGTCTTACACTACAGGAAACTACTGAATGAGGTAGGTTGTATTAAATTAATATTCTCACTACACTGTAACCACAGAGTATTGAACCTATCCTCATTGTTCTCACATTCTTTTGTATTAAGCTACATCATGCCTACATTCCCCATGTATGATTTATTCATTACTGCGCATCATGAAAATTTGAGTTTCCAGTGCAGGTGATGCCTTCATTTTCAAACTGGTGTTCACCAGGATCATTGCTGAGGAAAGTACCTACAGCACAGATACATTTTGTATATTCTTCCATTTTATAAGGAGGGAGGGAGGTGTTCGGTGGAGAATATTAAATCAAGCCCAAGAAATTTTATGACCTGTTTGACACAATCATTTACGGGTTCAAATTCAATTTGGAATGTTATCTTCATCAGACACACAGTGCTTTTGGAACTGCAGTAGCTTTGCCGAGTCACACGTTAATCATCAAATAGTCAAACTGGTGCCTCTGCTTTTCTAACTGACATGGGAGACAGTGTTCTTGGGGTACGGGGGAGCAAAGGGGTGGCAGCATGTAAAAATGCCAGATTTGGAAGGCTACACTTGCCTTTTGGGGAAATGGCTGATTAGCTGAAACATTGTAGCATCCCTGCGCTCTGAAATTACAGACACTTCAGTGTACAGTCCATTTCTTTCTAGCATTCAAATAAACAACTCCACCGCCCCTCTGAACCGGCTGGGTATTAAACCTCTCCTTCAATCCTGGAGAACATGACAACTCACATCAGTTCCGGATTAGAGCAATCCAAAAGGGATTGGGTAATGATATTGGCTTTAACTGATCCATTCCAAAAGTCAAGGTTAATGGGTAGCTCATAAACATACATCCAGCCAGAGGAGCTCCCATGTGAAGGGGAAAGGGGGCTGTGAAAACAGGCAGATATGCTTGCTCTTTCTCCACTGCTCCACGCTGCTCCTCTAAGGACCCCTCGCCAGCAGCTTCACCCCAATCAATTCACATCAGATAATCCAAAGCAACAACGCAGGCGTGCAATGCCTGGCCATTGCTGAACCATTGATTGCCGCAGCATCTCCAGCAGCTGCATTCCCTAAACGCCACCCCCAACCTTTTACGAACACCGTGCATATCTGGAATTTTTTTGGAATTATTTATCTCATACATCCTCACTCTAGGAGAAGTGTGTATTTTTCTGTCCCCAACCGTGGTTTCGAAAAAACACAACTTTTTGTGTCAAATTCTTTTTGTCAAATTCTTATTTTCACAATATCACCATGAACGCTTCGATGAACTCCTTTCTGCTTGTTTCCTGCCTCAGATACAGAACACTCAAGTCAATTTCCTTCTACTGGTTGTAGCACTTTCTGTCACATATTGTTATAGTCAGGTAGTCAGGGCACAAAAAAATAGATGCTGCAAAAAAAAAAATCTTTCCCCATCCAAGGAGATGTTACAGAGCGCTGTTGTGTGATCCCTGCATCATCGGAGAAACTTGCAGCAAACATATAAAAAAGCCAGGTAAATTTATTTGTTTGATGAAAATGTTCATTACACTGTGCAGATTGCAGTGCTGCTAAGCGCAATAATGGATGGGCGCAGTCAGCTCCTTTCTGTCATCCTGTCAGTCGCCCCTGGCCCCGGGGACCGGGCCTCCTGCTGACTCATTTACAAAGCCTCATTCTGACAGCGGCGCGCAGGTAGCGGAGGAGGAGGCAGGGTCTACCCCACGGTCCCAGGTGGAATTAAGCAAGCAGGGCAGGCAAGAGTAAAGCAAGTAAAAACCTGTTAGGGAGCAGCGGCGCGAGAGCTGCCTATGGATTTTTGAATTATCCCTGTCTGCGCAAAACAGCCGCACTGAGGAGAGAGAGAGAGAGAGAGTCAGAAGAGCGCCCCTCAGACGTGGCCGCGGGTTCGAGCTCAGGGTGAAAGCGCTCCTGGCAGGACTGTGATTGCGAGGGCGTAAGCCCAGCGTGCATGAAAGGCTCGCCCACAGAGTTTAGTGACAGGTGTTTTTTTGCCATGTCTTTAAAGCCGTTGCTGTTATGTGACCGCGTTCACCTTCTTTAGCATTTCTCTCTCTTTTCAGCGGTAGCCTCGAGGACCCGGGCCTGCAGCAAGGATAGAGGTCCAGCTGTCTGCCCCTGATATTTCAGAGGATCTAAACTGCCTCCTTTCCCACAGCCCCAATCAAAAGCAGATTAAGAAATCTCAATTATCCCTGTTCAGGGTTCTTTCCAACCATAATTGAACTAATCCTGTCTTTTAGAAGACTCTTCTGCAACGCCGAGAGGTCATAAAAAAAAAAAAATCCCCATTTGTTTCTATTTTAACTCTCTCACATCCAAGGTTTTTTTTACATGCAAAATGAAACTGAGCAACTTCTGTCTAGCATGAAGACTTTCAATGCAACCAAGTTTTAAGGTCTCAGTATTTTGTACAATGCAATCTCTGATTCATTTATGTAAAAACATAATTTACAATTATTTATTTATTACATTATATTACATCATTGTCATTCTCATTAAGCAGGCACTCTCATCAAGAACAACTTACACAGTGCATCTAATAAAGCGGCATGAAAAGTTGCACAAACAGGACACTGCTAATGACACATGAAGAACTGTCAGTGCCAAATATTTTGCTGAGATCACAAGTGCATGCCTAGATTGACATGCAAGTGCACTGCAATATGCACAGCCAGACAGACAGTGGACATAACCAGGATGCAACAGCAGAGTCTCCGTAAGGAAACTCAGAGTAGTGGTCTGGCCAGTGTATAGGGTCAGGCGATTCACTGACGATAAGAGGGAACCATTCCCCTCACCAGTCCCGTTTTGAAGCTGATGAGAGCTGTCACCAGTAACCAATGATGGAAGCACAGGAAGGGTGAGACGGGAGAATTTTGGGACAGTATGGACCAGCTGAGCAGCAGCGTTCTGATTGAGCTGCAGGGGTTTGATTACACATGCACGGTGGGCAGTGATCAGGAAGTGTCTACAGTCTAAATGGGAGAGAACCCAGGCTTGGGCCAGGAGTCAGCCCGAGTAGGTGATAAGGAGGTGGCAAATTCTTCTTCCTTCTCCTGTTGTGGAATTTCTCAGGCGAAATTAATCCTGCTAGTCACGGGTATGTTAAAACACATTACATCTCATAAACTTTCTATCCCCACTGATGCAAAACTACAAACTCAGCTCTCTGAATGACAGTATTTACCAAATCTTTGGCATTTACATTTAACATACACCTTAACAATCTCATAAGCATTTGTGTTCTGAAGCCGAAATGCACTCCTAATACTGTTGTGTGCAGAGTAATCATATGCTGGATTAATACACTGGGAGTTATATGAAAGCAGAAAACCTCTATTCAGCTTATTCAGCCATGGGGTTTGCATCTAATGAGCACCCGGTAGCACTAATGGACCGTTCTTCATTCAGCTGTCTTACTGCCAATTATAAACATAATGGTGAACCCCACTCCATATTCGTCAGCAGCAACTGTTCACAGCCAAAGTGTGAGCACCTCTGATTTGAGTGCGAGTTGGAAAAGGGGATTCTTTTCCAATGATAAAAGAAATCTGTTTCCAGAGAAATAATGAGAGTGTCTCTCACAACAGTTTGGAGGATTTGTCTTGTATTCAAACAGAAGGTTAAATATGATTAAGTACAAAAATACATCATTAATTTTACACACTTTACATGATTGATTCTTTTGGCAGTTATCAGTGTAATGATCTTTAAATGCATACATATCCCATATGATTGGTTGCTTCAACATCCCTCGGTGAACATCAACCCGAATTTCCATTCCATTACAAACCTGACAGAATAAAGCTATACCCTATTTAAAATGTTTAAAGCCCCATTAAGCCCTCAAGGAGCAGAGTGATGTCAGTTATCATTAGTTAAAAAAGGTCAATGTACATAACACCATAATGCCATTAGACTACTGTCTTTATAACTATTATGGGGGAAAGGTTGCAAATTAATACCACATCCACTGAAGTGTGAAGCAATGGAGACACTGGATCACATTTTAAACATTAAACCCGTATTTTAATCATGATGGCCATCCAAACAAATGTCTAGGGGATCAAAATTGTTTAAAAATCAGCTGTTGATATGGTGAATCAGGGCAGAACTGCTTCACAAAATAATGTGTAATCAAATGTTTCATACAAAAATCTCTTATATGTCATCAATATGGTGCAACAAAGCATAATTATTAGTTCATATAAAGCAAATAAAGTAAAAAAAAAAAAAGCTTCCATCATCATTTAACTGCATGGCCCTTTCAGGTTAAAGCTGATATAAACAAAGGATCACCCAAAGGATTTTCAACAAGGTTATTATTCAGAACAAATTCAGCCTCTCCCAGAGGAAAAAAACCAGGAGAGATTTCCTGTCTGTACAACTGACTTACAACATCAAAGAGAAAACTCAGCATTATACCAACCATTGTAACATAAAAACTATTGTTAATCTGTTCAATTCATACCACCTGCCACTGATGCCAGGTGTATGGACAGACAAAATACAGAATGTGGGCAATGCTTAAACCTGCAATCAAAAATGCCATAGAGACTCACCTGATCCCGGACAGATGCAGAACCACAGTCACACAACAGGACACAGAAGAGGGACAGAGAGAGGGAAAAAATAAATTAGACATATTCAAGTTGTTCCATAAATGTTCAATAACCACACATACACACAACTCAGGCCTTGGTGAATTGCCAGAAAACTTTCTTGGATTTCATCAGTGTGGTGGATGTCAATCTGGTGGGCGAGGTTTGAACCCTGACTCACTGCAACGCAAAGCTGGTCTGCGAGGACTTTCCAGTTTTGAATGGATACATTTTATTTCCACTGACAACATCTCTGTTATGAAAGGTCCTAAAATGGGTATTTTCAGCTGAATTAGCCCTTTATTCTGGCGGCTCATTTTCGAGATTGGCTGAAGCACACAGTGTTCTACCTCGAACAGCCCATGACAATAAAGGCTAATAATGAACTATGAAACCGCATGAGAGTCCACCTTTAATGACCGTGCATCTGTTTGACCCCAGCCGGTTTAGGAATTGTGCATTGTGTTCACTAACGGAGATAATGTATCCTGCTTTAATAACGAGATGGAGTGCTCTTTTAAATGGGGGAGGGTACTGTGTGAACAATAGTACATGTCCTGCACCTGATGTGAACTCCCACTCTGCAAAGTCATTCAGCACTGCTGAGCCACACACACTCATTCCAGCAAGGCCTATCCACAACGCGGACAGCTGCGAACTCACTGTCCAACCACCTTCCCGTCTGGAAACGAGGGAAGCATGGGCCGTTCATTTCAGCCAGAGTCGAACTGTGCACGGCACTCGCTAACTGCTCAGCAGAAGCAAAAGGTTACCGTTGGAGTGTTTGATGCAGTGATACTAAGATGATAGCACAATTGTTAAGGAATAAAGGACATTCAAGGCCAGCACACAAAACACATAAGGAAGTTATTTTTTACCTTGCAGTGACACGACTGAACTGCTGTAGCTGTGTGTGTTCATATATATATATAGCACATTTCAAAAATCCACTTGCATAAAAGTTTGTGAGAAAGTGAGTGTTGACTTAACTCTTCTGTTATCAAATATGCCCTCTTAACCTTCCGCCCTCCCTTTTTGAAAAGGATATTACTATTATTATTGTGTTTAACATATCTTTAACATCTCATTTTTGTTTTTCCCACACACCCAAGAAAATATATACAATTCTACAGTACAGTACATTTCCCCAAGGAGTTATATTCCTCATAGCAAGGTCAGAGCTGAAGAAAAGCATGTGATTGCCTCCTTAAACAACATGGATGCAGCTACAGCGGAGAAGGATTACAACTACCATATCACGAAATTGAAAAATCATAACAACTCTCTTTCCTCAGGCAAAACATCTAACCTATAAGAAGGAGAAAAGAAGGAAACAAGGTATAGTATATCTGATAATTGGCTGTAACTGCTTAACATGTAGGCTTATATATGGAAATGTGATGCACTTACTTCAGTTCTGAAATCTGTAACATGGTGTGATAATTACATTCCAAGGCTTTTCGTTTGCCCATTACGCTAATTCTACAGAGTTTGTCTGTTAACAACGCGTGGTACTTATAGGGGAATTTAATTATTCCAGGCAGCAACTGTATCTGGTTTCACCATCTGCCACATTCTAGGGCTCCTGTTTTAATAACTAAGCTCTTCTGAACACTATTTTTTTACTGTATATGAAAAAGATAGGCACTTGATTTAAATGTTACTGAATTCATGAGAGTTGTCACACTTTTCTGAATTATGCTGGCTATTTTGCAGGGGGGAAGCAGAGTGACATGCTAAATGAAATGGAGAATCATTACTGAACTAATTTAGCTGCTTATCAGACAGTAAGCACAATGATAGTCTGTGTATGTGAGGTGCAGATGACAAAGATAATTGGAATCTGGTGATGTGGGAAATAAGCAGCTTCATAGTAAATTAAGAGTCTGAAAGACAGAAGGGCAGCTCCTTCAACATCTCTCAATGCAGATATCCAGGTACAGGTAAGCGCACCTTTGTGCAACACAGCACAAGCCATAGGTCTCTCACTTTGCAGCTCCAGTGCTGCCCCTTACCCAATGAAAGCGCCTGCCACTTCACACATTCTTCAATGAAGACCCTCTAACGCATTGTGGCTGCATACAGCCATAGACTACATAACATCTGTCCTCATTCCTTCCCAGACACCAGCCATAGAGGGCAGAGAATAGCAATTGCTCATAATCACATCATCTAAAGGTTTAAGAGTCTGATTCCTGTTCACAGCATTGCTCACGACCTGTGAAGATGAACAGGAGACATTTGATCTGAAGAAGGAGAGCCATGAAAAGATGATTCTTCAGTAAAACATGGCTACATTACCATCTAAAGTTGAGTGGCTGCTGCTTTGAGCACTGGTGAATTGTTAGTGACCATGCCAGTGGGCCTATAAGCTGACAAACATAAAAACTGTTTCCGGAGATGGTCAATTGTGTTTGGCCAGGGACCAAGAGCAGTGAAAGCTTTCACGCTTCAAATCAGGGAAACTAAAGACCTTTAAACTTCTAACTGTCCTGAACTTATTTTTCATTGCTCTGTGTGATTAACAAGTGTGCCAGTTTTTACAGGGACCACTCATGAGCATTTGATTCCTTTTTAATTGCAAAATATATATGAGAGCCACAACAGATGTGATTTCTCAACTAGAGTCACCAAAAGGTATTCCACACATGGCATATACATTATGAGGAATTAATGCACTGCCTCTGAGCCTTGTGTAAGAAATTCTGTGGAGAAATCTTGTACTGCAACTATTCTGGGCATGCCTATGCATGTCCAGGGGACCAGAGCCATGACAATCATGTTTAGACACATGTACCACCCACGGAACCTGTGACAAATGTAAAATGAACAGGTGAATGTGTTAAAAGTTATCATGTGAAAAATGGGGGAGCCACGAATGAGGAAGGCCACCATAAAAATGAAAAAAGAAACAGGACAAAAACAATACACTTTTCATCCATTCTGGCCTGAAAGACTAATAAGGGTCATATCAAAGTTAACACTCAAATGGGCCGCAGCCTTTTAAAGTGGCTCTGGACTGTTGGTCTGGTATATTGCTTTCTTTCCCTTCCAACTGTTCTTGAAGCATTAGGCTAGCCATTGGGGACCAGTCCAATCCTTTTAGTGCCATGGCAGTGTGGCTTTGATTCCTCTCTCAGACGAGACAGGCCTGGGATCAGGCCTCTGACAGGGGGCGGATCTGCTGCCATGCCCCCATCCAGAGGATAATTCCGCCACTTTATACGTAGAGAGAGAATTACTGATTTAGACAGGAAGGATCAGAACAGAGGAGCACCATCGCAAGGGGTTATTTAGCACCGCAAGTTCATCTTAGGACTTCATAATGGACTGGACTGCATGTTTTTTTGTAAAAAGGTACACCTTATCTAAAGAACAGCATGATCACACTTCCCTTGGTGAATGTGTGTAACGTGATGGGTGGATGCTGAAGGAGCAGTCCGCCAAAACATTGTCACAATGCTTAAATGGCTGCCTATAAAGCTTCCCCAAATGTTTTTTTAGCATCACATGTTGCATTCAAACAGCCATGCAGGGTATCAAAGTCACCAAGACATGTGGCACTGCCAGAGAAAAAAGTTTCATGCAACAGTGCAAACCAGTCCATTTTTGCTATAGTGGTGTAACAAATGAGCTGTCCTGAAGGTGGAATAGAAAGATGCAAATTTCTTTTGATAAGATAGAGGAGAGACGCTCAGAGAATGTTTGATTATGAAACATATAATCAGATAATTGTGCAAATGTGCAAATACCTAACTCGAACTGCATATTATCTCACAATAGCTGAACAGGTATATTCTTTTGACTCAGTCACATGTAAATATAACAACTCTACAGCCGGCTGAGAAGCTTAATGAAAGTTAAAAATAAACACAGATAAGATACACTCTGTTTTCTTCTTTTGTCAGAGTTAGGGTCACAACGATCCACAAAGTAACTAAATGCATGAAGTAAGAAAGAAACAAGAAACAATGCACACACAATCCAGGAAAAATACATTTTAATATATGCAGATCATATTAAATGTCTAAAATGAGAAAAGTCATGAATAAATTCAGTTTATGTTAACCTAACATACAACTGCAAATGGACAAATTAGGGTATTAGAGGGACACAAATAAAAGGTTATTAGGAAGTTCCTAGAGCAAAGTAAATTTATGTGATTAGCCTAAATTTAATTTAATTGCAAAATCTGTCAGAGCGTTCCAATGCGCGATGAAGTGCATAAGGAAGTGTAATTTGCTAACGAGTACAGATAACGCTGCAAAAAAGGCAGTGATTTTCAAAAAACATTGGACCTTTTTTTTACCTAAAGTGAACAGATGTACAGTTGGTTTTATGATCTTCTGTGGGAAAAGCATAACATTACATTTTTCTAATCAGTAAACCAAAGGCTCACATAAAGAGCCTGGGAAACAGTAAATAGCAACTTTAATACGCAGACCTAATGACAGAGATCCTCAGGCAAGCGATTCGACTGACTGAGCACTAAATTGGCCATCTCTCTCACAGAGCTCCTCTAACTTTTAAATCTGTCCTTCCTGTCCTCCCAAGACTCACCCAGGGTCAGGAGCAGAGCTGTGTCTTAAAAGAGAGATTTGAGTCAGACACACTGACATTTCATCTGTGGGATACCTTTATGGGCCAGTGCCTGGCGGCACTTACTGTCTGCATGCTGGGCCGAGAGCACACAGCAAATTACAGTTAGGCGGAATATACAAAGGAGCTCAAAAGGCAGAGATCTATCTTCAAATTCTGCCGTGCGAACTGGTGAATTGGAGGTGAAGTTCGTCTGGGAAAACAGCAGGCCAAGCATGACTGTAGAAATGGGCTTCTTTGTCCTCCTGTATAGCTAAAACTTAACATTTTTAATTCGGGTTTAGCAGTAAAGAACTACAGTGACAGGGGCGACACAGGGGGAGTGAAGAATATTAATCGTTCAGGTTTCCAAGATTTTCATCAGCTCCTCTGCACTTAAGTAAATAAGCTCCATTAATAATCTACAGGTCACTCACAGCGAGTGAAAACTACAACTGCTGATGAATGTAATTATTCTGTTTACTTTCATCTGAACAAACCTTACGTGCATAGTTTGGATGGTGAGAAATAATTTCTATGCTCTTGTTCTATGAATGAAACTGGTCAATGAGTGGTTGTTAATGCAATTCCTCTGCAACATTATTTAAAATGATCTTACAATGTAGTGTATAACGTTCCTCAATCTGCTCTTCTACACAGGCTTCAGCAAGTACTGTGCAGAAATGTTTGCAATGGTAAAAAATGAGAGTGAGCAGGGTGCCTGTCTACCATATTAATCCAATGTCCCTTTAATCTATTTTATTATAAACGAGGTCTTAACAGCCAAAGGTAGAATAAACAAGTAGCATATTTATTTCCTCTAATGTGCTTTCAGCATTAAAAGAATTCTTTCCCATGTCATACAAATGGAAATAAATAAGTAGTTACTGGAGCTATCAACTTTCTCCCAGACAAATTCATTACATTTTCCTATTATTAGCTCCTCAGAGCCAGTGTATTCAAAATCAATTTGACAGCTCTGCTACATACAGAAAAAAAATCCACAATAGTATAACTTCAGGCTGGAAGTATTCAGCAGTCAGCCCTTCAGAAAATGAGGATCAAAGCAAAGTTCAACTTCTTTGACTGTGCATTTAACGTTTTGCATTTTCCTTTGGCTACATTAGCCTGCTGTTAAAAAAGTAACTGTGTGCCACATAACAAGCTGTTGCACTATGCTGTGAATGCTGACACAGGAACGTAGCCATGACAGGAGAGGTTCTGACAAGTGGCATCTGGCATTGTCATCTGAAGCTGTTGATCAGCGCCCATGTGCATTCCTTTCGCAAGTGGCATGTGAGCTCTGAAAAGCAACAGTCATCTGAAAAGAAAACCGTAACCTCGACGGTTCCTTCAGGGCTTGAGATGAAATTCGCTCATCCGCTCACAAATCAGACAGTGGCGAGACTGCCACGCCACGTACGGGATACACCTCAACCTTCACACTGTGTAGGTCTGAGTGTACACTAGTTTCACACGCTGTTCCATTTCTCCATGCTGCTGTTCTGACAATGAGGCTTTGAACACTGTTCCTGTCCTCGCAGTTAAAGGAAATCCAAAGACTGATGAAAAATATCAGTAGTTTACATTATCTGCTATCTGTTTAGAGCTTGCAGCCTTTCTACCATGAACCTATCATATACTATTTTGAAAGTGTTAAAAAATGAAGAAGAAACAAATGGTGTGGTGCCTGTTTATGAATAACAAGGAGAAGAAAACACCCTGCTGATGCCATTTTTTTTCAGCCTTTTAAACTTGGTTCTTACTGGTTCTGGACAGAAAACACCTTTTAACTACACAACTCAAAATACTCCCACTACTACTAATACTACTATCTGGCTCCAAAGCACACTTTCCAGCTTAGAGCATATTTTTCTTTGTTCTTTCTGAATGTGCAAATGAATTCCAGACACAGTGTTCAGACGGACATACCAAACACACACAGTTACCAGGCGGGATTATATCAGGTCGGTACACCCAACCACACTGTGCCCTTTGGTTCTATTTAGTCACAGAGTCTTTACTGACAGGTAGGACATACATCATGTTTGTGGATGGAGTGTTTGGTTTGTGTCAACATACTGTCAACCATTCCATTCTTGGAAAGATTTAACATGCTTTATACATGTTTAAATATGGCTAAACCCTGTTTGCGTCTTCAAAGTGAGCATCCAACTGCCCTCTCCCCAAATGCTGCTTTAACGGCAGGGGAGTAAAATATTTCATAGTTCTACTTTTCTTTTTATTTTCAGTGAACCAGTCCTATACCATAAGGATTGAAAGAGCCAAAAAGCAATTCTGAATATTCAAGGTTGTCTTGGCAATCAATTAATGTCATTGAAATTAAAGACTTACTTCTCTTTCGAACAATACTATTCAGTAGCTCTACTACATTCCTTTTATTGTGTATTTACTGGTTTTATCTGGACACAAAACTGATAGTCATGTCAGTATCCAGACCTCATGACTTAATCCTAGCCAAGACAGTCAGTCCTTTAGCAAGTCAGTCCTTGCTATTTCCAAAGTCACAGGATAGTAATTTAAAAACCAAATTAGTATCACTGACAACAGGGTGTATTCACTGACAGCTACCATTCCTAACTTGTTGGATGTCAAATTGATAACAGTGTCACAATTTCTCAATGAGAAGCTTAGTGAATTATGGCACAGGAAAAAACACACAATTCAAAAAAAAACACACAATTCAAAAAAACGATGAAAAATGGCCATATCTGAATTAAAATTAACAAATAAACCATTTGTAGTTGCACTTGCCTCAAAGATGCCCTACAGAAAATGTCAATGTTACATATATTGCTGGCTTTCTCTGGCCCAAAATTAAAATCATCTCCTATCAAATGACATATGTCAGTTGCTAAATGATTACAGCAATATATGTTAGCAAAGCATTGCTCTCTCTCTTAACCCTACACACACACACACACACACACACACACACACATTTCATCTCTCAAAAGGGTGCACAGAGATGAAGCAGCTGAAGAAGCATGCTTAAAATGCAGAGTTTGTGGGGCAGTAACTTTTTTGTCCTTGAATTTGTTTGGTATGCTGTTAGAGTACATACAGTAGTTATTATTACCAAACAAAAACATTGCAGTGCTGCATGAACTCTAACCATCTGGGTCAAAACCCATCTATGAGTAGGAACTGAAGACATTTTATAGCAGCGAGATTAACACAAATTAATCTAAATTTAAAATTACTGAATGCTGCTCTGGATGTTAAAGTAATCATGAGGCAAAAGTTGACTTTCATCCCATGGTTAAGATTAATTTATCAATGTAGCCATCACTTTGTATGGACAGTGATTTGGGTTTAACAGGCTGTGTCTTCCTCACTGCAGGCTGAAGGAAAAAACTGCAGAATGAGTGGGTTTCACAGTGTAAACTGATATAAGTCTGTAAGTCCTTTGCTGTTTAACTATAATTATTTTGTGTGAGAAAGCACATCTATTCTTTTTTATCTACAGTATATAAAAAGAAACTTTATTGCAGAACAAAATATATAAATACACACACACACACACACACACATATACGTGTACACATGCACATTATATATAGCTAAGAAAGAGGGCTTGTTTCCAGTTTGAGACTGCATTTGGTGTACTGACTGGGATCAATGTGGGGCAGATGGTGAGGGCTGTCATGTCTCATCAGGCAGCCTTCTAGATAAGGTCACAGCATCTGCCACAGGAACGATTAGAAGATGATGTCATAAATATAACACAACCACGGATGAATCCACTGGGACCTCAGCAACATGGGATCCCAACAGAGTTTAGGTAATTTCATCTTCTTATGCCCAGTGCCCAGTGATGAATAATGTCGCCTAAACGCAACAAGATCCCCTTATATTTCCAGCCAAGTCATTACTTCAGAACATCCGTGCCAATTCTTTCCTTGCTCTAAGTAACACTACTTGATCCTGCTCAAATGTTCACGGTAAATTGTTCTTCTGTGGCTCTTACAAATACTGGATGGATCTGATTGGAGTCCACGGTTTAAAGTTAATTACCGGTCCTGTGACTTTGAGTTCCTCGCCTTCGTTATGAACACAACATTCTCTTTTTTTCCTGGTCAGGCTCTTCATTTGATGCAAATTACCGGGATGCACATGGAGGATGCTTCAAAGGCACACAGAATTAGTGCATGTGAGACCATCATAAGCTATTATCTCACCTTTAGCCATGCATTCAGCCCTTCCACCAAATGACAGTGGAGTATGGTATTAAATGGTTATGATGACTTTCATTTTTTTAACTGCAACCTAATGGCAATGACATGTTATGGAGGAGACACAAGCATCCACTGTTTCCAAGCCTCTAGTTTTTTCAGTGCAAATTTATTATACTGTCATACATTTATAACTAAAAATATATATTTTTCTTTGATTATTGATTTTTGATATGACTGTGTTTTTTGTTCCATCAACAGAATAATGAGCACAATTTTATTTAGCGTTAATATGTAGTCTCTCTAGTGGGATATTGCTCATTTTAGAGAAATACCTTCTGTAAGCTAGTTTCACTCAAAGCAGACAACGTTTTAAATGGAGCTGAGGTGAATGCAGTAGTTCCAGTGACATCTGATTATTTTTAAAAGACTGGAGACCTAGAGTAAGCCGCATACTTTATTTCAATTTGATCCCTCGGATTTCACCAACCACAAACACCATCCAAGGCAGATCTAAGCTCACAGATTCTCTCAAGCTGAGATCTGGCTTGCACTTCATCCAGGTAGCTTATGAACATAAGGGTCCTACATCTGAAATAAAAATGCACCAATATGATTGAGCAAAGCACAGAAACCCAAGCATATTATGGGCTTAATATTAATGCAACGTGACAGCACTGATGTAGTATTCAAAGGCCAAGCCGATTTCAACTGCAAAGTAAGGATTACTTCAATGGCTGCAACATTCAGGCTATTTAAGTTGCTCCTGCAGGTTTATATGATTGAACATTTACCGTTATGCTAAACCTGAAGGAAACAGAGAAAGAACTGTTAGGAGAACCAAAAAATTTGATACCTGGCCATGTTGGTCTTAAACAGGTGGAGTGTGCCTACAGTCCGGGTTCGACAAAGACTAGGACACCACATTTATGGAACGGGGCGAGTAGGTCAGCTGAGGTCTCCTCATTGTTTTGCTATCAGTGCCGTGTGACTCAATTGGGCACCCTTCTAAGTTATTTGGACAGCATCAGGGGTGCTCTGATGGCATGTGCCTCCATGGGACTTTTAGCGTAGGAAATAGCTTAATTAGGCAACTGTGTGCAAGGACTGCACTCACCTTATGGCTATCATCAAGAGCTTAAATGTATAATTGGTAACTAAAGTTAGGTGAAAAGGAGATTAAAAACACACACACACACTGTGTGTGTGTGTGAGTAAAAAAGCTATTGGAGAGTGCTCTACAGTCAGAGAAGAAATATACAAAGAATAATACTAACTGATGTATTTCAATTTGATGTGTGTTACAGATATTAAGCTTTGAATATGATTCGTCATTTGAAAAAACACTAACAACAAACTGGCCTGTTGCTATACAATCAGGTGAGAAAAGAATGCTTAGAATTACAAAAATGCACTTCATCAAATAAAAAAAAAAAAAATCAGCTATCAGGGAAAAGGAAATGTTTTCCTACTCAGAAAATGTCAGCAATCCAAAGAAGCCTGTTCCTGTGACATGTTCACATACACACTGTTTAGATTACAAAGACTACCAAGATTACCTTGATCATCACCCATTCTACAAAGCAGATCTCTCTTCCATCACGGGAAGTCATTAAGGTGACAGTAAGTATGAACTTAGATGGCGAACTAAATAAGGTGTTTCATGAATATAACCCTGTATGCCCCATTTTGAAGAAAAACATTTCAGTTTTGTCATTTACACACTGTCAGTTTAATTAGATGAACATACTGTAGGTATTTACCACAGGGAATTACTGATTCATTTATCTTAAGTGTTAAGTATGATCATTTTTATTCTAATCCAGAAATACATTCACCAATGAAAAAATTAAAGTGATACGCAATGTATAAGTATCTTTTGCACAGAAAACAGCTCTGCGGGTGAGACAATTTAAGTGGCTCCATCTTTGATCTACTAGTTTGCTCAAGTATTTCATTTTTCTATTCCCTTGCCAGCCATCCTCCATATATGAAAATAGTTATTTCAACAAACTGCATTTCACTGCAACTTTATTGTTCCTTTGTGCTCCCTTCGACTGAGTACATATAACTGAATTAGTGCGCAGCAGACTTCACCCTGCTGGCTATGCCACTCTCCTTTTTCCCTTTTCATTTAAAATTTGTTGGTTTGTGCTTAGGAGTCTGATTGCTGGAAACTCTTACTTTCTGTTTAAGCCCATTGGACATGAAGGGTGGTGGCAAAGTGAGGACAAACGATCACAGTCTCTTTCCACTGCTAAATCAAATGGGCTTTAGCAGCTTGGTCATTCCATGCCACACAGCCCCAAGGATATGTTCAACTCGCTCAACAGATTGCGTGAGAAATGTGCAATGACTTTGCCCTGCCACCAGACTCTACATATGCTGCAGTGTACAACAGAGACACAACCCAAAGACATGCAGCACTCATAAAAAGCACCAACAAAAGTCGTATAAACAACCAAATGTCCTGCATACATCCCAATTGGGCATATGAAAAAAAATACTATGAAGAGCTGATGGAGCAAAACTCAAAGTGTCTTATTGGCAGGGTACAGTCTGTTATGATGTAGCAGGCTGTTGCCCCGTGGCCACAAATACTGGCATGTTATTAAGGAACTCCTGATTTGAGTATGGTATTGGAATGTGAACAGCAGCGATCCTGCTGCATCAGGCTTCTCAGCATGCATGCAGCCCTTTGCCAGTTCACAGAAATCAGACATTCTGCAGAACATATTGTCCCCCATCATGCAAGTAAATTAGAAAGGTAACCTACCACTTACTCAGCCTGCAATTCCTTCATTTTCTGTAAATTGCAGATAATTGCATTTCTGAAAGGCAACAATCCCAGTTCAATTAAAGCTTGCAGAGATTTAAATAATCTTAATTGAATGAGAACATAAACAATACAGAACTTGGCTAAAACACAAACAATGCCCTGCTTAGCATTCATTCAATATTGAACAAGGACAATACAAGGAAACGAGTTAGGGTTTAAAGACTGCTTTACTTACAGTACATGTATATTTTATAATGCCAAAGGGTTTTTCACACATGTAGAATTCACATGAATCAGTGATTGCTCTCTCATTTCCAAATGGCTGTTAATGCAGATGGAAACGCTGAAGGCAACTCTGAATCAAATGGATGTTTTCCTTTCTGACTGTAAGCTCTCCATAGCGGGCAGAGGTTCTCCCTAAAATGAATGCGTGGCATCAACAGTCCCGTGAATAGACTTCTTGCACAACGGCTGCTCTGCTGGTCAATGGACATCAATTCAAATTCAGAACTGCGCAGATTCAATAGTGAGTATGTTCATCATTCCAATCATCTGTGTCCATTCTCAGGAAATAACTAATGAAATTCTCATTGGCACAAAAATAAAAAGAATTTCTGAAGGACTTGTAAGTTACTATGCAGGTAGCTCCTTGAGTTTACTCCCTCATAACTATGATGTTGAAGAAACTCGCCACTCACGACACCGTCTGCATTCAAATTTAATGGTAGTTTTGCTTTCTGACCCTGATCAATACAAGACAAGAATTCACACCTCGGCATACGCTTGACAATCAGGAGACAACCACATATTTTCACACAATATATGGGAAATGTACTAATAAAAATTTGGAAACAAACAAGTAATGGCAAACAAGGCAGGTATTTTTTTTTTTAAATTAAGCTATCATTTCAGTATTCTAGTTTAAAATGCTAGTGTTATTATTCCTATTTTTCCATCTCCAGATTTTGTTCATCTAACAGTCTCAGCTCGAACTATTTAATGAAACATTCAAAGTAAGTATCAACAAAAACTGGTTTCAGTCTTTTGGTGTTATTCAGTAAAACAATATGCATCAATTAAAATGTTTTAGTTTCTTATGTTGACTGATAGTAACTACCTATAATATGCTGTGAGACAATCAAGCTCTTATTTTCCAAATGGCTCTCTATTTGTACTCCAGTTCTTTTTCAATGTAGCATCTATTTTCTCAACTTCAATCTCTCACTGGAGCGTGGAATGGAACACAGGCACTTTGCAACAGAGACATAGGAGAGCTATGAAATGAGAGCAGCACTTTATGGAAAGCACCCTTGAATGAAAAATAGCTATCTTAAATTACTCCAATAGTGCTTTTACAGGGAAACTGGGAAATCAATCTACTGTTGCTTACAAAATATGACATAAACAAGTAGTATGAAGGAACTTTGAAGGAGGCTGTTCAAAATTCACTATTATACTATGTGTCTAACATGACCTCTATATTCAACTGCATATACCTGCCTATTTTTCTGTACAATATTTTTGAATTCCATGGCTCTAGCTCAAACAATGCGGATCTTAAAGCAACGTGTGTGCCAGGATTGGGATACCTATACCTGCTTACTTCTTTTCATTTTCGCTGAATTTTCAGATAAAATACAAAACACATCTAATGAGTAAAATCAATGTGTCAGTACTTCACTTTCACTTCCTGTTCTGGATACAAAACTACTGCATATATTTGCATTGACACAAAAAGATCTGTGGAAATTTCATCAGAAGCTGTTTATCTTCATGAGCTTTTGTTTCAAGCTTCATTTTCAGAAGGAGCCTAAATGGAGAAATTCATAACCCCATTTTGATCATTTCAGCTACGCTTCTAGCTTAAAGCTCATTCAATGTTAAAAAAAAAACTACGCTGAACTACTCATTTCTGCTTCACAGATCAGAAGCTTCTTTGAATCTATATTCGCTTATATAATCACAAATTACTACTGCAGTTTATACAGGTAAGATTATTTTGTCCTTCAGAATACTTTAGTGAGGACCTCCAAAGTCCAATGAATACAAGTGCGAGAAACTCAGCAAAATCAGCATGGAAATTTCCACAGACATTTGTATATGTTTGTATTTAACATGCTTGATTGCAAATAGGAGGAGGTTCATGGAAAATGGAATGAGATGGCGTTACCTTGGCTCCTCTGGTGTGAGTAATGTAGGTTAAGTGATTTACTGTCAGGTCACAGCTCCAGAATGGGCTGTCTGAAAGTAGGATTTCCAGGCTCCCAATCTGCAGCTCACAGTGATCCTTAATGGCAAGAGCTCACACCGCTCATCAATGCATATATAATTGTGCTGTGATTCTGAGGCACTATAACGTCTTCTTGAAGATGGAGATAAATTGTGTTGGGCTTCACTCTAAGTATAGAAGTTTGACCCACTTGAATACTAGAGGGTCAAAGTACAATAAAGTATAGGTCTAAGGACCCCCATTTCCATGTTTTCTGACACTATGTACAGAACATACCAAAAGGGACAATATAGATTGCTACATCACCTTGTTTCAAAGGAATCCACACAGCTACAATTACTATGCAAGTGGATTTCTGTTAAACACAGCACTCAATGCTATTGACATGCTAATTCACCACACATCAGCTTATCTTTATGCAGATGCTGTTTAAAATTAAAAATAGGTATGCATTACATATCTTGTGAGTAAATCAGATGTAAATAATAATAAAAACACTTTTGATGCATGTTTTTAATAAGGTATGACGAGTGAAATGTGTTAGTGTTTACAGTGTTACTTTAGTTGCACCTGTCTGTTTTTGGCATGATCTGCCAAGTTGAGGTATTTTGCGGTATTGCCGCCAGCGTCTGCTATACTTTGCTTGCTTGAAGCTGATTACCTAAGGCAAAAAGACAGCACCTTGCTGACTTGAAAATATGTTAACACACTTCAAATGAGGCCACAAATCAAACAAGCTGTGAGCCTCCTCACTCCGATGTAGGATGGTCTCTGCCTACCCATCTCTGTCCCAGGCATTTTTCTTAATGGCCACAGGCAATACACAGCATCACTAATGAATGCCAGCTAACTCGGTTAGATCATTTCTTATGACAAACAGTTCATTAAAATCATAAAAATTCATTTTTCAAAGCAAAAGTCAACAACAAGTTCCTCTCTTTAATACAGCCTCGTTGGCATGGTAAGTGAATGGATTTGAATGTTTATTTAGTAAGATTACAGAAGATAGCTACAACAAGATACCCTAAGCAAAGATACAGGGATAAAAGTTTAAATATCAATGTTCATTACAGCTAGTCTTATGAAAATAATGTACTGATGTAATGTACTTCTAGCTGTTTAACTGTAGCTGTTCATGTTTAACACCATTTTAAATAAAAAAGCGGTTAAAATAATTTCTTATTTGGTAACAAAACAAAAAAAAACAAGTTCAACATCTCATCAATAAATATCAGAAAAAGAAAGGTAAGTATGAATGAGACAAGAATGAGTGCATAAGGACGAAAACAAAATTGACTTTCTACAGCTGAGAGCCTTTCATACCCACACAACACTGTACTTACAAAGAGCAAGGTCAACAGCCATTTGCAAATAACCAACATCCACAGAAGATGACTCTGAAGCAAGGCTATGAAGTGCCACCAGGATGTCAAAAGGCGCATAACTGAATGAAGTCTTCTCCCCAATCCTAAAAATGTTACCAGTTTCAGTGTAGTCCTATGAAACTTTAACCCAGGAAGTCATTCCAAAAACACAGGAAAAATCCTGAAAAAATGTTATGAAAAATGTATTGGCAGTGTAAATGCTGGTAACTGTGGCATTTTAAGGTATTCAGGTTCTACAAATTGGATCAGAAAACAAACAGATTTACATTTTACCTTGTGCTAATGCAGTGCTAAATAATAAAAATCACACACCACAACATCATAGCACATTTTATCTTAAAGTCAGTATTCCCACACACAGCTCAATACATATAGCTCAAAGAAATTCAAATTTAAAAAGGTGGATTAAGAAGACTGAAGTATCAACATTTGGACCTCTGTGTCAGATCCAAGACAGAGAGGGGAATTTACTTTGCATCTATCATTTTCTGTCAGAGGTATTCTGACTTGATTTCAGCTGTCTAGCCACCATTGCTGAATGTGATCATTTTACAAATCAATATAATGTCTGTCTTTGTCCTTGGTAACCTATGGCAAATTAATTTCCCCAGCGTCCTCTTGTAAAACAATAAGAAAGAAAAGCCATTTGTTCAAGAAGACATGGCGAACACACACAAAGTACGTGCATAAAACTCTTCAGGTGCATGCTAATGCAATACAGAATGACAAAAGCATTAAAATTGTCCAAATGTAAGGCTGCCCAATGGCTCAAGCAGTAAAATCACTTGTCCCAAGTCTAGTCTGTGCCCTGCGGTCTGGGTTCAAAACCAGCCGTGTCATTCACTGACAATGACTGGGGGTCTAGATGGGAGGAGGGGGGACAAATTGGTTTTACTCCTGGGATAGGGGCAGGCAAGTTGGCCAGGGTCCTCACAGAGCTCTGTCCCTTGACACCATGGGACTTGCTCAGGCGCCTAGCAGCTACTCAGCTGGTAGCGAGAGGATGCACCTATCCTCTAGGGCCATTCGCCTCCCGGTGCGCTGTGTGAAAAACAGTCACGGCAGGCGTGCATATGTATCCGTCTCGCTCCTGTGTGGGTTCAGCTTTTGTTGTTGATGCACAATTGGCTTCTACAAAGGTTGGGTGAAAAGGGAGATAATGTAAACAAAAATTTACAAACTGGCAACATATCCTTTTATTTCTAAACAATGCATTTTAGGGAAATGAGGGGAAAAAACCATTTCTAGGTGTACAACAGAATTAAAGACGGAAATGATCTGTACCTGCTGCAGTAAAGCTAAGAAATGTTCTGGCATACTGAGAAATAATAGTCTAAATGTACAGAGCAAAAGCAAGATATACAGCTTTAAAACAAGAAGTAAAACTAAGGCTTGGTAGAGAAGTCTAATTGAGGGGCTGATTCCCACATTATTATGACTACAAATCCTGTCAGATGGTATTTCCATATAAAAGCCTTCTCCCTTGCTTTTTCCCCTCACTTTCTTTCCCTCTTCCTCATCACCAGCACAATATTAAAAGGATGCCGTGGAGCAATTACTAAGAAAAGAATTGGATTTTGTGAGGTAGAGACACATGGAGTAAAATATTCCAGTTAATTGGCACCCAGGATAAGCACTCTGAACTCCGAACACCCTCTCACACTACACAAGGAATTAGATAACCCATCACTCATTCTGACTCTTCACACTTTCAGCCCAGAATATTGTAGGAAGCCCAACAGTGGCAATAAAAAAAACAGTTATTGATGGCTCTCCAGGTTCACACCAAACCCCCTATAATTACACTACAACAGAGGCTCCACTTGTGCAGCACTAATTGGCGGAGGGAGAAAGGCGCACAACACTGACATTATTCAAGGATAATTTAACACAAGAAACCGCTCCTTTTTTCCTTCTAACATTTCTGCAATCTTGCCACAGCATTTTTTTTCACCCCCCCCCCCCCCCCCCCTTCAATCAGAATCTTTCAGAAGTTCATCCTCCAAAAAGTGGAGGTGATTTAGTTTGTTCTGAGAAAAAAAATAAGGTGGTATACGAAAGCAAGTGGAAGTGGAAGCTCCTTTAATACATGTGCGTTTGGGTGTTTGTTTAGCTTCTGTCATGTGAGAGCTGTGTGGCTGAGCCCCTCTGCGTGGGTCGAGACCCGCGCTGAGGCACGGGCTAAACAACACATTTATCTGCCTGCATCGGTACCTGATGGCTCCTGACACCCAACATCTAACACAATGCGGGTCTAAACATTCCAAGCAAAGGCTGCTTCCTCACATCAAGACAGCCAATGGATTGCTTTCTCTTTACAACTCAACTTCTCAGAGTTAAGAAAAGCCAAAAGTGATAGTGATCAAAATACGCCATGCCCGTGTCAGGTATTTTAGCACCTTATCTTTAGAACAGACAGCATAATACCTTACTGCATGTTGGCACATTACAGAACAGTGCTGTGGAGCATAACAGCTTTTGCAGCAAACACCGTTTTGGAAGACAAATGCTCAAATTTTCTTTTAAAGAACATCACAAACAAATTGTGCCAAAATACGCTCATCATACAGACAGGGCAGAAATGCATCAGTCTATTGCATGTACATTTTTAGAAAATAAAGTCTGCGCATTAGAGGCAGACATATCTCATCAACAACAGGCCAAAACCTGGGAGACCATGCGTTGCACCACCAGGGCTGACATCATAATGCTCCATCCTAGCAATTGTTTTCGCACTGGCGGTTACACTGCATCAGAAATTACAGGTTTCAACAGCCCCATGCATCAACAGTTGAACTGTGAGAAGGCATGTTCATAGTCATCATTTGCATGCTACACAATCACATGGGGGCCTAGCACTCACCAATACTAACTTGTGCAACACAAAGACCAAATATAAGCAATAACTGCAAGCAATAATAAGTGGTGCTGGCTCACTAGCAATGGAGCTATGCCTCAAGGTTCTGTGTGGATCACTGAGCTGAATATTAAGGTCAGGGTAAGGAGGACGCAAACTGGACATTTTGCGACTGCAGGTAGCAGGAACTGCAGGAGACACATTGGAAACAATAATATGACTCATGCTTTCCAGATTTTTCCGCTTTGTATGTTGCTCTCAGTTGGCAAACGTGGATCGCCCACCACGTTATTAATGTGGTTGCACAAATTGTAGGGGAAAAAACAGTGCTGGGTTACTAAGGCAGCAGGCCTGTCATGAATGGTGATTACTGAGACAGAAAACAACAATTTATTGGAGTCCTTCTTCCAGTCTTTACAGGTTAAAACCGCATTAAGTCCAGACAGCATGCCACACATGAAATGTTACGTAAATGTGGCTCTGCTAAACCAACGCACACTTGTGTGTCACATTCGGCTCCATACCGCTCGTGAGGCTGAAATGATGGGTAGATGCCATGATCCTCACATCTTGACGGACGCTCTCAGGCACATGTGCTTGCCAACGCCAGCGCGCCGTCATCAACAACCCGGCAGCATTAAACCACCCAGCAGATTCCTTCTGGTTCACTTTCTGAAAATTCACAGGGGTGGCTGGCAATGTTTGCCCAGGGCTGATGTCTATCAATTCTGGCATGAAAACAAGATGGGCTCCACACAAGCACATTTCACCAAGCAGTGCTCTCTGCACCGCTGAGGGATATGAGAATTGTGTTTTTTGTGTGACTTTTTTTGTGGTCCTTTCCTTAAGCTGTGCTTTCATCTGTCTGCCTCTGTCGAGTCCACATCTTCATGTCACACAAACAGAAAAGAACTTGATAATCTGAGAAACAAACATTTACTGCTTTGCAGGCGAACTTGGTGGATTCTGTCATTTACCAATGGTTTGCAGTCATCAGATGAAAAGCTGACTTGATTGTGCGTCTGCAGTTATCAGGGACAGAATCCTTTCGGATCCTTCCACAGTGCTGCCTACTCCCAGACACTGAACACAAGGGACCTCAAGCTAATGTATGTTGCATGCCCATATACATTATTTTGATTTGGATGTATTTGATTTTCACATTCTAGTTAAACATTTAGCAACAAATTAATAAGCTTCTTTAGAGAGATGCAAACAAAAGAAAAAGACCCGGGAGAAATCAAATGGATGTATTCATTTCAGGAGACAGTGCAAGCCATCATCAGTTGCAATGATAAAAATCTTTTTTTTTTTAGATGAAAAACAAATTAGCCCGTGGCACACATACATTTCAAAACAGTATTTTCTTAGAAGAGGAGACATGTGGGAAAAATTCAAAGTGAAGGTCATCTCCAAGTAGCACTGAAGCGTTTGCAGGTATTTGGCTCTTCAGTTCTTTACCCCAGCAGTTCTTCCAAGCAAAAAAATAGTTTCCCTTTGAAGACATTGATAAAAAGCAGATTGGGGGTTTAACCTCTAGCCAAGCGTTCTGAGTCATTTGATGTCTATCAGACAATGTTATTCATCTTAACCTGCAGAGGAAATCTCATTTTAGGTAAGAGAAGGGAGACCTAAGAGGTAATGTAGGGGGCAGATAAAAGCTAAATGGTGTTCAGAGAAAGAGGTCATCGGCTCCAAGATGTTTATTCATTGCTAAATAATAGAACTATGGAGACATGGGTCAGGAAACCACTGCGAACTGAGGGGCATGACATTTTGTCAGGAAACTCCAGAATTGACACGGACAAGAACGTTCTTATTGCTAGAATGTTACATTTCCGTATAATCTGCTACTTCCTTATTTAAGTGCCCTAGCAGCAAATATCAGAGTTAGTGGTATCATTAATCAATCTATGCCTTGTCATTCTGTAAGAGTGGATTTGAATGCTCACACTGCACAGTTCCGTCTAGTTATAGAAGTAAGGGTTAGAAAAGTATTTAGCCGACCATTATGCAGTTAATGTAGCAATAAAAGTAGGGTTTGCTACTTCAAACATAGTTTCAACATAATTCACACTATTCTGTCTTTGCAAATAGTTCATGTAATGTTGCAGACTCACCTAAAGAATGAATATGGAGAAGTGTTTAGAAGATTAATTTCACATTCTGAAGCTTTTTAAAGGTCTCTGTTGACTTAGTTTCCACCATGACCCCCTACTAATATCACAAAAGAACAGAGCTTTTGACTAGAGCTTTTTAGTTAGAGCCTTTAGCTAACTATTCATTTCTTTGAGCATGTAGAATCTAATTTGCCTCTCTCTCTCACTGTCTACCAAGTACATGTTCACTTCCCTTTCAGGTAACACTTCCCCCACCCTCCTGAAATCGATTCCTCCAAATAACTACTGGCACCGGCAGCCTCACAAATCAGATCGGAAAGGGAACCAGATGCAAATGAGCTAAACAGTCTGGCATGGGAGGAATGGCTTGATGCTGCAACAGGTAAATGACTCCCAACAGGAAGGAGAGAATAACACTGCTAGCTAATGCTCTGTTGGTCTTTCAATGAGATTCTGCTTTACTCCCCCCATATCAATTTTTCAACTAAATAAAAAACACTCACTTATATTTCACTAAACATTAAACATTACCAGTCATTAATGGCTGGTAACCAGACAGCTATTAATGGCTAACTGCATACCAGAGCATTTGTAGCATAGTGGTTAAGGAGCAGGACTCGTAACCAAAAGGTTGCCGGTTCAATCCCCGCTGGGACACTGCTGCTGTACCCTTGGGCAAGGTACTTAACCCACAATTGCCTCAGTAAAATATCCAGCTGTATAAATGGATAACATTGTAAAGAACTGTAACCTATGTAAGTCGCTTTGGATAAAAGCGTCTGCCAAATGAATAAATGTAAAAAAATGTAAATTTGTTAAAATGACTAGTGCTAGTTCGCCTTCCATTTTTATTAGGTCTTGGACTAGGTGATTTATTCAGGATAAATTCATGAACTAACTGAATTTTAGGGAACAGTAACTTACCATAGCATATTCTTATACAGCATTTTAATACATCTATTCCAAAAACATCAAAGACAAGAAACATCTTAACACAATACCAGGATCACACTAGCCATTTATCTTTAAACCTCCTGAACACAACAGTTAACTAATATTGCAGATAATGGTATGTCTAATTCACTTAAAAATGTGTTTAGAGTAGACTGCACTTGCACATTGGTAAAGGAGATATTAACAATTATAGTCTTTGGTAGCTCCAAAAATAGTCTGGAGAGCTATGAAGCCTGTTACATTAAAGCATGTTGTTTGTGACATTGCCACAAATGGTCATCTTATTAACTGACATGATGAAATGCCATAATATATATGGTTCATTAACATTAGAAAAAACCTGCTAAATGATCCATTTTATATCTTAGTTGCAGGTTTATACTCTCGATATCCACAAATGCCTGTGCATATAATAAGGGGAAGGGAAGTGAAACCTATTCATGGATTTTACTTTCAGTAACAACATATCGATTGCTTGGTTTACACCATTAACATACTCTCAAGACATATGATAAACTTAGCACTATGATTTCTGTTTATATATTTATACACTGGCAGCCTTCCATAAGGCACATAGATGTTCTGCGTGGGCAATTTTTATGGCATTCATTTCACAGTCCACCCACTGATGTTACAAAAAAAATCTGTATGTGTTAATTACATAAGGTGATTCAGGTTTAACATTCAGCCATTTACATGTATATATCATATATGCAAAAAATGTCTTCAGTAAGCCAGAGGCTGCTCACTGCTGTAGAGTTGGATAAAATGCATCCTATAATATTCTGACACATGGAGACAAGGACCAGCATTCAGTTAAAGCTACTTCCTTCTTAAGGGTGTACACCGAGTTCACAATGCATTTTGCATAAAAAGTGTCTTACTTTGTGAGATTGTATTTAGTTTCAGTCTCCAGGTCAGTGAGTTTGGCTTTTTAAACAGCATGACATGGAATCTATCTTGTTCTGGCACTTGCCCTGAATGCCAAGCTCAGCTCTATAACCCAGGCTGGACCCTAGCAGTGCTATCAACCAACAATGACCAGAAGGCTACAAGCGGCAGGACAAATTGGCTTTGTTCCACAGAGATAAGGTGGGTGTGTCAGCAGGTGTTGTTTGTCTCCGCTCTCAGGCACCCTGCAATTTATCAGGAGACTCACTGATGTTGTCAGTGGAATATCACCTATCCTCCAATGAGCACCCACTCTGCTATAGTGCACTGTATGACTGTAGTGCAAAAAAATACCTTACTGTGTAGAGGATTGTATTCGTCTTGCTTCTCGGCACTCCTGTATGAGTGCGTATGTTGTCGCAGTGTGATGAGTGTATATTGCCGATAATAGGGGAAAAAAATGCAAAAAATGCAAAATAGGGGAAAAAGCATTAAAACAACTTCTCTTGTCCTCACACAGTCTCCATTCATAAATGGGCCTGCAATACAGGCATGACAAAGGAAACTGGGTATGTGAATTAGCTTGAACTGGAAGCTCATCAGTACAAGGGACACATTGCCATCACTGACTGCTGGGGTTTCTGCTTTACCACAGTAGATAGTGTAAAGAATTGCTTATATTCCTGACAAAGACAAAACTTCCTCTTTGTTTAAAGTTAGCCCTGATAACTGAGATTAAGTTACAAAATTGTTGGGCTGAATGACAACTGAACACCAATGCCCTCACTGGAAAAACATAGCGCTGACTATTGTAATGTAGCTTGCCAACCCTCTAACTGCATCACGCTAGCTGGTTACTACAGACATCTAGCTCGCAAATCACATGTATATGAGATTAACTCCTCTTAAGAAAATGCATAATTTTACAGACTAAATGCATTTCTTTGGCTGCCTTTACAGCAATCTATCAAAGCTACAAGGAACTAGCACATATGAAATCTGCATTTATTAGTGAGGTTTATGGCTTCTTCCTATTTCAAACAACTTGTGTGTTAAAAAGTATAAACATTCCTCCAAAATTAAGTTCCTCTGTAAGTATATAAAAAGTTCTCATTCCTAGTTCTCTTAATATTTAAAAAGATACAATAAACCTGTGTGGCATATTATTTATGTTACAGAGGTGCAGATTCTTAGAAGTGCAGATTTGTTTTTTCATACATTTCATTCTTGCTAAAATCATTATAAAATCAGTGTTTCCAATTTATCTGCATCTTTTTTAATTAGTTTAGTAATTTGTTTGTTTTTATTTCCTTTCCCAGTGGGTTGTATCTATGGATTCATGCATTTGTCCCTGTCCAGAAAAATAAAGCATTCCAAGGAACAGAGGAAAAATGGTCCCTTCGGGCCTAGGGAAAGTGTAAATGAAAAAGGGGGCAGAGATATCTGGAGTTTATGGCATACACACTGACTGGCAGGAGTAATGTCTTTATCAGACCGTAAATACTCACGTGAGAGTTAAAACAAGACTCCCACAGCTTTTGCGTCCCCCACAGTGTCCCTACAAGTTAGCCCACCAAGACCATTTTAATCTTCCCTGATCAATCTAGTTTCCTTAAACTTTGCCCATCTAAACACTATGCAGAACGATAACATGGCAAGGCAGTTACCAACTGGCCATTGCCTCCTCAAAGGTGAAAAGGAACAGCTTCCTTTACTCCCCAAGGCCAGAACATTGTTATGTGTTACTTGAGCCCTATTCTAAATGATGCAATGATTCAGCAGAAAGTCACCGAGAACAGGCTGAGAAGTCTGTGCAGAGTTTTTAAAAACAGACCTTCCGAGGGTTCCCTCCCTCCTGCTTTACTGGTATTTTATTCACCTGTGTAATGTCACTCTTGTTTTATTTCATCCACTAAAAATCAGATCAGTCCATGTGGTATCGACTGAAGGAGACAACGCTGTTCCCGGAAACCAGACACCAAGAGAACTGAGTGTCTGACTCTGACTCACTGAGACACAAAGACACAGAGAACACACACGCTGGATGAAAATGATGTGATATTATTTTCAGATATTTGTCACAAAGTATGCATTACAAGGCAAGAGTACTCAGAGAACAGCAGCCACAGAATTAAGGCTGTCTGTCTGTAAATCAGAGGATATCCGTGAGACCTGACTTTTTAGCTCTTGCTTCAGTTTGTGTAAGCTCAAGTTAGGGGACAAGGGCTGCTGGAAAACAAAAGGCAATTCTAACTGCACAGAATAGCACAGGATGGACTGAGCTCTCCTATTGATCACAAACTTCATCTGTGTTTAGCTCCTTCCTTGGGTTGAGGCAAAAGCACTTTACAATTCTGTCCATACAAGAGTATCCAATTACAGACCCAATTTAAGCTGATGATAAGCAACAAGCTGCAATGGAGAGATTCACTCACCTTCTAAAATGCCTTTACAATGAAAACAATCCAAAACTGCGGTGAAAACACAATTCAAGCCACAAACGGACAAAAAAAATTATAGCTGCCTAATTATTCTCCTTTGGCATACTAACTAATTAAAAACAGCAGTCCCTCCCGGACAGGAGAAAAAAGTATCCCCCAAAATGACTATTCTTTATCTTTATCTTATTCCAAATAATATCAATAAAAATGGTCATCAACTATAATATAAAAGTACTTGCCTCCATATCACAGCATCTCTGATTTTCAGATCAGCTTAATTTAAGATATCACATCAAGCATGTTTTGTGATAATTAGATCAGAGGGTAGTTGCCAAGGACAATTTTGCCATGATCACATGAAGTTACTTCTTAATCTCTCAGTCTACATGCAGGAGAAAGACAAATCAAAGACATGCCATTTACTTAGGATATCTGACATGGCCCCTGTGACAACAATGCAACATCATGTCCTTGAAGCCCAACTGAAGCTGGTATTTGGCTTCAGGGCAAGGGCTCTGGAGGCCAAGTGCTTCTCACTGGACATGGGATAGGTCTCAAACTAGGCTCTCACAGCTGATACCAGACAATCACCCGCACTTGTTATGGGATACAGATGTCAAATATATCAAATCACTCTTAAAGAGTATGGCACTCACATCCCACACTATTCAAAGGAACTTCACCTGACCCACAATCTCTGACAGTATTTCGATTGAAAAATCACCCAACAGCATCCGTTTTCCAATCTCTGTGTAGTTACAGTCCTCTCAAGATTGAAGAGACTTCAAGGAGACAGACAGCTGCTTTTTTCAAGCTGTCGGACAGAAAGAAAGACTGGTCCTTCCAGCAAGCCGTTCTCTGAATCCAAATGAAATCGACAACTAGATTGGAAAGCTTTCAAACTGAGGGGGGGGGTGAGAGACCGGTCTTGGAATCGGCTTGGTTGGAGAATGCCCCTGAAATGTGTTCACAGATTAAGATTGGTTGGACTGAAGGTCACGTTTCTAAGTGCTACAGCAGGAGTTGTGGATACAACAGCTAGTCTTTCAGCTCCAGTGGGTCAGAAATTGCAATGCAGCGACGGAGGAGGACCTTAAATTGGAAGTAACTTTGATAAGATGAAATCCTAGTTTGGAGAATCCAATAAGCTCCCCACAATTGAAAGAAACAAATTAACTTTCTCTGCAGATTCAAGGAAATCAGCTTTACCTGGTCTGTCAAGTATGGCTTTCCCTGGTGAAGCCCAGCCCCTCTGTAAAATTAAACGAAAGTCTAGAAATGATATACAGCGCATATCAAGAGTTGACCAGTGTCAATCACACTTTAAGAGGAATACATGCTGTACCACTGCCTTAATGATGAACAGCAATTATTTCTCAGACCTCTTAAAATTATATTATTTTTAAAATGACAATACTGCAGCATTCACTCAATATCATTCCAAATCTAGGCCAATCAATATCATGTTATCACAAAAATGGAAGAATGCTGGATATTAAAGGAGAGGAGAACTATTCTTTTTTGCCTTACAATAATATAAAAGCCCCTAGCAAATAGCTCTGTGCAAACAATTCAGATGAAATGAAGAACTGAGTATGAAATGATGCCATGACCAACAACCTTTTGACAATACCTCTGTAAGAATTTATCTTCCGCTCCTTTGATTTCCAATATGCAAGTGCTACATTCTGAACTAGAAAATTTTCAGTATATAGTCAAGCATTTGATGTCTTCTTGCTTTTTACTTGTATTTCACTTTTGTATCAGGCTCTTTGTTGCAAAACCTGGTTGTTTCCATATTTGTGGTTAGGGAGCACAATCAACATAACACTGGATGATACCATCCTCTTAAAACACAATTCAAGATGTAAGCACGAATTTGCCTAGTTCAGGGGTGTCCAAACCTCTCCTGGAGGGCCACTTGTCCTGCATGTTTTAGATCTCTCCCTGCTCCAACACAGCTGATTCAAATGATCAGAGGTTTGGACACCCCTGGCCTAGTTGAAAGGTTTTTTTCCCCTTCAAAAATGACTAGTTCAAAGTTAAAGGGATAACCAACAAACAATAGCAATTCATTGTGGATATGCTAATTTTACAGAATCATAAACATGAAATTTTACAGAGCATGAACATTAATCATAACGGTACGCACCAATGTCTTACTAAAATCAAGCCATAGTATTGAACAGGTCAACAAACAACAGGCCACAGCCAGAGAACATCACAGACATAAGGGAACAGTTCAACTGCACCACGGACCGGGTGACAGCTTTCACCTCCAACTCAATCACACACCCATGCAGTGTATACAGGATTCACCCTCTAACTACTTTGGGTTCAACTCTTCTCTGATGTGCTGTACTTCCCTGAAGTTAAAGCCGTTTCTGTTTCTTGACAGAGACAGCTACAACTTCAGGGAAGCAGACTAAAAAGGTTCCTGCCGATCTGTTCTTGTTCAGTTTTTCTGAGGATCCTTCTGGACACAAGGTTGGCCTTGTGTACTCTCATCGCCTGCTCCAGTGTCTCATGTGCATATTTCAGTTGGACAAAAGCTGGCCAAGCTTTCATACTCACAAAAAGATGCATAGTTACCCATTCTCTGAATAGCAATAATGCCAAAAAAATGCAAATTGTAAGTTAAAAGATGAAAAATACATGCTATTAAAACATGACAGGACATTGTAAGGCCCATTCCGACAGTCCACAAGCACTGTGTAAATAGGTTTTTCGAAGAACAACTACAAGAAGATTTATACCCTGCCAAAGTGTCAAGCATCAGTCGACAGATATCCCCACCACCTGCTGAAGTTCCATGTCCCAAATCAACTATTACCACAATGGTAATTGCATCTAATTTGCATGCTGCAATTAGCATTCCTAGCCAGGACTCTGCCGGTAATTGGATTCTCGCAACCTGCTGGTCATATGAATTAATCGTGCTTACCACTTTTTCAATATAATGCAAATCTGAGCAATAAAGCAAGTTTACTGTGCATGACATCTCTCTAGAACAGAAATGGGCTATATTAAGACTTAGAACACTGGGCACTGAGCACGGCAAAGGCCAAGCAAACAAATTAATGAATTAATAAATACAGATTCCGTGGCACAGTAATGAAATTTATGCTGTCTCCTCTTTCCATTTAAAATGGGAACCAAAACATAATGTCTTCTTTCCGTGTTCTACATAAAATGAAATCACATGGTCAAGGTTTAGCCTATGCTGTTTCTTGCATGCAGGCACACACACACACAAACACACATACACACACGTAGCACAAACAGACAGAGAGTGGCATCAGAGGGGAATAGGTATGTACCACTCAGGCTAACACATGAATGGTGGAAGAGAACTGAAAGAGTACTGAATCACAATTAAAAGGTGTTCTGGTTGGACATAAATGTGATCTAGCCAGCAGCACAACAGATACCACAATGACAAGGTCACTGGTTCAAATACTGCTGCTGGATATGTTGTATTCTAATTGTTTTAACATGTGGTGGACAAGTTAAATTCTGTTTGTTTTTAAGTCATGGTTTCCAGTAACCAACAATTGCCTGCCATTTACCAAATTTAAACCCATCTGTCATTTTGACAGACAAAACCCGGACTTCAAAATTATTAGTGTTTCTTTTGAAAAAGCATCCTCACAGAAACCTTTAAGTGTAGTGGGCATGTTAAACTCAATTTCCTTTCGAGTGTGGGGGGACATGTTAAATTGTAAATGTTTTTAAGTGTGGCAAAAATAACAAAAATATTCTTGAAACTTGCTATATACAGTATCTGACCTGTTCATGCCTAACAATTTCACTATCGAATCTCAACATTCACCATATTTGAATTTCCTCAATTTTGAGAACACCATTTTGTGAAATGCTACGGCTGAACAAGAGTTGCCCTAGAGAGCTACTGCATGTAATACCAATCTATTTGCAGTATTGCCATTAACAGCCTGTGAAAAAGATGTCTAAATTAGGGGTCGACTGATATGTTTTGTTTTCTCAGGGCTGATAACGATACCAATTAATCAAGGAATCAAGGAGATCAATGACCAATATTTTGAACCCACATACATTTGCAGTAAAAATGAAGCATATGTTTAATTGAAAGAGAACTTTTCAACATTATCTTAAAGCAGCAGCATTTCCTGTAAAATTAACTGAAAAGTTTTAATAAAAAAATTAAAAAATAGCTCCCCGAAGTTTTATAAAGTAAGTACTGTAAAAATAAATAAAACTAATAAAACTTAAATTTGTACTGAAATTTGAGTCTCAATTATATGCAGTCCATGTATGGATTAACACAGGCCTTAGATGCAGTTCCATGTCTAAAGTCTCTAACAACAATATCCTGCACCTCTCTACAAGAAACAGAGTCAGAGACAGCTTAAGGACAGACTTCAGTAATGTTACTAGTATTCGTGGGTTGAGACTGAGAGTAGCCTATGACTGGCCCTGGTAAGTGATGTGCAAGAAACAACGTTATAGCCTCTCAATTTTTTTTGCTAGTCAGCTGGCTAAATTATGGATCAACAAATGAACTTGTTGAAATTCGCTATCGCATTCAAGTTAGCTCTACGAGACTCAACATTAGCTTATGGTATTATGACCATCAGCTACCTGTAACACGTAAAAACACCAACTCATACAGGCAAGTAATGTTACATTCACAATATCGTAGCTAAAATATGGTCCAGTCACACTGGCACCAACATTACTCAAAGATATAGCTATCGCTACATAAATAAACTCAACTATATTATCTCATTATAGTTAACTGTATATCACTACAACAAAGTGCATTATTCGGGCATTTTCAGTGTAACTGGGAAACTGGGCATGCTTGTCATCATAGAAATAGATCATAAGATTGTAGTGTTTTCGCAACTTCAGCATAGAGGATTGTGATGTTTATTGAAACTTCAGCAATATCTGCTGCCTTACCTTTAAAACACAGTTCCACTCGCTCACCGGAGCTGCAAATGCGTTCCTCTGTGCCAGTCTGTGGCACAGTACCCTTCAGTGTTGATAGGCTATTACTCGTGACATGTAACCAATCAGATAGTGCTGTGGGCGGGACATGGCTCGAGACCACAGAGTGGTAACTACAGACAGAGAGAGGCAGCTGCATAAGAGCCAAAGTAGTGCATTTTTAAATTAATTTATTTTATCGGCAATCGGATAAAAAAAATAACGATTTCAATAATCATAAAAATGCTGAATATCGGATCCAATAATCGGCCAGGCCGATAATCAGTCGACCCGAAGTACATGTTTAGCCTATAGCCATAAAATTTGGTATACATGAACTTGACAAGCCATCCAAAGAAATCTTATGCAGATACATTAACTTAAATATGATGCTATGATGCAATGATGCTACCCATTTTAGTGAATGTCCATTTTAAATGTAAACAATAAAGCCCCTTAAACCATTTGATACACTGACATGCAACTTTCAGTAATTTGTTGATTGGGTTATGCTTTTTGAAATTTATTCACAGACACTGTAGCTTCTGAATTAAACAAAATGGCTGCCATTAGCCAATCAATCTATAGCAAAGATTTTCCTGTTTTCCTTTCTCCTGCTGATGACCATGCTCTTTTTCTTCTTAGCCTCCACGATCACTGCTCGCAGCAATATTGACATGATTTATACATGGATCAGACAGAGCGATGAGTTGTGAGAACTTGCCATCGCTTTGATATCACAACTCAGAGGAAGAAGAGCAGCGAAACAAGCTTATTTTTTATGTTTGTTTTATTCGATCAGAAGGAACCATGAACATCAGCAGATAGGTCTGTCGTGCTTTGATGTTAATCTTGTAGCTTTGAAAGGAACATTTAATTACACATGAAACAAGGAGCCAAACATGTATTTACTCATGAATACAGCTGTGTCTTATCTGATCTGATAATAGCATATCCTGGTTATCTTGTCTTAACAGTATCAAGACTAAAAGCCTTAAGCGCTAATTAACATCTCATCAACTCAACCACCACAGTGGTTTCTTTGCAGGATGGTACTGTGGAAGATTTGAGAGGTATTTTTTATAGCTCCTTGATGATTTCTTTTCACACCAGCTCAGTGACTGATGGGGAACACTCAGAATGGCAAAAAGGACATTAAAGCTAATGTGCCTTATTGCATTTTGCTAATTAAATAGTAAAAATTGATTGCAAAACATGGAGACATTCTGATGGACAAATATGTTAGGTAAAGCTACATAAGTCTTCAGAAGATACAGCCAAAATAGCTGCTTTTCTTCTAAACAAAGCCCTCACATAGTAGGCTATATTATCGTCATTTAGTAGGTTATACAAATGGAAGGAACACAGTGAACATTAAAAATTGACCTCCTGCAGAGAAGAAAGAGATTCTTCATGTTGTCTACAGGCACGTTAAATACATTTCAATCAGACCGCAGCACGATTTTCAGGTTCAACTTGAAGATGTCGCTTGCATACTGCCAGAGCTCAGAATATATTAGGAGGGTGTTGTCATAAAAATACATGCAGCTGCCAATACTACAAATATCTCTTAATAACCAGAGTACTGCTCTGAATGACTCATAGAGCACTCCCAATTTATAAACAAATGAGTCGTACCACAAACTGCCATGGAAATTCTCAGCATGCCCTGACTTCAATCTTAAATCCTACATCCCTCTCTAGGTCACCACAATCGCATCTGCTCCTTCACACTGATGGATTTACGAACAGCTGAAAAAAGGAGAGGGAGGGGGGGACCGGTCACAGCGCCACTTGCATAAATCATGAATCTGGATTCCTTTCAAAGCGCAGCACCCACATCTCTTTTCTCTCCCTATATTGCATCTATATTGGGAAAAATCACATACTGGTAACTCAAAACTTTTCCACTTGCTGAATTACACTCACATACACTTTTAATAAATCACAATTCAGCGCACAGCAGGGAAATAACATAAGGAGGCAGGATCTTGTAAATACAGTCAGTGGTCCTTCTGTCCTTATAAAATATGTTTTGAAAACATATACACATCTGTCTCCACTTGTCAGTATTAACTGAACACTACTACACTGCTGTTTTTTCAGACACTGTATATCTATCTATCTATCTACATTTACAGAAAAGTATATTTATACAGTACATACTATATATATATATATATATACATACATATATATATATATACACACACACATATATATATATACACACACACATATATATATACACACACACACATATATATATACACACACACATATATATATATACACACACACATATATATATATACACACACACATATATATATATATATATATATATATATATATATATATATATATATATATATATATATATATATATGTACATATATATATATATATATATATGTGTGTGTGTGTGTGTGTGCGTGCGTGTGTGTCTGTATACTTCTTCTTACCCAAAGTATCAAAAGCACAAAACATACTGCTTATAACCTGTAGCCAAAAGAAAACTGAACGGACCACAGTATTTGCACAGAGCACAGAATTATGAGTAATATAATTCTCCCTAGAAAGCTAATGAAATACTTGTGAAGAGCAGGCTTCTGAGGAAGCTGTGGCCAAATACAGCCTCCACACGCTGAACATCTGAGACAAATAAAAGCATGCTTCTGACTGTAATGTTGGTCCCCCTTGTTAAACACAGTATTTAGGACTGAGGCAAAGTAAGGTATGTCTCTCCTGTGCCAAAACCCTCGGCTGGGAGGAATACGATGAGAAGCAAGAGATGGTCTGCAGTAACGAGTGAAAAACAAACCCAGATGAAAGTAGATTCATTGATCATCACAGTTTGCTTTAGAAAATGCTTGAGATTTACACTACAACAAAAATGAAAATAAATGTACATTTACGATAAAATGCACATGTGTGTCATGCAAAAATTGATGTCAGGGCATCCACCGACAGTGCTAGTGCAATTTAACAACCTAGCGAAGTACCATACGCTAACAGAAGACAGTCTCGGACATCAGCTCCTGCTTCTTACAGCCTGAACTGTCAGTCACAGAGGGAAACTGAAAAAAAAAACCTTTCCAGCACTGTTTCAGTGGAATCTCAATTCTGACTCGATTAAAGCTCCCTTCCTGAAGCATAGCTATCCAACATTCAATCACTGCTGAATTTTCTATCATTGATTAGATATAGGCTGCTGAGGAACTATGGAGGTTAACTCTTCCTCTTAACAAGGAATGTGTCTGGATTCTTCTTGAGCTGCATCTCAAAGACTCACTCTCAGAGCGAATGTAAAGGCTTCACTGTGCTTTTCTATCAAGCTCAAATCCAGCCAAAGCTCTGTTCACCTGATGCCCATACAGTAAGTCTGTCTCGGAAAAACATGCATGAAGAGGGGTTCTACCCCTAAAATGTTTGTTCCCCACAAACCCAGACATGAAGCCAAAATACTAAGTTGCTCTATTTGCTAAAAGAGCATCAAATGTGAAATATATCATAACTAATATTCCTCATCTTATTCAAGATGTATCTGCTAATTCCAGAGGTGCTAATAAAACATTGAACTTCTCTGAAAAAACTGGGCACTGACCATAAAAAACAAACGTAAAAGCAGCCAAGAGAAACCCCGTGTAGTATTATTTTTGAAAGTTCAAGGATGAGAGCTGCAATAATGCCAGATCCGTCAAAAAGTGCAAGACAGCCCTCTAATCTCTCAAACACTCACGTCAGCCTCTGTCAAGGTTTTGATTGCTTTATTTATAGCAAAGATATTGGAGACCGAACATGGCACATAAGGTTTAAGATGCTATTTATTTTCCTGTCATTCCCTGAGCAATGCAAAGAAGTTACAGTGCAAGTAATCTCGCCTTCCCTGAGAACATAAAAAGAATGCAAGATAAAATAATTCATGTAAATCCCACTACTATGCACACATAATCCCTTAATTGCTTTAATTTACATGAAAGCTAATTTTGAAACGCCAAAAACAGAGGACTATACTAATCTGGCATTTAATGTCAAGGATGGCTTAGTAACACACTGTGCTGCCTTTATCCTGTTATTGTTTTGCATTTAATTAGAAGCAGAACATTTAAAATGCCCATGAAAAGACAGGTACAAAGGCAAAGATTCTAACTTGAAAATCTGGGCTGAGAAAAGTATTACACCAGACAAATGAGGACACACTCCCTGACGAGACTCATATTTTACAGTCCATGAACACATGTTGCCCTGTGCATTTAGGTCATATTCTAACTATATATTGGAAATACAGCTACCTTTGTTTGCATTTGTTTTTTGAAAATACAATGGACTGTATTTTCTTATCACTGTTACAGAGGAATAATAATCATCTTTATTCCACCATGGCTTTCTTGAGTTTGAAGGAATTTCTAGCTTTACAAGTTACCTTTTACATCTTTGTATGCTTTGTGTGATCATTCAATGGGCTCATCAGTTTTGCAGTCTTTAGTTCCACAAGTCACTGTTGCCTGACTACAATGTATAAAATGAAACAAAGTCAGCCACAGAAAACATTCTATTGGGGTATTTTTACCTCATTCATTTTAACATGAACTTTATAAGAATGATTCACGTCGGAGTTCAGCTAGACCGAGCACAACATCACCATTTCAATTGAAGCTGTGGCTCACGAAACGCCAACCACCTGAAACCCCGTCAAAGAGAAAACCTTAAACTGATCACTCCCCTATAGATTGATTTGATTCCTGTTTTTGCAAATTTCATTAAACCTGAATCGGACTGCAAGACTGGAGAAGTGAGGTGAGGAGTACTTGAACAATAGCTCTGGGATCAATGTGGCCACTCCTCCCCTGACAGGAGCAAGAGGGACTTGGAACCTCTCATAAATCACACCCCATGTAACAACATTGCTCTCCAACTCATAAACCAGCTCATCTTGATATATCTAGTAACACAGCCATTTGTACGGCCCATTCCCACTGGTGCTGTGACCCAGAGATTAAATTACCTTGAGACGGAAACCATTGTCTACAAGCTGAATCTACAGTCACAACACCACTGCAGAGAGGAGGAAATCGGGCAGATTTGACTCAGATCTGAATAGGCCTAGGCCCACGAGATGCATAGCAATAACAAATGCGTGACAGCTTTAGCAAATATACTCTGAATTAACTTGGATTAACATGTGAGATCGGCTCAATATGAAGCTTGCTGTATAAAAAATAATAAAGCCGTTAAAAACAGCTTTCGTTTCCTTATGCCTTTAATCTTAAATGGAGATTCATCACCAGGTCAAACATGCTAGCACAAAACTCACTACAGCATGTTCCTTGACATATGGATTTCTATGATGTAATTCCAACATTGAAAAATGATGTCATTACAGCAACTCCTGAATGGTTTTAACATGCTACAGTGCTCTAAATTTATGTTATGGCAGACAAATGAACATGTGTTGAGACAGTAAAGAAATGAGATAACATACAGTTATTGCTATGGTGTCTTTAGCCATTTTAAATATGGCAATAGAGCCTCAATTATTGGAAGTCACGGACGCAATGAATCTGCTTTCCCTATTTTGATCCTCCAGTTTGACTGGGACGAGATTCTAACATAGCATCGCAAGTTATACAATACCACCAATATCTGCACAGCAATGTATTGTCAGGCATGTAGACCATAAACTAACAATTGGCTGAATTGCAACATTAAAGTTTAGCTGATCTTCAATAACTAACTATAAACTACATTTTTATAAAATGAAAAAATACAACCCATCTGCCCTTCTCTGTCCCGACATAGGAAAATAGGCAAAGCATATAATACTCTGCTTAGTCTTGAGCTCAAACAAAAGTAGAATTGATCTAATAGACTAAAAAGTGAAAAGACTCTGTGAGATGCTACAGCCAGGCCACTGAACAAATTGTTCAACGTGTATTGTGTAGTTCTACTGACTAATATTAAGCACAGAATTTTATGGAACTGGAACGGAGACTGCTGAAAAAAATGTACTGGTTTTGAATTTAATTGAATAAATGATCAAGACTATAGTTTGAATTGAAGGCTGCAATCGCAAAATTGTCCCTAGCTTTCTGACCTGTACACAGACATAAAGGGCATACTATGAATTGTGTGTATAAATCCCCTACATCTGCAGGCTCCAGAGAATGGAAGAACTTGAAATGACTGATGGTAACAACACTATTTATTATTTACCACATCTCGGCTATTAGACATTGAGCTGCAAACCACACCAAGCAAAAGGACGTAACCAAATTGACCTGTAAGAGAATGTAATTCAGCCTAGGGAAAAAGAAAAAACAAACAAAATCAAGCTATAAAAATGGATACAATTTTTTTCCCTATCTGCTTAATCTCAGAGACACACTGCAAGGGTGTAGAACTCAACAGAAACTGTAGGCATATTTTGATGGCGGTAGTCAGCAAAGTGTCAGGACCTGTGGAATCTGTCTGCATGCCAGCTGCAAAGGGGAATGATTTAAGCTGGGTTTCCAGCTACCACCGGGGGTTTGTGTAACCAGTCATCATCCCCTTCATAAATAAAGTGTCAGCGACGTAAAAACAGATCGAATTAGCTGTGGCAGAGGAATGCAAACGGGGAAATATGGTGGCCAGCGTGCATTTAGATGAGTCAGTCTGACACCTGTCATGCACCGTGTTTATTACCTGACTGCCTGGCCACTCCCAGGGTGACCAGAATGGACCTGAGATCATTTTAATCTCCATCCACATGAATCAAGCAGGATTGTTTAAAAGCCACCCCTCCACAAATGTCCACAGTATAACTGGATCCTTAAGCATATCCATACATATCCATAGCCTGCACTCAGGTACACTTTATCTCATGCTCATTGTATGATAGCTGTATATAACACAGTGCAATAGTTCTCTATAGCTAATAGTTGTACATATCCATAGCCTACACTCATGAATACTTTAACTCATGTCCATTGTACAATAGCTGGTCATATAAACCTCATTCATTCCATCCTTATTCTGTGTATGTGTCCTGTACTACTGTTTGTTGTATCACGACTGTTGCTTGATATTTGTTGTTCTCACTTTGTCACTTTGATGTTGTATGCAAGAGCTACAAGAGACACTGGAACCAGAATCAAACTCCTCGTATGTGTAGAAGCATGTCTGGCCAATAAGGTCTGATTCTGATTCTGAAACAGGACTTTTATGTACAATTATAATCATGGTTACTGACTATAACACATAAGCATATTACCAGGCCTGATCTCCAGACTACTAATATGCGTGGATTACACAGAGGACACAAACATATCTGAAGCCAAATTAGAACAAGCCCTCGTTTAATTCTACACACAATCACTTTTGGAAGATCAAATTAATTAGTGCACTGTGCCACACAGGCCCCCCACCTGGGTATACATCATCAACATGGAGCCACAATACGTTCCTTCTTCTCTCACTTCGCTCGCAAAGACGCTTGGTCAACAGCGACAAAAGCGTCTTGGAGGAAATTTGAATAGAGGGGGTAGTCTTGGGAATGAATGTCCTAAAAACACTAGGGCTGAGGAGAAAAGAGGATTACTGCTGAGCTGGAGCAGGGAGAATTTAATAAAGGGATGAATTCAAGCAGTCGCTGTTTAATGGCTCTGCAGATTACAACATGGATACATAATGTTTCTATTCTTTAATGCTCAAGGAAACCGGGCACGTCTGGTATTTGGGGGGGATGTGGGAAAAGGTGGTGATTCTCTCCCATCCAAAGTGATAGATGTTCTGACAAGTGTTTCATCCGGTTACGGTGCACAGGGGCGTGTCATGGCCCTCAGCGTAAGCTCCCGCGCTCCTAGAGGCGCCGAACAGGTGGCGGGAGGCACGCCATCAGCAGGTACGGCGTTATGGGCGCCTCACAAAGCAAAGAGAGGCGCATTCTGTGTCAGACACGGCAGTCTGGCATCTGCCAATGTGCGCGGGGGAACATGAAGTGGAAAATTGCATTTGTTTTGACAAAATAAAGTGAGTAAAAACTATTCAGTTCTAAATCTGGTGCACAAGCATCTGTCGGAGGTACCACGCAAGCACTGAGGAGTTTACTTCAAAACAATGTTAGTTTTCACAAGTATCTTTTTATTTGATATTTTCATAATTACTCATGTCCACCTGAAACAGGTGTTAATTTAATGGATACTGTCTGGATTTCCCACTGGAGACTGGGAGGGTCATTATGAATTTGTTCAGATATAATTAAGAGTAATAATTAAGGAGAGTTTTGAACTAAGGCCTTCTTGTTTCAGAACCGAAGGGTCAGGCTAGCTTCAGTCCCAGCCAGTCTACACAATGACATTCCAAATACTGACTCTTGCTACAGATATATACTTGTTTGTAAAATACACTTGATTTACCTCGAACAACTAAAACAGATAGTGTGATGTAAATAATGTTATAAAGACACTGCAGCCAGCAATGAGCCAACATGCTAAAAATGAATGAATAAAAATAAAAATAAACCACTCTGCCAAATGCAAATCCATCTTAATTTCATCCACAAACTGATTTAATATAACGCAGTAAGACGCGTCTGCAGCGGCTGCCGATCCTCTGGCGTTAGGGGACCGGTACGGCGCAAGGGGACGTGGCCGGGACCAATCCGTGTCCCGCTTGCAAACAGAAACATAATATCCATCAAAACCCTGCATGCTGCCTCCCCTGAAACTGGGAAGCCTTCCCACAGGACAATTAATGCAATTTGATACATATGGCACTGCTCCAGACTGTTATGTGAAAGGTTATTGATTTACCCTGCCATACAAATCCATATTATTCTTTCACTGGGCGCTGAATGGCTACACAGCAGTTACTTACAGGCACACTCCCTCTAACACAGAAGCCAAGAAAAGCAACACTAAAGGGTTTGCCCCTTATTCCTCTTTTTCACACTTTCTTTTCAAATGTTCCAATCTCCTCCCACATGGCTACACTGTACTGAATATATTGTATTGCATTGTATTAGGCTATTGTATTGTATGGTACTGAAAAGCATTCTTGGAACATACCTGTTGCAGCTGTACATCAGTACAGTCAGTGAACTTTTTTTCTATTTCAGTATGACAAGAGCTCAGCATTAGAATTCAGCTGGATTGAACCACCTACAGACTTGCACAATAGCCGTCATTACAACCATTTCAATCACAAAATCAACCCTGTGCAATCAGTGATCCCCTCGCCAGCATTAAAAAGCTTCAAGCTATGGACAGCTCAAAATCAGTATGGTATATTGCTTCATACATCAAATTTAGACCCAACTTCTTATTCAAAGGAAAGTGGAATTTGGCCTGTGTACTGTATGTGTCCTGCATTTTCTATTTACATACTATTTTACAGTACAGAAAGTCAACACTGGGCAGAAAATAAAATTTTCAAAGAAAAAGCTTTGGAATAAAAATCTTTCCTTCTGTCTCTCTGTATGTATAGAGCAGGTATGTATGTATATAGCAGCTCATGCAGTAAAAAGTCTGGCTTTTTGGCTTTTCTTTGTAATGAAAAACACGTTTTACTCCTTGACAGTATTGCCAATTCGACATTTATTATATTTACAAAATTATGTGCTACAAGGTCAGACTGCAGACATGACAGACATTAATTGTTCACACAGCATTTACTATTTAAAACAAAAAATAGTAAAATCATACCAAATTATCCACACAAGTAGTCTGTTAGAAGCTTTGTCTCAAATATGATGTTAAAATCAATGTAAAGGCCTTGGAAAGGACATACACAGAACATTAACATACTCCTCTTAAGAGTAACAATGATAACAACGAAAATCTGCTCAGTGCAAAGGATTACATTTGTGCAAATGTATTTGACTTAAAGAGGCGTGAGGGTCCGGCTAGGCCATACAGTGATTAATTGAAGATTAGGTTATAGGCCTATTATGACAACTGTTAAATGGAAATGTACAGGCTAATACCTCTAAAGTGTATACAGTGTTTCTAGAGGGTTAGCATGTAAACACAATTTTTAAACCTTGCCACACGTGAAGGATATGTTATTGTGTTTCAAATTGTTTCCCCCTTCGCCCTTTGAGTAAAAAAGGTCCTGTTACTCCTCCTTCAATGCCAGGGATGTAATTTGCTTGGAAATTGCATGGACATAATGTATTGACATCGGGGTAAAAGGCCCATTTGCTTAACTTGTGATATATGGACATGCTAAACCTCAAACACACTGTTTACCAATTTGTTTAGAAGACTGAACACAGGGGTGAAATAACACAGGGTGGTAAATCACTCATGCTTTAATGTTGTGTTTCAATTAAGTCCACCACTATTTACAGTCTGCGGCCAACAGATGAAATCTACTGCAGGTGCTGCTTCAACTGAAGATAAAATGCCATCCTTGCATTCGCTCCAGCTTGTAAACAACAGCTGAGAAAAAAGACAAGCTATTTGACAGTGTCAGGCCCCAGAATAAAGATACCAGGAGCCCATTTATCTCAATGGATCTAAAATGACCTCTGCCTTGGGTTCTCAGTAGGGCTGGGCGATATAGCCCAGTCGCGATATATCGAATAGCTATTTTTGGCGCAATAACAGCTATCCTCGGTATGTGGCGTTAGGTTTCTTCCCGTATTTTTTTCCCTTTAGTCATACCTGATGCGGGAGCACACCTCCAAAGTTCAGTGAAATGCTTCCGGGCCCGGGGCAGAAAAATATCACTTGTATCTATATGTTGGTTAACTTACCTATTAGCTTTGAAAAACACATAGCATATGTTTTCCACTCTTTATCTTTGTAGCCATGTGTTTCTATCTACCACATGGAAGCAGCATAGTGCTGTTGCTGTGATATCAATAGAGGAGTATCAATAGATACGAGTGGCGGGTTTTCGCCCAGAAGCATTTGACATGGCCTCAGAAAACTGGAGCTGTGCTCCCGCACCATTTATGACTAAAGGGAAAACAATATGGGAAGAAACCTAACGCCACATACTGGGGATAGCTGTTATTGTGCTAAAAATAGCTATTCGATATATCGCGGCGGCTACATCGCCCAGCCCTCGCTCTCAGGTATGCTAACTGAAAGGCCCGGGACACGCTGATCTGATTTGCTTATTGATGGACTTCAAGACAGGCAGTCCCTCGGGTGATTCGGGCTGAAGCTGGATCTTTTGACTGGGTTCCCTTTCCTCTTAAAGTCAGATTATGCGTTTGGAGTGGCACACTGGGGGATCTGACAGGCGTGACGCATAACTGTTCATTTAAAGTCTGCTCGTTTCCCCCAAACGGGTTCAAATCGAGCAGCGGCCCCCTCCACCACCACCACTACCACCACAAGAATGTCATTTGAGTGCAGGGTGGAATAGCATGAGAGCTTTGATATCTGCTGTTTTCGAGCACTGGAGTTCTCTAATCGAACTTTAATACTTGCCTGACAGTGTGGCATTATCCTTGGCCTGGAGCTAAATGTGATTACAGACAACAGGACAGCCGGCCTCCTCCCAGGCAACACCGCCACGCTGTGAGGCGGTGAGCGGCTTGGCAGGGAGACCTCCGACAAAAAACTCACATCACAGAGGGGAACGCAGAACATCCAAAAGGCCAACAGTTAGCCGCGCTCTCCAAAAAGGACTCCGGCTCACCCCCCCTCCCCCCTCCATACATTCCTCCAATTCTCACGCTATGTTCCGGTGACATATAGGGAAAAGCGGCCAGAGCCTCGCTTTCAGTCTCCACAGGAGTGAATATATGTATATTTTACCGCGAGCTCGCTTTGGAATGGCTTAAACCGGCATCGCGTTTACCATTTTCACGCACCCTGGAGCATTTTAATATACAGTATGTCTGATTCGAGCTAAACTGCAACACTTCAGAAGGAAACGCTTGACCGTGAAAGCTGCCATTTGAGGCTGCATAAAAAGTTTACAATCAGACTAGGATTCTGCAGCTTCAGCAGCGCAAATAGGCAGAATTTAAAGATGACCGCTGCTCCCACAAACAGATAACTGGATCACAGCCAAAAAGCATGAACTGTATAGATCCCCTGAAACCTTATAATATCTGGCCTTTAAAAATGAGATATACCTACACACAGACATTTTTTTTTCTATCTGTGTGTGTGAGCATTGTGTCAGATAGCCAATGTTGGAACAAATGCAAAGCATTTAATGCAAAACTGTGACATGGGCAGGTACCTTCATATGGTAGTGTTTGAAATGAAACCCCATGAGACATCATTTCAATGGCACCAATTCTGTCAGAATTCTGATGCCAGTGTTTAAATACAGGCTAAAAATCTCTCAAACAGTTATGTCCTGTGATTCACGTACCACTCAGACAAACTAATTAGCCACTATTATGCTTTACACCAACAACCTTGCAACACAACCATCAATCATGGCAGCATGGTGGAGCAATTTTCCTTTTCTTGTCCTTTCCTTCCTGCGCCTAGAGTTTCCAATTACTATGGCGTCAGTGCAAAAATAATTCCAAATTTGCCAACCTCTGAATAAATCAGACTGGTCAAAAAGAATCATAAATATCATTTGATAAACCATGGTAAAGAAGCACTTATGTTGATTCAGATAATGTAATCCCTAAATACCTATATCTATTTTTAACACATATAGGCTGTTAAAAATATAAATGAAGGAGGAATCCAAGTTTCCAGCCTGTACTGCATGTTGAAAATTCTTTTTCTGAAGATGCACAATAAGGCTGCAGGAGGAATTAAATCCTGTTAGGTTAGACACAATAAAGAACTGGCAAGCTAGATCACATAGTAGCGAAGGATAGGTTAATACAGCATTATAAAAGATTACAGACTCCTGGACTGCACAGCTTTCACAATTGGAGCACGTGCACTTTATGGAATTAAAAAGGTGTCTACCAAGCTACAAAGTTTTTTTTTTTTGGCAACACACAGAAGAATGAACACATTTTCAACATACACTCCTCATCAGTGACAGACAGCAATGTGCCATAATGATGGAAACATTACTTTGAGGTATTAGGGAAATTGAGCAGTTAGTTACTCCTAACAATTATGGTTTCAAGCAAACATTAACATTATCGTTCCGTCTCTCTGTCCTGTGGCACTCAGAATTGAATGAGCTGTACCCACCTCTCCTGAAACAACTTTTGCCCTAGTCCTACATATCTAATCAGACTGCAATTTTTTTTATACCACTGGACCTGGCGTCTAGATGGAGCACATAAATCCATTACAGTAAATCTCTGCCTTTCTCAGTGGCTTTCTGCTTTATTCCTTCTGAAGCCTGTTGAGGTCTACAGGTCTGCTTCAGAAGGAGCTCGCAATGCCAATCAGAATGATTCTCTAGTATCTTAATTGTTCCATAAGCATATTAATTAACCTTAATGACACTGGGCCTCACCTTATAAAACAGCCACAGATTCTAAAGATGCAGTGCTCCTTTCATAGCCAAGATGCAACTATACAGCGTTCCAGCTTTATTTCTTTTATCTTATCTTCACCTTCTCTTCTTTATCTTTTAAATGATCTCAGTGTAGACAGAAATACCTATCCACACAAAACAGCACCACCGTTCTAATTTCATGCCCAGCCTGTGCATTTTTATGATGCCTGTCGATCCAGCGTAAATCCTCAGTCGGGCAGCTCTATTTTAAAAAGACAAAGTTTATTAATGTTCCCGCTGCTGTCCTCTAACCTCTCCGCGGGAACAAAAATAGAACAAACTGCTGTCATGACAAACCCAGGTGAAATTCTCAAAGAGCCCACATGACTAGGTCTCCAACACTAGGTCAGCTTATTTATAAACCGGTAGTAAATAGGGGTAGCCCTGGGCACACAGCAGACAGGCCAGGCCACTTGTGCTCCAGCGCCCTGCATTACCATACAGGGAGAGCTGACGATAGCTGCTGTGTGCTGTGTACAGTCAGCCCCTCTGCTCAAGATCCATGGGTGTTATGCTGGCATGTTTACAGGAGGAAACATTTTAAAAAAGCACATCTGATACGGAAAACACACTCCTTCACCTACGGTAATGACGAGGCCCGCAGTGCAGTACTTAAAATGGGGCAAGCTGCAGGTTAACAGCAGGTGTGACAGTCAATCCGTTGGGAACGACTGAGGAAGCCAATATCAACAGGAATGCCCCTGAAAAACACTTTCCCAGAACACAGCAGCTCTTTATCTGATGTTAAAGCGGCACCTGGAAACGCCTGAGCTGTTCACTTGTCTGTGTACCTGTACCTGATAGAAAGATATTCCATGTGGAAGGCCTGAAACCTGACGCCAGGGCATACGTAAGAGTGCCAAGATGAGAACTGAGCCTCGCCTTTAGGACAAAGGGGTTACAACCTTCTAAAAGGCACCTCTTTCATTAGTACGGTTTCAGCAAACTCCCACTTGCCGACCTTTTAAGGACCTTACTCAACAGCATAACAGTAACCTGGGATTCAAACCTTCAGCTTTTTGTTACAAACCTATTTCTGAATTATTCCACACTGCCATCCCATCACAAAATAGGCAATTCAGCTGCAGTCAATTCGATTTACTCTTCTTTGAAAAGATTGTGAGGAATACATGCATCTCTCTTACATCTACAATGCAATGACCAGCTTCCAAAATGGGATCAGATGTGACAGACCATGGATTTTTCCAACTGGAAATAACACACTTTTCCTTTTGGCAATGCTTCAGTGTCTAAAATGTTATTCATTTAAAAATCATTTCATTAAAACCAGTAAGCCGACTGCTAACAAAGAAGTAAGAAACCAGGCTTTGCTCGTTCCTGTACACTGACGGTACGGACAAAATTGTCTAAAATTGATGATGGGCTCTAAAATGCTGAAAATGCACAGTAGAGTGCACTTTTGTCAGGCAGTACAGAAATTTAACAAAAGCATTAGGAAACATTTGCTTTCTTTTACTCTTCAAGTAAGGTTGCTGCTTTTGGTGCGCGGAGTTACGCTGCAAATCAATTTCCATACAAAGCATACCGCAGGCTGGAGTCAAGTCATTTTTTCCATCCCTGGGATGTGTCAGACCACAAAAAGAGAGGTCACATTCACTTTGTACCGCCCATCCGCATTGTATAGCCCATACTCACTCAACTCGCAAGGGAGACTTAACACCGTCTGCTACTTTTAGCATAACTTTATTTCCTTGAATATTGCCTGCAGTTGGCTGAAAAGCAGAGTTTTTAAAAAGATTTACAGAAGGCATTTTTCATACATGTTGACATTTCCCCGCATGTTTTTGCCTTTAGTGTCACACTATATTATCACCAATGCCATCAATCTCCCTGGAATACGAACTGCGCAGCACTGAGTGATGAAAGATGACTCCACACCCCCTCCCCCCACCCCCACCCCAGTGCTTTTTTTGGTTTGGGTTTTTTTTTTTTTTTTTTGGAATGATGATTAGTTGTAGCAGCAATAGGTGCTACCAGAATGTTAATTCAATGCAAATGCAGACTAGGCTTCACTTTCCAACCCTTTTCTGCATGCTGCCCTTACTTTAATGGAGAGGATTCGGCACTCTTCTTATACTGCCACCTACCTGCATCGGGATACATTCTAAAGTATCTGAAACAGAGGGCGAAAAACAAAAACAAAAAACCTGTAATTTAAAAAAGGACGGCAGCATCTTGTGTCGCTGACAGCTGCTTACCTTTCTCCCCTCATCCTTTCATTCCCTTGCAGACAACCTGTGACAGATGGTGCAGTCATCCACCGCACAGCGGCGACCCAAGACCCCATAAAGACGGGTGATATAATGGATCAGGCTTAGAACAAGAGGCTTAAAGGAAGGTTCGACCCATTTGTTTCTCAATGGAAAGTAATGCACTTTGAGGGCCCGGAGGCAGATGCTTGCAGAGGGAGATGGCTCCACTCCTGATGTGCTTCAGTGAGCTCTAACTCCCATCTAGTCAGCTGAACTGGTAATGGTACAGAGCGAGGATGCGCATGAGGCTCTCTGTCCGCCAGCAAAATGTACCATGAGACCAGCGCTGCTTAAAAGTGAGAGTGGGAGAGCTCTAACGCACCATCTTTGCTGCTCCATCAGCGTGGAACTTTCCTTAAGCGCAGGGGCGCTAGACGGAAGCAGCGGCCCACCTAAGCGCCAATTCCAGTTGTTAGCACGCAGGAGGTGGCCTCTCTGGCCACTTTCCAGACCACACAGTATTCAGAGCACAATGAGCACTTGAGAAATGTGTCCTGTGATCCTCCGGGCATTAAAGGCCTCCGCACAGGCAATCACAAAATGGGTCTCTGCAAAAGGCTCAAGTTCGAATTATAAATCTCCGTAAGCTCGCGCTGACCTTCATTGGCCGCCGAGCTCTTGGCTGGCCGTGCATATGATAGCCCGAGGGCCCGAGCAGCAGCCGAGTTCATACGCTATGCTGCATGGTAAATTTTGGCAAACTGAGCAGCAAAGCTAAGCTATGTATTACCCCCCCCCCCCCAATCTACACTACAACTGCAGGCAAATCCTGACTGAGCCTCTTAACTGCAGCAGGCTTCTTTAGCAGAGCGGAGTAGAGGTCTGGTCACACTCTGTACTGACACAGAGTACTGAGTGTGAGCCAAAGCCAGGACCAGGCAAAGACATGCTCTCTTCCTCAGAGGGTGGTCTCAACGAGCAATTGGAAAGTATGCAATCACTAATCTTCAGCACCATCTTAAGAAATGATCCACATTTATTGATCTTTTTTGGTGTTTGGTGACTCATCATTAACAATTGTCAAGCAACAAACATACATTTTAATGCACGCACACACACGCACTTTCAGGGCTTAATAAGGGGAAAATCCAAATCAATTCCAAGAATAATTGATCAGGATTCCTCATTAGAGTCGGTGCTCTCTCACAAAGGACAGGAGGGGGATGGGAATTCCAACAAATAAACTGACAACACCAGCACCAAGGAACATTATAATCATATTAGGCTACTCATATTACAGTAGTTGCCATGGAATAAATTACTCGCAAATGGAAATTCACAAGCGCATTACTAGTTGTTGTCAATCAAATTCAACCCCTGGCAGCTCTGAAGGGGGAGCAGACAGCCGCAGGGGAGTCTTCAGGAGCACCTACAACAATCAGCAGGTAGAGCTTCTCTGTGCTGCTGGGACTGCTGCAAAAAAAAAACCCTCACACTGCAAAAACTCACAGCACAGGAGGGGCTCATTAACACCCCGGTCCCAACAGCCAGGGAGCAGGCGGAAAAGTCATTACTCCACAGGACCCCGCTAATGAGCAGAGGGAGAGGAGGCCGGGGATGAGCTGAAGCTCCCCTGCTCTCGGCTCTCCTCGCCATGACTAAACAGCCCTCTGCACAGCTCTGGATGCACACATGACTCTGGAGTTTTACACTTTAGGTCACTCAGCATATGCTTCATTGAATTATTTGATGTTCTTTTATCAAAGTGAAAGATCTTTTTTAAAAAATGGCCACACTGAAAAATACAGTTGGAGAGAGCTTAGATCTTGGATCTAAGAAAAGGGAGGGTTAGTAAAACAGAGACAGAAGGCCTAATGTATGCCTGTACGTGTCTGGCAATTTGTTCAGACTTAGAGAATGTGTCTGTGGTTTAAGAGCATAGAGACAGCTGTGGAGTAAAGAGCTGAAGGATAGGCTGAGCGGTACATACAGTACAATACTGTGTTTTCATAACATGGGAGGAATGGCACAACAGATAGCCTGCTACTCACCACAGTTAATAAAACACTCAACCACTGGACTACAGCCACTCAAACAAAAAAGCTTATGTCCAGTAGACCTTCTAAGCCTTAGGAGAACCCAGCTAATGCAGCACTTACATTGCATGGCTTTTGTAATGCTTTAATAGTGGAAGCCCTCACATTTACAGATAGAGCCACATCTCATTGTGTGGACTGACCATCATGAGGGTGCACCGGGCGGTTTACTGTAGGACCTCATGCCGAACGACTGGAGCTCTGCACTCTCCTCAAGTCAAAGCAGCCGTGGAGGCTCAAGACCATGACTACAGCTCCAGACTTAACCTCAGTATATTACACACCGTTATTTAAAGTTGAAATTTATCAATATGTTCCCAATGTTTCTGTGTTGATTCTGAGATGTGGCAATGTACTTCCAAAATAACATAATTTCATTATATATCGTAGGTTTAAGAGGACAGTTCATATTAATCAGACGCTACCTAAAACATCCAGCTCCCATACAGTAAAGGAGCAAAACGGGGTATCAAACAAACCATAATGTTACATGAATATAGGTATTTTATACTATTATTTTATCATTTTCAGACTGAACAAAAGTGAAACCAAGTTAATTAATAGAATGCACATATAATGTGCACCATGAACTCTCACTGTCCTCCTCACACAGAAACGCTCACACAGAACTTCAGTTTATTTGACAGTGAGATCAAGTCAACACAAATGACAACATTCAACAGTTAGATGTTCTTCATTTAGCTCAACACGAATCAAACAAACATAAATGTTTATTTGGAGTGAAAAAACCTGACACATCTTCGTGCCCTATCGGCTGCCCCTATATATTGTATTAAGATATAACTGAATACTAAATGACTTTCCAATGTTTTAACTGTGGCATTCACTAGCAGGCACCTGAATTTCTCTGCAGCTATACTTACTTTGTAAGGCCATGACAACAGTGACCCAGCACTGATGGCAAATGGACAGTCCTGCCACAGTTCCTACTCCATGGAATGGATCCATTTGTCATGAGGCACAGCCACCTTCATCTTGTTTCTTTTCATGTTGTTTACTTCCATTAGCTTGTCTTTTATAATCCTTCACATCAAAAACAGTGACCAAAATGGCTACGTTAAGGTAGTTAACTAAAAGCAGACCTCTGGATGATTGTTGAGTAATGAGTTACAATGACATGCAGGATTTCTAATTAACTGCCCCATCAGCTACAGCATTAGTCAGCAATGATCCAGTTTGGCTGCAAATCTGTATCATTTGGGTCACAGGCCCAGCTCCTACCTAGCACACCAAAATACCACTACAAACTACTGTTCCTTCAGATAGATTCAACCTAAATACACCCAAATTTAAGCTATGAGGTCCTTCACACTACCAACTGAGACCTTGGAGATACTGGATATGTTACATTATGTGTTTTAAGCTGTATAACCTTTCTGAATAACAGATCAAGAATACTTGCATTCTGGAACTACCTAGCAAGATAAAATATTTTCTAGCCCTTGTAACAGACTAAAAATTCACAACAAATGAAAGGAATCAAATTCTACAACTTTTTTGACTGAAAAAAAAGTGTCTGTAGGGTAAGCTGGGGTACAATTAGCTACTGGAACAATTTCAAGGTCGACTTTCGATGGAGTAAATGAAACAGCATGAAACACCATTGACTATCATAAATTTTACTGAAGCAACATGGTATGCTCCAACTAGATAGTTGTGTGATGCCAATGGAAGCAAGGTGAAAGACTAACATTGAACAGGGAAGCAATATTGTACTAGCAACCTTCTCAAAGAGCGTATCAAGACAAGAAAAAAGAACAAAGGCATTAGATTTGAATCCTCAAAGAATTCTGCACGGCACATCACACAGGCGTACATTTCTGCACTTCAAAAGGAAGCAGAGAGGAATACATGGATTAGTCGAACAATCTCTTACCAAGGTGTCTATCAAAAGACAGGAGTACGCAACATAAAGAGGAATATTGATCACAAAGTCATATCAGGAGGACACGTTTTTTTTTTTTGTTTTTTTTTTCTACCAGTTGTGTCTGACACCCACTTCCTCCTATCCCCCATCTCTCAAAAATAGAGAAGTGAACTGAAAAAATAATAATCTATTCTCTTCTGTATTCTAGAACTAGTACGCTAGTTCTTTTTTGGACAAACGATGCAGCTGATCCCATCATCTATTGTATCAGAATTAGGCCTAAATGAACATAAGGATTACACAAAACACATGCAGGCTTTTATTTAGAATGTACTGCGTATTAATACTTCAGTCATTTGCTACTGTAATTACCAATGTAATTAGTAATTATCATTCCTTCTAAAAAGGTTTTATGTTGATGGGTTTCAAAAAAGAGAAGACAGCAGGCTTCAGCATCAGGGCAAAGGGCCTTTTCTCCTGTTTTGTTTTTTTTTTTTTTTTTTAAGAGATTAAAGTAATTAGTAAATTCACTGATTCTTAAAGAGGATCTTGAGATTTACTAAAGTCACAGACCACTGAATAACCCACATCAGGCTTTGCTTGTTTTTCATCACAGTTAATGATTTGGAAGTGATCATCCATGACAATTACATATAGAGAGGTGAAGTGGTGTTGCTTCAATTGCCAATCAACCCTTCTGTTTTAAGAGAATAAACAATTCTCAGAATGGCTCAAAATTAAACCCAATCTGTTTGCCCAAAACAGAGAGATGCAGGAAGCACACAATTACTGTGATGCCAACCATGTTATTTATGTTAACAACTGTGCTTAAATCAATTGCAATAATTGCAGCAACAAACACGTAAACACCACTCATTAATCATTTAAATCTGCTGAAAATGTATATAAAACCCCCTATCCTGTACCCATGATCCATCGCAACTTTGTTCAGGCTGATTTTTGTTTCAGTACAAAGTGCCACAATTCTAAGGGAAAAGAGACCTAAATAAATTGTGTCCTATGAGCGCAATACAGCAGACAGTTCCCAGAAATGAACGAGTATCTTTCCGAGCATGAAGTCAGTGGATCAACATGTTGTACATGAAAACCAGCAATAAAGCACAACAGCAAAGGTGTGGTACAAACAGTGTGGGAGTGGCGGAAATGTGCTAGCACTGGTAGTACAGGTACTATTGTGGTAACTCAAGAGTAAACTGGGTGCTGAAAAGACCGCAAACACAATCAGCATTTATGCCTGGAGCAAACTGGAGGTGCCATTTAGCCAGTGGCAGAGTGAATAGCTTTGATGGATGCAAACCAGATGGAACATCTGAATCGATACAGAGCACATTGTCTCCCACTCAAAGCAGAGCACAGGCTTATGGTTTAACAGGAACAAAGCATAACTGGGGATGTTTGTCTAACACTTTAAGGGGTACGGGGCATCCTGCCGTGAACATTTACAAAGAATGCAATCTTTATGGCAGGACAACCTCTGTCCATGAGTAGGTGACAAGACAGTGGACTTGCTGGTGAAATGAGAAGAAACACTTAAGTGACATCATGTTATTTTTGAATGAAGTATATACATGAAAGAAACTGTACTGTACTGAAAGAAGCAGCTGTAGGCCTTAAACAATTCCTATAGAGCAAATTTATCCACTACTGTGCCTCATGCTTCAATGTAGGCTAGGGACCCCCTTCATAGGTAAAATTTATTTTTAAGAGGGATAGTTTAAGACAGGAAGCTGTTAGGCAGAAACAGAAAAAATGCACATTCATTTATGTTATTTCTTCCAAGGCATTACAGGTTTGCAGTTTTACAAGGGTTACCAGCACAAATTTAATTTTACTGTTGAATACCAGCAAGGGGTGTTTATTAAGACAATAAGAGAGAGTTCAAAGATTTCAATTATAAGCTAACATTTTATGCTCTGTATCTCAGCAGCTTCACTTGTCTCTGACAGGATCAATAGAAACATTAACAAATGTATGTTGTCCACTATAGCAGCTCCTCCTACCCAGAAACAGTCAACAAATCACTCTCTGATCCATCATTACAGTAACACTTTAACTGTACCGGCATGGTGTGGGAGACGGCTCCACTTTCATACATGTCAGAAATTGGTGGGTGGGGTTGTGAGCAGGGACAGTCTCCAGCCACTCCAGTACAACCTGCAGGGATGTCCGGTGATGTTTTCCATTGGTTTCCAATGTGCCTGTGTGATTTCCAAAAGGATATGGAATATCCAGCATGGAGAGGCCATTCTGTCCCATTCTGTGCCACACAACAACAGGGGTGGCGGGGGGGGGGGCAAGACAGAGCAGCTAGGGCTGCAGTCAACATTGTTAGGCAGGCAGCTACAGCAGACCCAGGTGATGCGAACTCTATCCACCCATTCCTTCTGCGAGTGCGAGACTCCACTCCCCAAACAAACAGTGAACACTGCTCCATCTCCGGAAACATTACAAAAAGAAGCTCACATACAAAGAAATTCCAGAAGACAGCAGAAGAATCCCAAATCTTTAGTCTCAGCATCACAAAGAGTCTCAATTTAAAAAGCCATGCAGCGGACAGATCCTTGTAGCACAAGACAGCTGGATGCAACTAAGAGAAGCCTGCTTGGTTTCATGCTACAAAACGGAACTCCACTATAGAGAGATAAAAGCTGACTATGTCAACTCCATTTCCAAGATTCCTCTCTTATGCTCTCCCAAGTAAACTCTGCAGACAAAGAAATCTTGTAAGGACAAGCAAATCATTATATTATTGTCAAGCCCTGATTTCCAACAACAGTGTCTGTAAAGCAAACCTTCAATGTAGCCAATTAGTTTGCCAATAAAAACGTCCAGAGCTGGAAAGCAAATCATAAACCATGTTGTTAAGGCTAATGAACTGAATTCCGCTATACCCAAATTTGATGATTAAAAGCACTTGAATAAAAGGACCATTTTCCGAACCGTGGTAGCAAACATCTAAGTCAAATAAACAAATTAAAATAATTACAAGTAGACCTCCTGTAAACAAAACACTTAACTAATTGCATCCATGGGTCCAGCTGTAAATATGCTCTTTGTTCTCATTGTACACTCTTGACTCACTGTCTGCGGAATGTATCCAAAGCGATGCACGGTGTTCCGTTTGAAAGAGAAATAGTAGGGGCGTTAGGATGAACTGTGCAATGCCAAAATTAGAGACCTGACAGAAAAACACACACACACACACACACAAACTACAGGCAGCACTAGTACATCTTTGAAATCAACTCTTCCATCCTCGCAGTTGTTCAGAATCACTGACCGGTCTCTCATGAATTGCTCAAGAGAAAAAGCAATTTATTAACCCTGTCTCCAAGGGACTGGACTGGGCCAGGAATGCCCTAGATTTTGAGCTGCAAAATGAGACTTGCTTCAAAACTTCCAAACTGCAAAAAGCAGTTCCACCTGAATTTGTGCTGCTGCAGTAAAGCATAGCAAGATTTCTGCAAACTGTTCCCTGCACTTACTGTCATTCATTACTTCAGCTTGTTAAAAAAAGAACTCAGAATGGTGCTCCTACCTGCTGGTGAAGTGAAACATCATGATGCGTTTCAGATGTCATCATATTTCAGAGTGAATGGTCTGCTTCACATGTTATTGACAGAACACACTAATTGAAAGTTTCAAAACACTGCAATACAGAAACTCTGTCAACTTAGGTCACCGGAGCAATGTTTACGTGAATAAAAGGACACATTCAGGTCTCCAGAAATGCTTTAATTATGCTCTCTTTCATTTCACTGTCTTGACAACACACTATATTCAAATACATAGTGTAGACTCTGCAAAACGTTATATTTCCTTTAATGGGAACATTATTCATGATCAGTCAACCAGAAAACTTGAATATGTGCATAGACTGTCCAAGTTAACTTACAGTATACCCAACAGGGAACTGGTTTTTGAAGATATTTAAGCATGAAAAGAGGGGATTTTTCTCACATATACAACAGTGGGTCAAGCATTACAACTCATACATAGCACACTATTATGACATATTCACCACAGAACTCTGTGAAGATTTTTTTTTTTCATCAAAAGTAAAACTAAGAAAAGACTTCTGTATAGAACATGATAGGTTTGTACATCAGTTGCAGTAGCTAAATGCCAGTCACATTAATATTGGGAGCATGTAATCCAGCCCAAGCTCTAAAACATGGACCTTTTTGTTATCATGATTTCTCTCGCTACTGATCCTTGATCAGTTTCTAACAAACTCTCAATCAACGTTTTTAAATGTTAAACATCTTTTAATGGAGATTAAACTGCTACATTTTAGGATCTATAATTTTGAACTCAAAAGTATTTTCTTGCTCCAAGCAAGAAAAAAAAATCAATGTATGGAATTTTATGGGAGCACTTTGAAAGGCCCATCTCAAGCCATTTGGTTTAAAAGCTTCTCCGTTCCAGCAGAAAAGAAAAATAATCTGGAGTCTTACCTTTAGGGTGGAAAAATCTGAGTCAATCATTAGTCATTCAAATTTTTTTACTGGCACAAAATAAATTGGTTGTATAAATAAATCAAAAGTACTCTCTCTTTGACGTGAAAATGTATTCAACCACCTTCCTTGTTAGCAGCTCAATAAATTACTCAACGTAATATTTCACACAAAATACTTCATGCTTAATTTATGAGAAACCTCTGTATGAATCAATTTAGTGAAAAAAGAATTACCCAGAAAATTTGAAATATTAACCACTACTACAGTTAAAGCAATGTATTACTGTAGATTTTTTTATTTAATATTACTTCTTGGGAAGATGCAAATATCTTAAAATGTCATAAGCTCATAGGTGAGAATGAGCTATAATGTCTACTCATTTTGTGCATGCAGAAAAAAATCAATCATAAAAAGTATGTACTGTAAGTACATTAGCCACTGGCCCTCCACAACCAACATAAATACAATCTCAGAAAGGCCCAATGAAAAAAAATCACTGTGAATTAAATGAAACAATATTCTAAAATGTCCTCTACAGAGATGCACCAACGTAAAATTCTATTGAAAATCTGACCACATTAAGACACAATCAAACATGTGGCCACAGTGACAAATGAAATGTCAGGATCACAGGCTGTGGTTGAATTAATAATTACACTGTATTAGAGAGCAGAAAGTTGCTGTTAAGGTGACCTTGCCCCTACAGAAGGCAGTAGGGTGAAAATGAAAATGAAAATGAAAATCAGAGAAATCATATGGCTTGTAAAACCGACTGGCTATGCAACAGAACTGAACTGAACCAAACAGCATGACTGAATATCAAAACAGCCCAAATGTACTACTCTATACCAGTGTGGGATACATGGACACACCATAACAGACTTTATCTCTTAGCAGTAGATCAGACATTTATTTACATCATGCACTTCCATGAAATGATGTCAAGCCCAGCAGTTTCGATCAGCCACGGAGAAACAAGACTCAGGTGCACGATAACTTCAGCCGTGGTCCACTGTATAAAAAACACCTGCAAAACTGCTTGCACACATAGCCAAGTGACTCATACCAGGAACTGAGTAAAAGAACAAACAGTAAAGGGAAAAAACAGTATTTAATTCTACATGTTACACCCCTGAGAACAGTGATGAGCAAATGAGGACCACTTAATGGAGGGAGCTATTATGTACAATCAATAACTCCCTGATCTGAACGAGAGCGCTTTGCCATGGACTGCAGAGTATTTTGATTGGTTGAAATCAGCTAATTGTTGACAGCGTTCAGCAGCTCCTCCCATTACAGGACTCATGAATCCTCAATTGTCCATCACAACCTATAAGTCCCTTGCTATCAGTGGTTTTTCTGCTTTCACTACAACTGACCGTGGAGTGTAACACTCCCAGACATCAGCTGAGAGTGTTTAAAAGGAAGTTTCAACAGCCATTCCTGGAGGCAAAAGGCAGAGGTCTTTTAGAGAGTGGACCCATTCCAAAAGCATCTGGCAGGAGAAGTCTTTCAGAATAATTAGACATCCCCGAGAGTAACTGATGCTTGAGCGGTCACTGCTGCATGATGAGACAACATGCAGCCAAGCCTGGCTTCCACCTGCAGTACTCTCTTTTTTTCCACCCATCTCAGCAATCTAGCCCTGTGGGGAAGCACATCACATGCTGCAATCAGCCTCTGATTTTGTTTGCTGATGGATTCTACACTGGAGCAGAAGCTCAAACGATGGAACCTGACCTCCCATTGGGATCTCCACTTAGATACTGGATTCATCTCTACCACATCTGCAGGGTGGATACAATTGAGGGCTACAAAATGGTGCAGTTGCTACAAAATGAGCACTCACAGTGAAGATGGCTGCTACAGTGGTCAAGTCCCAGCCTATTCTATCAGGTCAAAGGTGTCTGCCTTGTAGGTCCACAATGTGAAAAACACCAGTCTTCCAAATTGGATGTGAATTACGCAAACATAAAAGACAATTGCATCATGTATAGCAGGTCCGTCTTGCAGTCCTGTTGGAATTTCCAGATGAGAATTTAGAGGTCAATGCCTGACACAGAGAATGCATCTTTGCAAACTCCTCTGAAGCAGTAACACAGCTGCAAAACAAGGGATGTATCATCTTTTGCTTCTCTCCCTGTAACCATCAACTCCTCCACCCAATTGAAAAACAAGATGAATCCTTCCAAGACTTGCTGGGCAAACAGAAAATCATGGAATTGTCCACTCAGGGTCATGTACAGGGAGTGGGCAATCTCGTTAAAACTGGATGCTTTGGTCTTGTAGAACTAAGTCACAGCATAAACTCATGTGGATAAACAATACTGCTTCATTGATGCTACAATAGCAGCTAACAACAAAAATAGCAGCGATAAATATACACATACCAAACAGTTTAGTACAAATCAACTGTTTATTAGAGGTCGATCGATGATCTATCGGGCCGATTTTTGCATTTTCACCCTATCGGCATTGTGAGATAGTGTCACTATTGTGCTTCTTTCGGTTGAGTAAGAGAACTTGCCCTGTAAAAGCTCTGGATTGCTTAGCCAGCGCTCTGGAAGTTGTGGGGGGAAGGTAAACCTATGCCAACGCAGGGTCCTAAATTTTTGGGTCCACTAGGCTTGGTGGCTAGTAGATGAAAATCACAAGAAGGTCAAATTTTTCACCAGCCAAAACAACGGAACTGTGCTACATTTTAACTGGATCCTGCAAGGCACAAGCCTACAGTATGTGCCATCCTTGTAGCAATACCGTAGCCTATACTGTTAGCTAAAACAGCTGGCCAGCAAGTTAACTTTACAGCTAAAGCCGATGAGTAATCCACAGTAAATGTTTGCTACTCCTAGCAAGCTGGACATTATCTAAGTACAAGAAGCTGGAATAAAACTTGCTCACACAGCCACTAACAATTGCAGAGGGGTCCTACTCCTTTCCGATTGCATGTAATGCTCAGAACGTGATCTTAATTTGTCTGCCGTCTCTTCACTGACCTTAGCTACTGTCATCCGATTTTGAACCAGCAGTAGAATCAACAACCAAAATATGACTCTCCATAGCTCCCATAACTCCCCGACTCTCAGACCAAGCTAGCCGAAAATCAAGCTAAATCTTACCACACTAGACGATTTTGCTTAAAACTGTCGTATGTAACTTGGAGCTGGTGAATACGCCATGAGTACACCTACCTACCGAATGCTCGCTAATGACCGCTATGTTCAGTTAGCTACATATAGCTAGTTTGCCACACTGCTAACGATTTATCAGACAGAAAATATTTTAAGCATTTCCAAGGACCATAAGTTGATCGTAACACTTTCATCACACGTTACTGCATGTAGTGTAATTAAACCTAGCCTGCCAATCTCTCTGGAGTGTGTTATAGGATGTGGTTGCAATGAGGCCTGTCGCTTGTTTTGTTTTATTAAGATACGTTTTAACTGAACGCATAGCGAAATTTTGCTTCGTCTTCCTCGTGCAGGTTTGATCACAAAATAAACAAGCGAATTTCGCGCCACATCACAGCGAGCATTTTTGCTTACACCAACGCTGCTTGCAAGTGACTGAAGAGATTTCTGGAAAGGGGGCTTCTAGTCCTACTTGAAGGTGACTGGCTTTCGCCAGCCCAAATTTTCGCTCGAGCTGAACATTTTTTAACTCAAGCAAACGTTCGTTTCGCCCATTTTGCGTCGCTCGCAGTTTCGCCGCGATTAACTCCGCCCATTCGCCTCCTGCCATTGACTTTTCATGCATTCGCGTCACTCGTAAATTTTGCGTTCTGCTCGGTTAAAACACACCTTTACAGTTAGGTAATTCTGCGCGTCATTGCGTCTCTTGCAAAGAGCAAATACAGAAGTAGTATCACGTAAAACTGATTGTCTCTGAGGCCGAAACCTTAGCCTATGAATAAAATGACACTTTGCAAAAGATGCAGCGTCTCAGATAATGTCTTCACACTATGCATCAGTTCAGTGTTTGAATTAATCATATTTCTTCTGTTTCAACACCTAAACAACCTTAAAAGAACAGTCTTAATATTAGCCCCGTGTAGCATCTATCAGTTTAATTAAATTTACTGCCAAGCCCATTTTAGTGCAATATTTGACGTAAACATAAGGAACATCAAGAAAAAAGTATCAGCTGGTGTCACGCCATCAGCCTTCTGCCTGTCTAAAGTAAAGGTGTCTATATCAGCCCTGAAAAAATCCATATCGTTAGAGCTCTACTGCTTATAATTGAAACAGGGTTGGCATTGAATAATGACATAAGGTCTGGTACTGGCTTAAAAGCAAGCTATTCACTTCTCTAACAATGTGAAAATATTAAAGATTTAAAGTATTAAAGTTAATTTACAGTGGTAATGACAACTAAAGAATATTAAGCACATACTGTGAAAAGGAGAAGGATCACCACTTGTTAAACAGGTAACATACTCACATAAAAGTATAACAAACTCCATTAATTACACTGGTCCATAATATGGAAGCAACAGTTCAGGGCACTTTCACACAATTCTTGAAATAGAAATATGTGTTAAAATGTTGCCCTTGTTGTTCTGCACCTTGCAGGGTAAGAGTGTTTTCTTCCTCCATAAAATAGCTTAGACACAGGTGCCAAAAAGGTTATGACAGAAACTGAAGACTGGTGATACATTTGCCGTATAAGACCTGAAGCACTGTGAAAAAACCATCTTTACCAACCATTCTTTGATAAACAGAATATGGATATAACTTGTCATTATAGATCTTGACAATTCAAATAAGCTTTGACAAAATGTTAGAACCTTACTCTCACAAAAGCATATAAATGAGTACCACACATTTTACTGTATCACTATGTTATGTAAAGCATATTTAGGTTCATAACCAGATTTCAGATTTCTACATTTTTGATTTTTCACCTCTACATTGTTCGATTTTAGGGTGGATATATGAACACAACTAAAACTGATAACACATTAGTTGTATTATCAAGCCAACTGTAGGCAACCTGACATTTCTCATAGCTACAGTAGATTGCTTTGGGCTATGATCTTTTGGCCTCTGACAAAGATACAGTTTTCAAGTTAAATTATGTAAAGGCTATGGGTGACCTTCAAAATGACTGGAATATGTAAAAAACTAGAGATTATTTAATTTATCATTAGCAAAATGGAATTTTGGAAAGTCATGTTCTATTTACCCGATCATCAAAATTTCCCCTTTAAAATTTGAAAACATCTTGACTGAAATGACAGCTTTTCAGGACAGACTCAAAGCTACCACTGATAATGAAAAGAAGAGAAACCATTGGATTTCTACATTTTAACCACAAAGTTACATCCAGAGCAGCTATGACAAAAGTGTCCGGAATATGGCATCTTTGAAGAACACCCTTAAACTTGTAAGTATTGTTCAGTTCCTGGGAACACACATTTATACAGGCCAGACCTTTTCAGATTTAGAAATGATCCATTTACACAGCTGAACATTTACAGAAGTAAGTCAGGTTAACATGTTTTGCTCAAGGGTACGAAAGGCGTGTCAAACCAACAATTTAAACTTGCAATACTGGTTCCAATCTAACTGTTCTGCCACTCTGCCACCCATATTCCCTTGTAGAGGTTCACCTGTTCATCAGTCTCATTATACTTAATAGTAAAGAGACATGCAAGCACATTTCAGCAAGTCACTGCAGATAATTGTGTTCAGGGAGATCCAGGTACCCCATTAACACCATCAAGGATCTGGACATGTTTGCGAGGCATACAGCAAGCAAGCGTGATCAAACAGGCTGCTGCTGGTAGATGGAAAAACACTGGGAGATTATTAGCTTGGTGCTTTTTTTAAAATCCCAGATCCATCTCCAGCTACAGTCTCACAGGGATAACGTCATAGCCGTTAATGTAATTTAACACCACTTCAGTTTGACGCGTTGCTGTTCCCCACCCTCTAATCCAACCCAGGACACAGTGGCCAGCCTTAGACCTGAACCCGATGTGTCTGCACACTTCTGCAACAGTTATCCTTCAGCTCAGTACATGCTTTGGCTCTGAGTGAATCTAACAGTTTTTTTTTTTTTTCCGAGGTATCACACTAACGTCTCCCTGGCGTCTCATGACAGGCACGTGCCTGGAGGGAAGCTGGATTCCAGCCGCTGAAACGTTTGCGGTTCGCACTCACATTGGGCCGTTGAGAGGCTGGGGCCAGGAGCTCCTACTGGCGCTGTGTGCAGTAATTGCCTGCACACAGCGATGAAACAGCAGCCGCAGAACTGAGTGTTATCAGCCAGTGCTTTCCTGGACTTGGACCTGAAAATGGGTTACTCCACAGGATGGCTTGGTGACACTCATGAATCGGAGGGCAGGTGCCATGCTCGTTTCTGCCTGCTGAATGTAGGGCTGTGAGGGCACAGGGGACCGAGAGTAAATATGAGGAGACGCATGTTGACTCATTCTGAATGGTGACATATTAAGAAAAATACACAATGTAGCCTGTAAGTAATGCCCTACTAAAACAACGTAAAACCATAAGCTATGCCAGTCACGTAATAGTGCCTCCTAAGCAAATGCAAGGTAATGAGAATATGAATGGAGGAAAACAGCAGCTGTGCATGTGACCAAATAGCTTATGGTTTATTTTTTCCCAAGTAAATATAAAAATAATTATCATGATTAATGTTTTATATGCCAGTAAGAGATGATTATTTTTTCTATTACATAAGGAGTTACAAATTCAATATTAGCTGAATAGCTGAATAAAGCAAACAGTTTGGCCCACATTAAATATGCATAATACTGCATTGTACAGTGAAAGAATGTAGGCTAAAACATGGTGTCACATGGTGTTTAAAACAAATCCTCTGCCATTTCACAGACCAGCCGTTTATGGAAAATTTCATTTTGGCCTTCCTGATTAAAAAAAATATGGCTTTGATTAGTTGAATAGTAAAGCAAGCTTCACTTCCCTAACTGAATACACTAATTACTATGTACACTTAGTACAAAAGGGTAAACATTTAAAATGCACCGGTTAATGACATGAATAATAAACAAAATATATAATTACAATCGCAAACAACCCGAGGTGACCTGCTATGACGCCACCAGAGAGGCTGAGCTCCAGTCTACGATCAGCATGCCCCCACCAGTCTCAGCTGCAGTTCAGCACCGTAAATACCTAGTCAGGGAGGGTAAAATTCTGTAAAAAGCCCTTTGATAAAAAGCATAACAAGTTATCTATGTGAGAAAATGAGATGGGTGGATCTGGAATGGCTGTGAATCAGGTAGATGTCTCTGGGTACAGCAAGGTTATTGCCACCATTTCCTTGGTCTATCATGGACTCATTATAAGGATGAAATATACTGTCAGTATCAGTTAGGGCAAGCTTACAAACAGTGATATTACCCCAGAGGTTAATTTATCACCACTAAATTGCTATTGTATAATTACCATAAAGCCTATTAGTTAAGGAGACTACACGAGAAAAAAGGGCAGTCATATTTAATAGTGCACATCCCATTGTAGTCCCTTCATTCTTTACGTGTCCAGAATGTCGCTCAGTCTCCTCATTGTCCCTTATCATACTGCTGTGAGTACAGGATATACTGCATCACTATGGAATATGCGTCAAAATATCAAGTTTGTTTTGTGTGCCTCACTTTAACCTGCACAGTGGTGTGCACTGTGTAGCTGTCTGATGCAAAGCATCTACAAGCTCCATAAGGGCTTAAGGGAAGCTATGCCAGAGATCATTATGTTTTCTGCAGCTAATCGTCTGACTGACTGAAGTCTACTTCAAGCATGCCAGCTTTGTTTTCTGATAATCAGTCTTGGGGGAATAAATGTTTGTTGGCAATAGGTCAGCTCTTCATAGGCTCACAAATTCAGTCAATACAATACTCATTTTTGATTCATTTAGGGAAAGACATTCTGCCTGAGAAATTTAGAACTCCATGAGATGAAATCCACCATGGAGCAGTGCACATCATCTAACAAAAAAAATTAACTCAGTATGTAAGACATACTTTTTTGCAGTACACATGTGCTTTTATACACTTCTGTCTGCATTTTCAAAAACTACTATATTGTGAAATCGAACTCAGTACTTATAAAATTCATGTGTGCTTTTGTAGTATAAATGTGCTTTCATATACTTTAATATGCATTTCCAAAAACTACCATATGGACCCTGTTGAAACTGCTGATATAAAAAGGTTAAGAGAAATACGACAAATAATTATAGTTTGCTATTATTTTGACTGTTTCCTGTAAATTGCATTCATTCCATTAATTTCTGTTCCAACTGTTGCAGCTGGATTAATAGATGGGGAGAATTTCAAACATTCCAGAATTACCTGTTTTTATTACACTTGCCACAGCATGTTTGTGCTGTGTTCTAAAGTAGTGATACAACCTGTAAAAGAGCAGAGGAGTAGAAGAAACTGAACATATAGGAGATATTGAAGTTCAGGTCCTGTCCAGACATTTAAGAAGTTTTGTTTCAGCAGAAACCCAGTAGAAACAGATACGGTTGGGCAGAATTCCATATCAATGTCTCTGAAAAAAAAGAGGTCACTGGATATCTTGCTGTTTAGCTGCACAATCTAACCACAGAACAGAACATCACCAAAATGGAAATGAGGAAAAAGTGAATGTACATAGTTAACTAATGTCCCCAGAAAAGAAAAATGTATCACCACAGTAATGCAACACTGGTTAGCAACAGGGTTGCAGTTGCTTACGTTACATAATTTGAATCATATGGAGGACTGACAGCTTAGATAGCATGTACTGACCCAGGACTTCACACCACCTTATTTGACAGAGTAATCACTTTCATGTCAATGACATAGTAGTCTTCTGCAACAGAAGGTAGGCTACTCCTTAATCCTCCCCTTAGGCAATAACAAGCAGCAATTCTACCACCCCTTGCAGGCACATAATAATTTATTTCCTTTTAATCGATGAACTTCTTGTCAAATGTATTATTTAATTATATGTAATTATATCCACTATGTCCTGTAATCTTGGGACACATTACAGATGCTAGCTAGACAGTGTTGATATTCCGCCTGATACAAAACTACATGAATAAATGCTGAGCACTAATTAGCTTGTTAAGTTATAATAATAACTGTTGTATTATGCTTCCCTGTATTGTTGCAATAAGAAAAGACTAATGGCACTAACTGCATCCCGTCATTACATTTTTTTTCTCTTCAACCACGGTTTCAAATTTGGAGCAAATCCAAAAGCATCTCCTGAGGAAATCTATAGCTGCAAAATAAAATTTTGTCAGGAAAACACAAAATTATGTTTGGATCCATTTCTCATTACACCTGTCTCTATCCACTGCTGTGGTTCTGTATGCCACCAGCTGTAAATGAGCAGTGATTTAAAGTTAGGTCACCTTCCACTCAATACTAAATTTGGAGGTAATTTAGGATGTGAAAGATCCTTATGTAATATGCATTAACCTAACCTCAGTTTGGATACGACAATGTAGCTAGGATCAATTTCTCTGTAGATGTCCTAAACTCTGCCCTATCTGTGAGATGGGACAGGATTTGACAGTAAAGATGTTTCTGTAATATGGCCCCAGGTGTATCAGAAAGCATCAGACAGTGGATCTCTTCAGAATTCCAGAGCTGTTCAACTCTCAGATTACAGGTTTTAATGGCAGCATAGAAAATCCAACAGAAACAATGTCAGTGACACTTTCCAGCAGCAAAGCACCACAGCATCATTCACGGCATGCCATTGAAAGCAATTAATTCTTCCACACGATGTTAGGGCTAAGAACAGTGTTTATGCCTGACAGTCAAAGTGTGATCCTGCTTCAAGTCTGTGTCAGCCCCACTCTGTCAAGCATGTACAATTTCTCATCTCTTCTTCAAATACTTTATAGCAAATATGCTGGCACCTCCTCAGTGTTACACAAGGGATAACTGAGCCGTGAATAACAGAAGACCTGGGTAAAATCCTAAGGAGACAATGCCTCAGCGACAGGGTAGGTGAAGTCCTTAAAGGTAAGGGGAATCAATACAAGAGTGCTGGTCATCAGACTAATTAAGCAAACCGTATCAGTTTCACAGTGATGTGGTGTTGGTCAACCCTGGGCAGGCTCTAGTAACACTGCACAGCACATCGTTAACATGGTTACAACAACATGGTTACATTGGTTACACAGAACATTGCTCTCAAGATCTACAGGCTGCATGTTCATGGCAAAAATGTTTAAATATTCCTAAGATTCCCCAGACATGTTTAAGAGCCAATTATGATGCAGAACAGAACAGTACAGTATAGACTCCTTTTTTCTTCTAGGTACTCCCCAGAAAACAGGTTAAGGGAACATCAAGAGCACAACACACAGAGATAGAGGTTAAGGAAGACACTGCATTACCTTAAAAGGCATTGTGAAACATTCCAGCATACAGTATGGTACAACTGCACCATCGCAAGAAAAGTGCTGGAATACAACAGAACCATATGTAATGCATTTGATGCCCACAAAAATTAATTTAGTGACAAAGAAAATCATTGGCTACACGCTGCAGCTCTAATGAGTTTTCTGTCAGAACAGAAATATGCACATCGCATTTTCCTACCTATAATATAGGCTGAAGCCTAAGTTAATCTTAGTTGGTGCTTAATAACTTTTTCACACTCATCCCCAAGGAAAACGGCTAAGAGAGGTGAAAAAGGATTATCTACAGCTGCCCTTTTTCTCCAAACACAAAAGCAGGTTGACGCTGTATATAGCCTGACTAAGCCTGTGTGATCAGACGGCAGTTAGTTCTTTGCATTCTAATAGACCCCTCAGCTCCACCAATGGTGTTTCAGAATAGCTATGTTTTTTCACTTAAGATTCGAGGCTCTTTCACAGCTTGTTGAATTTATGGACGCCGCGCTACCACAGCTCTGGTATGCACAGAAATACTCATTTTAAATCTCCTCAGAAAGGTTTCTTGTCTTCGGGTGAATTTCCCGGTCACATGCACTATGTCTCTGACTTTACTGCACAAGTGTTGTCTGTTCTTGTTGAGCCTAAAAAAAGTATAGAGACGTTTCTTATGTTCTTAAAATTGGAAAACTATAACCCAGCAAACAACTGGAATGGATTTGCAGCACCACAATTAAACACAAGGAGTGTTCTATGGGGAACAGTCTATAATATGTTCAATCACTATCACACCCCAAGCCTTACTTTTTGAGTTCTGTCTAAACTGCCCATACCCTTTTTAATATGAGGTGGCAAATGTTAGACAGCGAGATGCTGATCAATCATAACATTCTGCAAATAACTGTCCATTTTGAGAAATCAATCTTTCCTTTATTCGAGCTCCAGGCAACATTTCTGTAAAAGCAGCAGGAGACAGGCATTTAGTTTCCCTCTGTGGAGAATGACCTTGACGAAGAATTCAAAATTAAATCAGAACTCAAGGAAGAACGGCCTTTGCAGACAGGTGGCCTGCATTCTGAGGTACATTTGAATAGCAGCAAATGTATGGCCGGACATGAATAAAAAAAATTTCTTTACAGCCAGCTGGGCTTTCGGTCTCCAGTGCAAAAGCTCGGCAGACAATAAGGTCTTGGTTAGGATCCACTGGCAGTAGACGGGTGAGGGGCAGGAGGGGAGGGGGGGGTGGGAGGGTTTGATAAGGTCAAAGTATCGTGAAAGGATTTTAATCCTTCACTCATTCTTTGATATTGAAATGGGTGAGAGAGGGTTCTGAATGAGAACAACTGAAAAATGAAAATATTCAAATCAGATTTTATACGCTGCTGGCACAGAGCAAGGCTGCCGCAGCAACAGTGGCACTCTGGGTTTGTGGTGAGCTAATTAATGGTGATCAAAACAGGGATGGGGGCAAGACTGTCTTTCATACTGCTTGCTGATAGCCCTTCTTGACATTCTTGTTTTGTTGTTCCATGAGTATATGCAGAGCGGGAAAGCATCGGCATGGGGGGGGGGGGTTGAGATGATGTCTGTTCCATCGCCCACATTCACACATCTACAAAGCATAAGTGTGTGTTTGCTGTAACACATTCAGTTTTATACACCTAATTATAGGGCTTCAAAGTGCCTCACACTTTTTTTCTATGGATACAGGAACAAAAAATTAACATTGAAACTCCTCTGCTTTGTTAGCTGGAATAAATTTCAAGGTTTCGCCTCCCTTTGCAGGAAGGCCATTAACTAATCAGCCATTAGTAATCAGACATTAAGGACAAATTGGCAGTTTGGAAGTAACTGCAGGACCGCGGACTGGCAGCCTGTTTCTGAGTCGTCCACCTGCACTGTTTAAGCGTTAGACAATCCTCTGTGGAAGGGTGCAAAGACTGCATGTTGTTATGCTACAAGCAAAGGAGGTGCATATTGGTGAGCTGTTTTTATTTTCTCAGAGCTGCGGCAATCAGAGGCAATGATGTAGACTCCAGTGTCTCAGCCATCGATTAGATGTGGCTGCCAGGGCTGCATTATCGGCACAGGGGACATATCGACGGTGAGCTGTACCATGAACGGTTCATTATATTCCTCCTTGTCAAATCTCAAAATGCAGAATTAGCCATTAGCCTGAGACAAATGGATTTCTATGCTACATGACCAGAGGACCGCTGCCTCCTTGAGCACTGAATGGCCAGCTTCCCCCAGTGCCTGTGTCCATGGAGATTTGTGATCTTCACTTGGAACGGGACTAATAGACTGCCGTTCCTGATGAAACACCGCTCTGTCTATTACTCACGCCATTCTTCTGCAGCTCTCAACTGTGCCTCTGTTGTTGCAGAAATCCTTGCACTAAAAGAAATCAATGGAAATGTACCCAAAACAGACCTTGTGGATCTCCTATTCTTCTCAGCGTAACAGTACTTGACCCACTGAGTAATCAAGAGCTATAAATTCAGAGCTAATCTGTTTTCCTGAAACCCATCAGGCACCTGACAAGATAAAAAAATTGCTATTTGCACGTCTTTTTCGCATCTGTTTAATTAGAGGGTCTTGTCTGGATTTAATTCTAGTAATGAAAGAAGCAATGGATACTATATCTGTACTAAAATTTTTTCACTTTCTATTAAACTAATAAATAGGATCTATTAAATTAACGAGCACGCAGTAGTAGTAACAAGCACGACACTGCAACTCCTACACAGACAGAACATAAATAAAACTTTAACATACACTTAAAGGTTCTGTCACTGATCTCCATATGTGCCTCTGCAGAAGTTCATGGTGGGTGTGATCTTTCACTTTACTTGGAAATGAAACAATTTTTACATACTTGGGATAAAGTTTGCACTGTGGAGAGAATTCAGAGCGATAATACCTACCATCATTTATTATTTTGTTATTATCTCATACAATGTTATGCAACTTCACCATGTCTAAAAATGTTCATATTGACCAAAATCAGCTTCTGGCTAATAGCACTGTCTCCCTAGATGACACCGAACTGCATGTTGGGTGAACAATTCAGGTGCACTATTGTCATTAACTTGTCACCCTGCCAAATGGTTACTCAATGTACTTTTGATGTGAAAGGTTTTTTTTTTTTTTTTCAGTGATGCAAGCCAGAGATAAATTAATTTGCAGAGACTAATGCAATGAGATTCAATGACTAACAATGCTCACAAAGTCAGGATGAGAGAAACGCTGGCACAACAGCACAAAATTACAATGGCAGTGATTCAGAAAGCCCCTTGCATGCCTTCATGTATGGCCTGCGATGGCTGCAACCAAACATTCCTTCCGCTTTTACTTCCCGCTTACAAATGGGGGCAAAATGACTCCTAATTTATTTATTTAATTACATAATAATCTGGCTCATACCCAGAGGCGGTTTGTTCTTTTTTCCCTTTTACACAAGCCTATCGATGATTAGCTTCATTAGTGATAATGTAAACTAAGAGCAACACGTGTAACGAACTGTGAGATTGAACCAAGACGTTACTGTTAAATATGGTAATAACTCTAAAAGTCTCCATTAAGAAGCTGCATTCTCAGACACACTCAAAACAAAGGGAACGCCACTCAAAGTCTGCACTATCCCGAAGGCTCCAGGGTCTTTCATGGCCCTTACTGAATGTTTGTCCTTAATTTATCCAAGTGAGCATCTATTGGCTAAGCTCATCAAACAAGTACACAGTACGGACATGTTACAACAGACGCCAACAGACACCTGAGGCTGACAGGATTGCAGAGCTGGGATTTCACCTGGTCATTTGTAGTTTAGACAGATACACCCTTAGCCAGAAACTGCTGGCAGGGGAAAACATTCACTAGCACTGGAGTTCTTTGGTATCAAATGGACACTGCAAAGTCTGCCTGAACTCCACAGTGAAGATTTTGTATGCGGGGTTGATGACTAAGTCTGCTCTGAATAGCCTGGATGCAAGACTCCAACCACAGCATTCTGCTGCCATTCAACTTTCACCATTGTGCTGAAGTGTCCAGTCAGATGCGAATAGGGCAATTCATTTCCACAACCTAAAACTACCATTTTGAAAGGAAAAAATGACCTTTCTTACCTGTTGAGGAGGTATCCATACCATGTCACAGCACCGGAAAGAGAGAAAGAGAGAAAGATTTTGATTTAGAATCTGGTTTCTAGTTTTTTTTGTTTTTTTCTTTCCCCCCAGTTACCATCCTATCACCTTATAGCCTAATGGTGCCAGTACAGAGCTGGAAGGAAATTTGCCTCCTTCTATAGCACAGTGACACCAGTCACTGTCACACTGCCATGCCACAAAGAGGGGCACCAGTGAACTTTAATTGGACAGAGTAAATAAAGTACATCCTTGTTTTGAAACTGCACTTGCCATATAACTGAGACATCGCTTTAGACCAAGAGCTGCCTGAGAAAAACAGGATCTACGTGTCAGCCAGTTTATCAAATGATCACTGCTTTCATGAAAAGAATTATAATAATTTAACATGACAGACACACTACATTAAATCCTTGAGCAGGTAATTGTGCGCTTTCAAAATATCAACCCCCTTAAGCAAGAAGAGCTTCATGTGAACACATCCTGTTGACAGATACCACCCTTTGCTTTGACATGCCGGACGAATCCCATTATAAAATGCAAGAGTGATATAAAAACAAGCACTCGGCAAAGTTCCATCAGACTACTCTGTGCAACTCCATACGGTATTGCCTTTTTTCCTAAAGCACACTGCAAAATCAAGACTCAGAATGGTCAGACATTAAATTACAGATTGCCAGAGAAGCAATCATATGCCTTGCTGCAAACACCTAACAGGCTCAAAGGAATTGGCTTTCTTAAATAGACATTTTCCACAGCTGTTCAGAATCTTCATTGCTCCCCGGAGTGTGCAGGGTTTGGCTGGTTGTGCGGATCCTCACAGAACAGACCTGCATATCTGCACAGGTGTCCCAAGAGTGCCTATCCCATATCAAGTGAAGCGCCAATCTCCACAGTCTCTCTGCCAGCAGAGATTTTCTAACATGGACCTAACATTTTAGTAGTGCATTTCTCCCACTGACAAACAAAGAGGTGTATGTAAATAAAGCCATCCCCTTCACGCATGTTTTGGCTAATTTAACATCTAACCAGTAATCAACAAACTAGATGATTGAGGAGAACAGATAGAAAGTATGAATTAGAAAAATCAGTAAATCTTAGCCACATAATTACATATCCACAACAAATGATTAAAAAATGCCATATTAGTCACATGTCCACAGCAGATATTCTGATAAAAGTCCATAAAACACATTATAGACTCAACACGTCTGACACTGAAATGATTGTGCTCTGGCTGTAATAGTATTGGTACTCCTAAAAAAAAAAAAAACTGTTAGCTTAATTGTTATGATTAAGCAACGGTAGTACACCAATTATAATGTTCACGTTTTTTGTCTATGTTAAGGTCTGTAAGACTTCAAATTTAAGAAGTATAGAAATGGGATCCACGCTTTCAGTGTTCTTGCTGTAATTGAACTACCGGTCCTTGTTCTGTTATGCTGTAGAGCTTGTACATGTTGCGATTGTACAACATTTAGAAGCGCTACAGAAGGCACACAAACAGCCTCTGTTCTGGAGCCCAATAACAGCGACACATGACATTGCATAGTTTTATCATTCCCCCACTGGATTTGACATATGACACTTTGATGCAAGAGTACAGAAGTAGCATAACTACAGCTGGTCCTAAATATTGCAGACATGTACATGCAGGTCTTTAGGCTACTGTAAACCTTATACGATTGTAAAGCTGTCAGTGCGAAGGTATAAGCACCTGAGAAGCAAACACAGACATACTGACTCTGGTGTGTATTCTTTAAGGGTTGCATAGACATCTTACCACACCATGACCTTGTTCAACATTTCAGACTTAGTGAATCATTAAGTTTGAAAGACCACATTCTCTTCAGACAGTAAAATGAAAAAACAAAAGTCCAGGGTGCATGAAATAATTTAGGATCACTGGCTCACTTTGTTTGGAATAGTACTTGTGCAGTTTGTGTGAGGTAATGTGACAAATTATTTAGTGTTGGCTTCAATTTATTCTCTGTAAATTTAACGGTATACCTCAAACACCCCCTTTTTTGCTGTCTTTCATACTAGTTACCTCAAAGGTGGTGTTAAGCGGCAATAAGATAGATCCCCTGCTGCATAATTGGAACAGGTGGATTGCAGAGGTGGGGAATGATGTGTCCAATCAATGTGTCGGTATACTTGTGAACCTACCAATCAGAGAACTAAAAGAAGGTGATATAGGATACTTCTTTATTTTAGAACTTTTCTTCCTTCCCATTGATATTATATGAGCATCTTATTAGTCTTTGGGCCATGAGTTTACTTAGCTAGTTCCAGGTGCTGTCTACCCTTGTTAACACATCTTAGATCTGCTTCCAAATCCCAAATTCTAACCCCAGCCACCAGGTTTGAGCATTTACTGTCTGGACATATGTTGTTGCACCTATTCTTTGTCCTTATATGCTGTCAGGTTATACAGCACTAAATGTGTGTAAGGACTCACACCTCAGGTAATTGTTGTTATTTCGCTAACAAAAAACACAGAAAAGGGCCTCAGTCTTCTCTCCTGTGCTACGTGGATATAACATATGCCCTGGCTACCAATAACTCAGTATATGTCATACCAGCTATCCTTATTTCTGTGAGGAGTACTCTACTGTATGCTGAAAGAACTGGTAAAACAAAATGGCTGAATCCACTGTATTTCAAAAAATACAAGAAATGTACAAAGAATGATGGGATAAGAGGAAAAATAGGAAATGAGCATTGTGAATATCGTATACAGACAGGATCATGAGTATGACACCAGCCACTTTTACATGCAGGACAATATCCTCTAATATTCCATTTCATTTCCTACAAATTCAAAATGCTAGAGCCCATCATACAGCCAATGCTGAAAATTATAGTAAATATGCCTCATGCTATTAGGTGGCTTTTGTGGACCATCAAGGCCTGTGGCAGTTGCAATAAAGGCTTTTTTTGCCAGTTTCAATGAAACATAATTCAACTTTTTTGGCTTATCTAGCACATAATAGATATATCCTGTTTCTGTGTGCTCACTCAAAAAGCCTTGCCATACTGTATGAACTGACTTTGGTTTGCATTTTGCAATCTCACGTGACTCAAGCCACTGCTCTGCACTGGCGAGGGACAAGAAGGTTAGTGTTAGGTGACACGCAGCAAGCAGCAATTTTTGCTTCTAAGTCTTCATATTGAAATTATTTCTACTCCGAAGCTCACATCAGCCTTCAGTCCATTTATCAAAATACATTCCTTTGAGCTGGAAAATATGCATTTAGAAAATACAGTCTGGTATAGCATGACAATGTTTCACTTGAGCAGAACTGTCACATATTTTGTTGGCATTGTACACTGTAGTGTAAGCAGTGCTACAAGTTTTTCCTCTATAATTTTAATTGATGATATTTCTACAATTTTCAGTATTGATAGTGTCATAGCTCAACTGTTGCAGTAAAAGCCTAACCGTACACCTAAATGGTTGACAAAACATGCAAGCTCTGGGCTTGGAAATATTAAAAAGGGACCTCAGATGAGGCAGCAAATATTACAGACAAAAGCTTATAGCTTTCTCATGTCATCATAGCTATAATATTAAGTTTAGCAAACATTTTAGCCAAGAGAAAACAACGGGCAATATCTACAGCACAGCTGGCTGGCTGAGCGGTGTGTGTGTGTGACCATGCTGCATGAGCAGAACATTTACATGATTGCATCCAAACCACACCTGCTCCTGGAACCAGCCTGACGGAAAATGGCAGTGTGTGTTCGGTGCACAAGCAGCGCATGATGAACGTGCGCGTACTTTAAAATGTGTCGCCGGGTGTCTCAGGCTGAGTGCAGGGAGGACAGATTGCTGCTCCTGGGCGATGCAGTCTGTGCAGCAGGTGCATTGAGGCACGCAGAATGATGAGGTCATGGGGAAGGAGCAAGGCAATACAAGTGCGACAACAGCGTGCGGCAGAATGCCGGGAGGCCTTGGAGAAGAACTACTACACCTACAGGTAGCGAAGCCTGCATTAGCAGGGGAGCAAGACATCAAAACTTTGCTTTTTTTTAATCTGCAGAACAGACTACAGTATCGAGAGTTCAACTACTGATAACCTCTATCGAACAGTACGTGCAGTTGATGTGCGGTCCAAGAGGACATTACGACGGGAGCTGGGCACTCTGCGTGATCTATAAACCTTTCAACACTGAGGTACTGGTCGGTCAATGGGCTCATCAGGCCCAACGCAGCACAGACCCCCATGGGCTTTACCACCACGGGTCAGGGAAGGCGTTGCGGCCCTCTGCATCGAGTGATTTTGTATTGACCATTTTATATGGCCTCCATCTCTCAAAGGCGGGGGTGGGCTCCACAGAGTAACTGGAAAACGTGAAGCAGAATTCCATCTCTTCTGTAAACACCTTCAGTCCTAAGAGCTCAGAAGAGCAATATCGCCTGGCAGGAAACAAAGAGGTGCTTGCCAAAGAGGCATTGGTGAGGTGTGGTCTTTCTCCCCCAGGAACCAGACACTTTCAGAGCTACAGAGTGTCAGCCAAAGAGCAGAGATGACTTAACCTCCAAATACCCAGGTATCCATCACATCAGCCTTTCTTTAAGTTACATCACTGTAGGATATAGGAACCTCTACCGTTTCACAATTATTTAATATGCAGTAAACATGCATAACATATATGGTACAATGTTATGGAGAAAAAAAAGCACTGAGCAAATGATTAAAAGATATTGATCATGATCAGATACTGATATTGATTATATTGCAGAGGACAACTTAGATTTCAGACTATGCACCGGCGCATGAGCCCGTGTTTCAGTTACTGCCACTGAATGTGTTGCTGATACACTACATGGTAATCAATAAACAATACACCGTGGAGCCCGCATGAGAGGGGGGCGCTGGGACGTGCACGGTTTGTTTATTGTGAGCTCCATGTTGCAGCATCCATCGTTGTAGAAACGCATTAACATCACCCGTCTATTACAGCTGCCAGGAAAGTTCCAGGTGTGAGCAGGCGATTGAATCGGCTGACCAGCAAAACATGTGAGGGAGGGACATGTTTCAAAGAAAGAGGAATAAAACTTTGACAATCATGCGGGTCCAAACAATAAGCCAAACCTGAACCTTGGAGGGACTCTCTGCCAAGTATACTAAATGTTTCAAGTAAAATATTTGCTACATTTTTAGCTGCTCGGCCCCGTGCAATGACACCATTTCATTACTGAGAGCAGTGAGCTGTTCCACTTTTCCATTTTTAATCTGTTTATTTTTAAGTGGATTTTCTGCATATTTTATTCAACATACGCAGAGATACAAGTCACCAAACATTCGTTTTTGAGGGCAAAGGTGCATCCACATGTTGTTTCTTCATTCATTTCACCTTATAACAGCAGAATATTTTGATATGGAAGCACTCTCTAACTGACCAATACACTGGAAAACTCCTTATGACATGATTTCTATAAACATTTATGTTGTTGAGTCAGAGAGAGACACTATTTAGGAGTCTAAATCAATGTAGGACCTATGTTTGAGAAATACAACTGAAAAATATGACTGAATGTGAAAAAATGCAATCAATGACTGAAAAAAAAACTGACAAATAGCATTGAGATTCAGCAGCATTTTTCCAATTCATTTCATCAAAACCGTATTTTTAGCAAAGTTCTTCTGTAATATCATACACTTGGTGGTTTCAGGTCTATTAAACAAGGGCTGGTTCCTGTTCAAACCGAACTGTTTAGTTCTGAGAGAGGTGTTTGTGTTATCCAGCTGTAAAATCCTCTGGCAGGCCCGACACACTGCTTTCTTCATTACGCTCACGGCAAAAAGTAAACACATATCCGTAGCAGTTAGGTTTATAACCTCATTCATAAACTTCTTAAGATCTGACGCCGGAATGATGAAGCGGCTGACGGCGATGTTGCATAAATCACTTCTGTGTGCAGCCTTTTGCGATATTAACCGTTTAAAGAGGAGGCTCCCAGGATCTGCAACTCTTGGCGCCGAGCCGAGATCAAAAGCGCTGTTAGCCGTTAACAGCAGGCCATGTACATATATGGTGATGTTTTAACGGGGAAAAAGAAAGGGCCATAAATTTGGTCCCGTGTTTTTAACATTGAAAACCAAACATTCGCTTTGTTACACTCTTAATTCACTTGCACTTCAAAGAGGTGCACGGTTTGCATTGTCATTATGGCTTGCTCCTGGCGGAAAAAGCCCTGCTTCGAGCCGTGTGGCCTTTGCTCCGCTGCCCACAGGGATCCGTCCATTTCCCTTTCATATCCCAGTTATTAAAGGTAATTTGTGACTCTGCATCTGTCAGCAGTGACTCCCCAGCAGCATTTGTAATTGTGCAGGTTGAAAAATGCAGCATTACCCTGAACCCTGAAAGCAGGCCTGCACTGATTGCCCATCAAGATAAATCTCGCATTAAAGGGAAAACAGTGCATTTGAAAGTTTATGACGGCAGAGGCTTCTGATGCTCTCATCAGTAAAGTGGGACTCATTACCCATGCAGGTAGGCATACTGACAAACTGCATGAAAGATGCTCAGTGGTCTGGTGAGTGCTGGCACAACTGCCACTGGACCTAGGAGTCTAGTTAAAGCATCAGGCCTGGAGATCTTTATATGATGGGCAGAGGTAAGAAACAAGAAGACCACCTCAGGGCATTCTTTCCTGAGGCCAGTCATTCCAAGCAGGGTTTACTAACAGGACATTTCCAGGACTAGCTTTATTTTTATTTTTAATCTTGCACTTAGACAAAAACTGACAAGAGGACCATCTCAACTCAGAAATCATTTTTATTTTATGTTCTTTCCAAGATGCCATCTCCTTTTAAGCAAATGTCCACTACTCTCTTCACATTATAGATTGAATCCTACTCCTAAATGGGCTTGTGCAGTTAAAAGGCTGTGTATCCAACATATACCCAGGCATCCTGTGATGGTTTTACAGCTGAACTGTTAATGCAGTTGAGTTAACGCCAAGTTCTGTCCACACGATCACTGCAGTAAAAGGCTAATGTTTTATGCTAATCTATTCAATACAAAGTTACAAGGCTATGACGACATTTTACAAACTGTGCATGCTCAGTGTGTTTGGAAAAAATGTAAAGATGCTGAATGATCAATCAAAATACCTGGCCAAAAGGTAGCAGCTCACTTTTTTTTTTTAAACTGTGGATGTGACTTCAGAAAAATGATTAGCAAAATGATAAGACTCTGTTCGGCCACATTAAACACTACTGCTGCTGCTTCCTCTGTTGTTGTCCATACTTACATAGAGTTTCTTTTCTATGGTACTCAGTAAGCAACTTAAAAATCAAACAGATCTTACATGATGATGCAAGCATCATTGCACTGCAGAGCCAAACAGTATCACTTTAACTAATAATTAACTAATAATTAATACACGTCAGGCATCAAAAAGGACGAGGGTGCACTGAACATAAAGCAAATAAACCGTCAATTATGTACATTAAAACAAACACTTACATAATTACGTCCCAATAATTTAAACTGCAGCTTCTATTCAAGCAAGTATTCATGCATGCACACACATACAAGTTTTACATAAAAATATGATATAATGCAGTACATTCTGAGTGAATACAGTGTGTACTCATTCTTTCTTTGCCCCAGGGGATAGTTTTACCATTTGAAATCACTTCTAATTGTGTTCACCAAGGAGCTTCCACCATTCCACTGAGACTTCAGTATTAGGATAAAGTGGATTTGATTACTGATCTATTTGCTTAAGATTTTATTACATAACTAATAAATATAAAATTACGCAAGTAAGTATCTGTCACACAACACTGTCAATATCCAGAGGCTTAACAAGTCAAGCTTGAGGGTACAAAATCTTTCCCTTCATGTTCTTTTTGCTGACTGGAAGGAGATGGGTTAGCTGTAGGCATGGTTACGTAGCCTCCTTCTGCCTTGGCCCTGTCTCTACAGCAAACTAAAGAAACAAGGCTAAATGCTTACAAAAAACTTGCTCTTGGAGAAATGTTATAAAAGACAGTAAGCACCTTTAGTATAGCGTTCTAGTGTTTTCAGCTAAGCTTACAATGCTCTTAAAGCGTCACCCTACAGACGGTACGGTTCACCCTACAGGCACCTGTAAAGTTCACCTTACAGACGGTGCACATGACTGTAAAGTTCATGCTACAGCATGAACTACAGGTGCAGGTGCCTGTAAATTCACTCCACAGATGGTAAAGGTGCCTGTGAGTATGACACCACTGGGAGGCTGCATATACAGAGCTAAGGGGCCTCTGAAGACATCAGAAAAAAAACGCCAGACTCTCTGCCCTCTGGTTGTGGCGATCGATCGCCTTACTAATGCTGCTCATTAATCTTCTTATTAATTCATAGAGAATAAACACCACTAATCAATTTACAGCATATCTAGGCATATCTACAAATCAGGACGAATAGCATATGCACATCTCTCTCTCTCTCTCTGTGACAGCAACTCACACTCCTCTCCCCTCCCCTTCTTAGGATTCTGCTACAGTGCTACCACACTATTATTAGAATGCTTCATTTGGCAGTTTGTTGCCAAGAGGCAGCAGTCACTTGTGGGCACTGAGAGATGCCAGCTCTGCCTGGTCCAGGCCGAGGCTAATGCAGCACTGCTCCCTGGAGATGCTCACCTGTCTGACGCCACGGTGCGAAAAGCACCCCAGACCTCCTGACAGGCAACACTGAAAGGGGCCTCTCACTTCCACACTAACGCCTGCCAGTCAACATTCTCATCTAGCCTTTTTACAGGTGATCAGGAACAGATCACCCCCCCCACACACACACACACACACACCTTTTTTTGGAGAGGCTTTTTACACCACGGTAAAAGGCCGATGAGAAATCCTTCAGCTCAGGTTCAGCAGTGAAAAGTAGGCAAATGGAAGTTTGGAGCGTTGTGTAGCGTGGACACATTCAGGGAGTCCCTGCTTTACAATTATCCATTTATACAAATGGCACCATTTATTATTTTGCAGTACAGACCCCTGATTTTCAAGGAGAAGCTGAGGAGTGAAAACAACAGTGAGAAAAAGTCAGAAAGCAGCATTTTATAAAGAAATTCCAATAAAATCCTATCCAATAATTCCATAACACCCTTATACCCAATTTTCAATACTAAAAGTATTAAAAAGTCACAAAGTGTTTATAGAACTCATTATATGTAGCTTGACAGTGTGCTAACAGAGTGGGTGTTGAAATTCTAATATATCATCATCCAAAAACAGAGAGCTACAATTCCACAATGATGGATTATTTTAAGACGTACTTGTCATTGGGACAGGTGAAAATATATTTGAACAGAAGGTGTGATCCTCAGTAACCTTACTAAACAAAATGGTAATTGTGTAGTAGTCTTTCTTTGATCAGTGCCATTAAATTAAGATATAGGACTATAAGTGATCAGTACAAATGTATTCTGTCTGGCAAAAACAGAGGCATCTGCCTCAAAATGTTAGCGGCTACCTAGCTATCTGCATAATCCAACAAGAACAAACCAATGCTCAGTATCTCCAGATCTAACAGTTAGCTAATTTAGGCTATATAATTTTTTTGAATCGCACACCCATGCCTCTGTCGTAAGTGCAACAGTCTCAGCAAAGTTGCAGAAATAATTCTGTGGTCTAATGCACATTCTAGCAGAGCTGTCACTCTGGATTGTTTGACAAGCTGGCAAAGAGAGGCATGATTCAATCAAAAGTGTCTTTTGTGAATATACATCAGTGGTTCTGCAATTAAGGGATGAATGAATGTCCGACAGATGTACCCGTTTCTTACTTTCTGCATGGATAGTGCTTTGTTCGGTAACAGATATCGCACGCGATTGCTCCGGCAGGCACTGTTTACAGCATGGAATACTGCTTGCAAATGATCCATAGCAGTCCAAACTGATTAAAGAGCAAAATTAATTACTTCATAACAACCAGCAAACTAATTTCCCAAAAAATAATTTGTTTTCCAAAATGCCAATTAAGCACTGATTGCGCATATTAACTACCCCATTTGTTCAGTTAATCAGGGATTAGACTCCAACAGTCCTAAACTTCTGCACATGTAAAACGCACTGCCCCTGTCTCGAAAGGGTCATTTCAGCCTGGAACTTGTGTGGTCATAAAATCAAATCTGCCTCATTTTCACTGAATAAATTATGCCTCTATTTGTTGTAAAGACACATTTAAATGATAATGCATGAGCTGGGAAAAGCTGAGAACCTCACAAACTTTTTTTTTTTTTTTTGCCTGCACATTAGTGGTTAGAGCTGGCTCTCTGTGCATCAAGCTATGAATTTCAGCAGGCTAGCTAATCTCCCACACTCTGCATGTTTTCCTGGAACACTACCTTTTATTAAATCTTCCACTGCAATTGTAAAGTTACCAAGATTCCAGAGAGACCACTCATCTGAACTGACTTGATTTCTGCCTGAGTTTCAGAGCCCCGGTGCAGCGCACTGGCGCTATGCGTAAGCAGCAGAAGTACAGCCAGCTCCAAAGCCCAGCACTCCTGAAGTAACTGTTTATCCTCCCCGCCTAATCTTAGACAAACATTTACACTGAGTAATAACATGACTCTTGAATCAACACCCATGACATTCGATTCGGCTCTGTGATGCATTACAGCAGGTTCTCATTTCAGAGATGACGCGGCACATTTCAGGTTTTTGTTAGATTATCTTGTGCTTTCAGTGGTCCAAATGCAAAGGGGCCATTTCAATCTTCCACAAAGTTTTAAAATTCAGATGAAAATAACAGTTTAAGGAAATAGTTTTTTCATCATAAATTACATTACTTACCAATTCTAAAAACTGGCTCATTTTTGGAATTGTTGGTTAAAACAGCTAAAGGCTTCAAAATACTGTAAACTTTTGATTATTACTAATTCCAAGTGTGTTACTCATTTATTCCACATTCTCCCATATAAAACAATAAACTAATTTAGAATGACTGACTATGGAACCGACTGAAAACTAGTAACAATATTTGCAGCCAATACTTGGCTGAAATAACCCACTGCAAGAACATCTTTGTGTTTTACATTCAGAGCATGCCTTCTCCAGTCCTCCATCACATAAGCTACCAAGTAGTATCAGGTCTGGTCTATCTATAAGCCTGGTCTCAGGTACCAACTGCAATAACTTTTTAAAATTAGCACCTGTTATATAGTAATTTGAGAGTCAGTTGCTAAATGATAATGTAAGCCTAATCAAGAACTACCTGTGGTAAACAAAGCAAGTGAAAAGTGTTGGTTTCATTTCTAAGAAAGCAATTAAAATATCACAATATTTTTGAATGTACATCTAATACAACAATATCACAGAAGAACCTGGGGATATGAAGTAAAAATGCGACTCAAAGATGTTCCTGGAGAAAAATAAAGTTGTCGGCAAAAAATACGCAGCAAATGTTCTGCCCTTTGGTGCAACATGAACACTACTCTAAACTGAGAGCATGGTACGAATCAGCAGCCATCCAAAGTGAACTTTATCATTCTCCACAGCCTGCAGAGCAGCGGTCAAGCTCCATCAACATGCCTTCCCAGTGCCTTCCATTCTGCCTTCGTCTATCCTGTGTATTCTCTAAAATATTCCTGAAGTATTTCCGAGTAGAGCACACTCTATAGGAAAAAAAACTTTAATCCTGTACAAAATATCTTGTGTGTGGGTGAGAACCATCATTTTCACAGTTTTTCCACAGGTCAGGATAAAAGGAATGTTTCCTCACTCTCACGCCCCTGTGCCATCCACTCACAGCTTCAAACAAAAGAATGACTTTTTTTTAGATATATAACACCTATAAAACTTCACAGCCACAGTGAAATCATCCTAAAAAGGAACAGTATAGCTTTTCAAGTAAAAAAGCAACACTTTACTCTACACAAGTCCCTTGTACAGAGCATTGTGGATTCAACCCTGGCATCTTAATTGCACAAGCATATTGCCTACAGCACTCCTGTCATAGATGGTTCACTGGCAAACCACTCCTAATGCAGTGCCCAAAAGCCACTCCAAAAGCAGGCCATTTGAATTTATTCAGTCATAGAACAATAACACAGAGACCTCAGTCAGGCAACTCCTACAGACCCACATTACCTGGAGGAGAGAAAGTGACTAGCAATATGAAGACCACCCCCCAAAACCCCTAAAAGTCATGACAAACTGGTGAACATGACCACAAAATAAAAACATCATGGGGGACTCAAGCGATGAAGAATGAAACAGAGATGGTCATTGTGTCCCCGTGTTTTCCTGCGGTTAGTAGATGCGTGACAAGACGGTCTGGCACCTTATAAAATAGCCCTTGGAAGCTTTTGTCTAGCCCAGCCCCAACCTGCATGGAGCTCCTGACATCCCAGCACTGCCATGACAACAAGCTGTGGTTCACTCTGAGGCGGTGCTCCCTGCTGCTCCATCTAATATTCATCTGGGATATCAGCTTTCTGCAGATCTGTGGGCAGGAGCGTCGGCGCGGGCCCACAGTCCAGCCCTTGGTCCTGGATACAGCACAAGGCCACGGAGAGCACCAGCAAGGAAACGTACGCCCACATTTGGCACGGCACCATTTTCACATGCGTGCTAAGAGAGAAAGCAACTGGAACCTGAAGGCTAGCACCTTGTGGCAATGAGGCTTTCCACATCGGGGTTTTGTTTGCTTGTCTTTTTCATCCTTTTGTCTCTTCAGTAAGCCGTTTGGGGTTGCCGGTGCAGCGCATTTGTGAGTATGTGTTTATGCGTTTTATGGGCCCCATTCAGTCGTCTGCCTTAATTGGTCCCATTCTGAATGTAACAAACAAAGGATAAGGAAACAGACTGCCCATCCTCATCCTAAAGACAAACATTTTAATTAATGAGCGTGCCCAAAAAGAGAGCTTTATTTTAGTCTGAAGAACAAACAGCTTAACAAATCCCAGGCAGTGAATTCCCACAGTTAAGTGAGGGGTACAACTGAGCTATTAAAGTTTTACTAAACATTCCCCATTTTAAACCAGATGGAGAGGTTTAGTTCTCTCAAGCCTAAGGGCTAAGGATGCCATCCCAGGTTCCTCCCCTATAATGAGCTATAGATGTAGCTGCAAAGGAAAAAGAATTCATGTTATCAGAAATGCCCTCACTGGTAATATAAAGATGTACAAAAAAAAAAAAACGGAGACTGGAAATTCTAAGTTTTACATCCAGCTGGTTGTATTAATGCCCAAGCGCCCTGATTCTCCCAAATGTTCAGACAGCCACAACAGCGCGCAGTGCTCTCCCATTTCATAGCACCAGCCATAAAATCACTGCAAATCGGTTTCCTGTGATCACTCATTAATATCACATTCATATCAAGTAGCCATGTGCACTTACCAGCAACTTAAGACTTACTAAAGCATGCACACTGTACTGGGTCCATAAATTCTGTGTATACCATATATAGAGAGTAGCTGCTTACAGTAACTTATCAAATTTCATTGTGCAGTTAATGCAAGGTAAAGGCAAACTATGAATAAGTGAGAAACAACAAAGGAGTCCACTGAACTCAGTTTCTGCAAGTGTCAAGACTACTATTCCCTTCAGAAGAACGAGAGAGAGACTTTATTGATACAGGTGGCACGGAGAGGAATGTAGATCTCAAAAAGGTATTCCTTTTCAAAACATGCTCTCTTTTTTAAGCTTAGTGCCATGACTTCTCCCTTTCACCTTTTCTGTTTCTTATGTGCAAGAAATATTCTTTATCCTGCATTAATCACAAAATGTAAGATGTCTTAAAAGCTTTCGAAAACCAAAGTACATTTTTTTCTTCTTCCTCCTGGCATCCGTTTCAGTGAATCTCACAGAGCAGTGGGTCACAGCCTCTCTCTTAATTTCTCCAGCCTGAGGAGAGCGATCACCTGCTTCTTGTGATACACACTGACCGTGATGCCTACTCCCATATTAGTAATTTAATTGTGCAATTTAGCAATAATCAGTTTGTCTATTGAATTTAATTGACCTTGTAATTTAAGGCAAACACAGCCAGCACGCAGTTTGCTGCAATATTAATGTGAAGCAAACATATTACAGGATGCGATTCCCTCTTTTTTTCATGTACGTAATGTATCCAAGGCTGTAATTAGAGCCCATTGCACAGCACTGCTTGCACAGCGCTCTTCCTAAAGCCTCCCAGACCATGTGATGCTGCTGGTGGATTCCACCCCAGAATGCTGGAGAGGAAACAACTGAAGAGGCTCTTCTCAGTGTTATGCCAGGCAGCACTTGCTGGAGACCAGTGTTCATCTGCCATGCAAATATTAAAACTATCACTCAGAACACCCTGAAGAGGCTGGCTGTGTTTAATGAGTCCCAGTTAAATGAACATTTGGTTTGTGCTTCTGCTTTACCCCAACTGAAGATTCATAAATGGAGTAAGCATGTAAAGGTGAGCAGGCAGAGCCGCCTGTCTAGCAGACGTCGGTGATGGAGGAATATGCAAGGAAGTGGGAAATGTCTGTTTTACATGGAGCTGATCAAAGCTGTTCAAGCAGATACAGCTTGGCAGTCTGTAACAAGGCAAGAAAATACCTGCACCTTGTGCTTTTTGTTTGCCAGAGCAGCGCTGTCACCTTCTCTCATTTCACTTCCTTCCCAGAAAACACAATTCTATTCAGCACTGTTGTACGTGTGTTTGTGGTCCAGTCTCTAATTTTGTGAAATCGGACAGCTTTGCCAGACACAGCTGATTAACAAAAGAGCCTCTGACACAACGTGTTCTGGTAGTCAAGATATACAAATATTATAATGATTATAATGGAAAATGTCATGCACCCTAGTCAGTTTGTAAAATAGACAGTTGCTGCAATAAAGTGTAGCTAGGCCCCCAGAATACAGAATGAAGTGTAGTCTACTTTATTTTTTCTGATATGCTTTCATGTCAAATATGTAACCGATGTTAGCTTCAATTTTGCATTTTTCCACCAATAAAAAAAGCAATTTCCACGTCTTACACACAAAGTAAAAATCCCTGCTTATCAAAGCTGGGCAGCCCAGAATTGTGAAATGTAGCCATTTTCACAGTTCGGGGCAGGAACTGGGACGAACAGGAGCCACGATAATAAAGCAACCTGAACCAAATTATTTGAATAAAAAAACATCCACAAATGTATGGCTCTGCCAGTTCCATGGACAGAGCAATGCTTTCAGTTACGACCACTGTTCTGTGTTGTGACCATAACCCACCCAAGAGCCTTCTTTTCTGCCTGCTCCAACACACCATACTGACGAAAATGAAAATTGTTCCCAATTACGGATGTCAATCCAGGGACTCTGAAATTCTCCAGCAGTTGAGCTTATGCCTGGAACAGTGCACCTGACTTCATTGATTGCTCTACAGGACAGCTCTTGCTATTCAGGTCATTGCTGCAGGATCATAAATGTTCTTTGTGTGTGTATATGTGTGTGTGTGTGTGCCTGTGTGCACGAGTGCACGTGTGCATGGTAAGTCTGTTATTTACTTTTTTTTTAACAAGCCTGAGTCTTGACTGCATATTTAAAAATGTTGCGGGTTATACCTGCCATTCTAAACTCATGTTTGACACTGACGTCTTGATTTCAACTACAAGTTTACTTCATGCATACCTTCAAGCTGTCTTTGATCTTTGAAAGCAGCTCTTTAATAGTACAGAACATATTTCAGTGTACCCTACCAGTGGCAGACAGGGGACTTTTCATTCTGCTGTGCTAACTCCTCTGATGGAGTCTTTTTTAGCACATGACTGCTTGAACCAATATCCAAAAGTTGTGTGCTTAAGCCCAGCAGGAAACCTGACAAAAAGTCCATTCATTAGCTATCTGTGCAGTTTAAGGGAAGGCAATCATGCCTTTCAATAGGGCGTGCTTAATCAGATTACCAGGGCCCTGCCAATAGCTGCTAATGTTTGGAAGAGATCTAGAATAATAATCAGTTCACACAAGCAATATTTTAGCATACTATGCATTTTCAATCGATAAGTGTACAGTGTTTGGCCAATTGGTTTTAAACAAACCGCCTTCAACAGAAATGTCAGAGCAAAGTATAAAATGATGGGCACATGAACTTTGGAGGGCCTTGAATATGAATATTCTTTGAAAAAAAAAAATTATACCTCAGCAACTTGGATATTTTACAACCTCACAGGCCTGTTAATAAGCCAGACTGATAAGGCCTTCTAAGCTGATAAAGATGAGAGACACGGGCAAAAATCTTTAAAAAAAACAAAAAAAACCACACCAAGTTCTTTGCTTGCTTTCTCTTTAATGCTAGATCATTCACAGAACCTGCTCATAGTAATAAAGTTTAGTACAGTTTTGCTAACTGTTAAATGAACTTTACAGTAAGGACAGACAAAGTTTTGCATAATTAAAAAAGCAATACAAGAAAGCTCATAGATCGCTTACATCAGCTCAGGCTGTGATTAAATCAGAAATTCCATTTTATACTTTACATCTTTTTTGGTAACCGCTGGTAGTAAGTGAAGAAATGAAAATGTTTATTCATTTAATTATTAATAGAAAACATTATGAGAATCATTTCCATAGCACACCTCTGACTACAGCGTTTACAATGTTTACCCATTCTGTAACCCACCTCTGGAGTAAATTATGTAATGTTCATTGCACGAGGGTACAACACTAGTGTGTCTCTTGGGAATTCAAGCCCAGAACTCTCATGACCAGAGTCCTGCGCTCTCAGCACAACTCCACATGCGATGCACCGAATGTGTATCACTCAGGCCTGCATGCTTCATGACTCTCAGATCATACATCTGCCAAATGCCCATGGCTGCAGGGCACCTGACTCTTCCTCATTCTCTCTATGAAAAATATCTTTTTAAGGAGAAGAAGAAGACATAAGCAGTGGAAGAAATCCATTCAGATTTATTATTGATAAAATACTGTTTTCCTCTGTGGAGCGTGACAGAAGCTATCTAATTTACTCCTCCTTGCTGGCAGTGCATCCTGGGAAAAAACAGTCTGATAAACTCAATTGGTCTAGTTCGTTCCACCTCTAGGTCATGCAAAATACTGGATGGAAATTCCTGAGGATTCCGAAGTTGCCTCTGCTTCAGATTAGACAAACAGTTGTGGTAAAGGCTTCTGATAAAAAACCATTGACTTGATCGCTCATCAATCTGTACTTTCATGACATTTGTCCAGCATCAACATTATTTAACATTTAAGACTAAGCTTGTCAACAAGGCCAGAAATATTTTTTCAAACTAATGCTAGAAGTCAGGCTCTTTCTTTTCCCTTTCAAAGAACTAATAAGCCCTAAGCCAAGGAAAACAAATTCAGTTATTCAGTGAAATTAACCTTCAAAACAGTACAGACTTAGTCATTAGCAATTTTAAAGGCTATTCTGTAGGATTATGCTTGTGTGTGTGTGTGTGTGTGTGTGTGTGTGTGTGTGTATTGGTGGCAGTGGGATCAGTCACCGTGTCGTCTGTTGAAGAATCTAATTCAAGATCTAAACGATGAAACTAAGATGTTGGCCTTATGGTCTCAGTGTGTCACCGGGTTAGGAAATATCCATAAAACCCGGCATGGACAAACAAACAAAGCACAGGCTGTGGGCTGCTCTGAGACCACAACAGCTGCTGCGCTTGCTGCCTGCACTCACCTCATCTCTTTCCTGCCTGCTGTTCTGCTGCACAAATTTATAATATTTTATCAATAGAACGATTACTATTAAAAGATTGATACTAATAACATCTGTCAGTAAATGAGGTGAAAAATGATCATGTCCCTTACTTCGCCAAGAGAAATGTTTCAGGGACCAGTGGGATGCCATGTATATAATTCATTCTCAGAATCAATGTTACTGAATATCAGAATATACTGACAGTCATTAATGCATGTCTGACCAGGTAACACATAATGAATGATCAAAATACTAATAAGGAAAACAGTCAATTTTAATCATAAGATAAAATCCTAATCATTCTGTATTCCCCTGAGCCATCTTGATGCATAACTAGTGAGATGGTCTATGCTTGAAGAAAAAAGCATGTCTCTTGAATGATCTGAAATTAGCTGTTGATCACAGTGCAGCACACAGTGAGACACATCCCCAGCTCCATACTCGCATTCTCTCAGAGTTAATAAACCTGATGAGACAAGTGACATTAACTACCTGTGTGTAATTTTAAATCAGAGGAGTTACTGCTGAGTTGTTAAAGGGAACACAATTAATGGTAAGTTCTGCTCTAAAAGCCATACCTGAATAACAACGCCTCGAGTTGCCAGCCGGAAAATTATAGGGATGTTAAATATTGTGCAATATTGTCAAGTGCTGACTCAAACCAACAATGGATATTTTTCTAAATACCATTTTTCCCCCCTACATTTCCAGAAATGTGACAGCTGCTGCCGCTGCAACTGTTATTACCAACAAAAACAAAGGAGAGCAGCTGCAGGTTATATAAAAACAAACATTTATTGAAGTTAGTTAGCACATACTTACTGAGCTTGAACAGACAATGCAAAACTACTAAAGAAAAAAAATTAAGAGAATTGGCCATGAAAAATATTTTAAGAGTTACATAATTGTCATTTAATGACGTCCCTAAGGGCATAACATAAATCTGCTTGTCATACGGACCGGCCTGAGTGAGATGCGGCTGCAGGGCCTCACCTGTAGCAGTGCATGAGCCTGCTGTGTCATACATCAACATAAGTTCCCACACTACCTTTTCATTCACATGCATACCAAAGCTTTATCATTACATTACTGGCATTTAGCAGATGGTCCAGAGCGACTTATATCGGTTACAATTTTTTTTTTTTTTTTTTTTACAATGTTATCCATTTACACAGCTGGATATTTACTGGGGCAATTTATTAATTTAGCTGTGGTTTAAAAATACATATTTTATGGAAAAGGTAAATTGTCATGTCATTTTAACAAAAAAAGAGGATGTTTTGGTAGGTATTAGTGGATATTACTGGAGATATTGTTGGTAATAACAGCTGCAGCGGTGGCAGATGTTAGTCATCAGAAACGCAGTGATTGCCATACTCTCTTCCTGGGGCTTCTTATGCACTACTCAAAATAGTGGACTTGAGTTCAGAAAGTGCTGAATGAGAAGGGCTGAAGTTAACAACTGCAGAGTTAATGCTTTACTTTCAATTCATATTTGTTCATTCTGATACTAATGTTAATTTTCCTGGTGTATGCTTATTTGCCACTTGACTTGTAAAAACAAACAAACATGCATTGCAAACATGCCATACTGTTGCCTTCACTTGCCAAAGGGCTGAAGCAAAGTGGGGCTAGATGTAATGAGTATTTGGAAGGGAAACCTTTCGTAGAATACCAGGATGCTGCTGTAAATGGTTTTTCTTCTTCAGATGACGGTGGCATTCCGTCAGCAGGAAACAATGCACTAGTGTAGTGTCTGGGATACTGTGCCGTAGGAGGTACCATTTTCCTAGGAAACCTTCAATTTACATCATCTCTCTCTGTGGCCATGCAACTCAAAGACCAGGGGGTTTCCCCAGTATCCTTGCCAAATTACCAATCTAGCCATCTATTTATCTGCCATTTTGAACGGCCAAAGATATCCCTCTCTCTCCACTTCAGCAAATGTGGGTGATCAGATTCTTACTGTAAATGTACTTATAGCTACTTTAGCAACCCAAAAACAACAATTCAAAATATAACCATCCAGCCACATAATTATTACTGGTGCAGAACTGATCTGTAAACAAAAAGTTAACAGTAAATTGTACTGAGTATTGTCAAAGGGAAATGTCCTGGTTAAGAAAAATAAGTCCACTCTGAAAAGTTAAGCAGATGAGGCAGTGTATCTCTTCCTGTGCATTCACCTTTATTCATCTTTATTCAAAGTTCAAAATATACATTTGAAACAAAATAAAAGCATACAAATTCGTCATATAGGCTATACATTATATGGAGGCATGAGAGAGACAAAATATTTGTTGTTTGGGAATATTGCAGGGAAAAGTTTACTGGAAAATTGTATCTGGAAAGAGAACAAGAATGTTACAGTCACCACTTTAATGTGGAAAAGACTCAACTCTCCAAAGAAATTCCATTGAATGAAACTCCTGCCATATTCAAATCCCAAATTTGTTTTCTGAACTTCAACTTCTGAACTACAACTTCACATGATCTTTGAAAAGAAAAAAGAGAAATGTGTTTTTTTTCAATTCTATAAATGTTAAATTAAGGGTATTTATTAAAACCATGATTAAACATAATGCACAAGGTTACTCCCATAAAAAATTAAATGCAAAAGTAATAAAGTACAAAAAGATGGGGCTGAGGCTACTGTGAAAGGCACAGGTGAGGCTACCAGTAGCAAGGACTATTTGTTTAGCTCCCCCCACCATCCTCCCACTGAAGTCTCATCCAGTACAGTGCCCAGCCTCTTCTCTCTCAAAAATACTTGCCCACGCCTTGAAAAATGTGACAAATGGCCCCTCCCCACCATATGAGAACAAACACGACCCTGATGGACAGACCAAGGCCCACTTCCAGTTGCCAACAGTTCAGACAGACCAATCCAGGAACTATAACTCCCAGGCATTATGCAAAAGCCGAATCAATAAACAGCAAACCCTTAAGATGTACTCCTACATACAAGGAGAAGAACAGCTGACATTTGAGGCAGATTGTGCCCTTTTCAGTTTTGTTTGTTTGTTTGCTTGCTTGAGTCTTTCACTGTATGCACAATGTACACAGGGCAATAATTCCCATGGCACTGGAAGGCAGTACCATGGCCAGCCTCTCTGCTCAGATCAGCTCCCCTGCTCTGATATGCCCAACCTTTGTTTGTGAAGAGAAAACAGAATTAAGTCGTCCATTTCTACCTTGTTACCAATGCACAGTGTCAAGCGCTAGGCTTTTACTATGAGGGCTTTGTGATGTAATGCAGATCCAGAGGAAGAGTCTACAGTCAGCACTCTACAAACAGTGCGCGTGCTTCTGCTTAATGAGCACACAATATCCTCCTCCCTCCACCGGGCAGCACAGAGGATGCTGCTGCTCAGATATAAACTCATTTCAATAGGGAAATAGGCCTACATTTTAAAACCGGAGTCTGTGATTTAATTTAAAACAGAAAACTGCAAAAGTAAGCTTCCTGTAATTATGGCCCTGTATACACAAATAATAATTGATGCCACATTCAGCCATTTCCAACATCTGTTGGCCATTAAGGTAAAAAGAAAAAAAAACAACATGTGAAATCCTCTGCATTTAGGCCGCGTTTAGCTTCTTCTCAATCATTATGAGAAGAGCATAAAGCTGACAAATGACAGAATGTTGGCATGTCACACAATCATTTCTGTTGATAGCCATGCTGTCGCTTTTTTCTCTCTTTTTCCTTATTTAGATTTCCTTTTTTTTAAATAGCATTTTCTGTTTATCTGTTATTTATCAGGTTTTCCACACCAGAGTTCAGCAGCTAAATCATTCCATTTCTTAAACATACAGCCATTTGTAAAACATTGTTACTAACCGTACACGAAAAAAAATATTACGTTTCATTATTGGCATTTGGCAGACGCTCTTATCCAGAGCAACTTACATCGGTTACAGTTTTTTTTTACAATGTTATCCATTTATACAGCTGGATATTTACTGTGGTAATTGTGGGTTAAGTACCTTGTCCAAGGATACAACAGCAGTTTTGACCACCTGCTGATTGACACCTGGAGCAACGGGTAATTAGACATCCCATACAATGAGTGGCTCAATGAGCTAATAAAGACCTGAGTGGAAAGGGGGCCACGAATCTCTGGCAACCGCAACTGTTGTCCCTGCTTCCACACAGTGCATTCACTAACCAAAGTCAACGGATGGACAACAACTTGTTCTGCACACATATCAAATATTTTTAACCATTTACGGATACTGAGAATGACGGTTAGTGTGGATATAGGTCATTGCAATTGTTACAGATGACACATTCTGAAGAGGTTAAATGTCATTTTAGCTTACAGAAAAATAGAACATTTTCACTGCCACAAAATCCAAATGCTGATCCAGCAGCCAAGAAAATAACTGAAGGTTTAAGGAAAAGGCTTAATTTCATATTCAGCAAGACCATTTGACATGTGTTAAACTGAACGCTGAAGTCAAAACTGATAAATTAGCTCAGTTTCACTTTAGAAATAGCTGAGGGAGACGCACAAAAACTGTGGAAATAGTGGATAATGACCAATGGATTTTAATCACTTGAGTAATAAAAGTCTTTTATGATGTAGTTCACTCTACCTCCCCTTTCAGTCTTAAAAAATGCAAATAGTTTATTCTTTTACACTAACAATGTATCAAAATTTAATCACAGCCTGCATCTAATCGCTGTTACAATTTACCCAATGCACTGACTTTAATTAAAAGGAAAAAAATACAAATTATACTTACCATTGTCATTTATTTGCATTATTTGCTTATGAAACAAAATTTACAATACTTACATTTTATATGCTGTCTGTTTTTACTGTAATTCAGTATTTCAGGTTAAGAAGTTTGTTTGCTTAAGGCAACAATGGAAACACGCCACCTGGGAATGAAACCTACCACCTTCTCTTTACTGTGTCAGCCCCCTTAACCACTACACTACCTTGCTACCCAGCTCACTTTCACACATAACATTAGAATTCTTCAGCATATCTACAGTATCTACTTAAACATATATATATATATATATATATATATATATATATATATATATATGGGCCATTTACAAAACCACTGCAGTAAAATGCTGCCTGAAATGAGGATGGTACAAGCGTCTTGATTTATCTGCACCACATGCTGAATGACATTGTTGTTGACATGCACTTCTCTGTAGGCAAAAGCCTACCATCCAACCCAAATAAGGCTGGTGTAAGTGCTAGACACAGGCTGAAACACAATTCTCATAGCTTAACGCCATCTGTTTTTTGGAAAACAAGCAATGCTGTTTGCCACTGGAATTTTATGCAAAGAAAAATGCATGTTACAGGTTCCATTTAGTTCCAAGGGCAAAGCCAAAAGCCACAATGATACCTCAAAGACAGACAAACAATTTGAAGTTGCTTTATTTTTTTGTGACGCAAAAGGGGCTTCCAACATGAGGCTCACAGTCCACATATATGGCCCTGGCATTCCCACAACTAACTCCTCAGTAACTACTTCATGGAATGTTTGAAATGCTATCACTTCAAATATGATCAAACGTTGTTTTGTCTCTACACGCATCAGACAGAACTAAAGTAACTAGATAGTGGGTCTAATACGTCTAATAAAACCCAGAGGAACCAACAACATAATGTCTGCCTCATTCAGGAGGCTCATGTCTGCGCATGTCTGCACATGTCCATGATCATATACATAATTAGCCATTTTGTTCCTTGTGAGATTTCAGAAAAATCAATTTCGTGCAGGTCCACAGTTCCATACTGTTTAAAACCTCAGTGACTAATAAGAGCAAGTGAATCTACTGAATGAGTGGAAATGACCCAAGTACAAGTCACACAACTGGAGCTTTACAGACCAACTGAGTTCACCAGACAGAACCTAGGAGGGGAAACCTGAGCACACTTACCTTACTGTGGAGGAATTCTCAACACTCTTAAAGGTGCTTTTGGAAGAGGAAGCTACATGTGATACAGGGAAATAACTGTTAGACTTATTCAAACACCGCTTTCAAGATTTCCAGTCACACTGACAAATTTTTCAGTTATTTTACAATCTGTTCAGCACTGATGTGATGGCAGCCTCAGCAGATTTACAGACTGAGATAATCGATTTGCAGAGCAAACAGCATCTGAAGGAGCAAATTCTCTGAAGTGCCACGGCAATTCTAAGACTACATTTCCACCAACGACTTCCCCAAGTTGGCCAAACTAAGTCCTTGTTGATGCACGTCTGTGAGGGGCTCTTCTTGACAACGAATAAATGAAAACATCAAGGTCCAAGCAAGAGAGTCTGACTGCTGCTCTACAAGCTGCAATGACAGGGAAGGTGACAGTTGGAAAAGGTAGGCTAAATATTACTGTAACCATGCAGTTGTCCAAATTTTCTTATAAACTACCACGAAATGTGTAGGCAAAGTAAAAATTAGAAATTAGATTTATTTAAATTTATGCAAATACTGTATGTTTTCAAAGTTGAAGTCAAATATTAGCAAACATAAGATTAGGCCACTAGTCTATTTTAGCCCCACTTAGTTGGCTTTGCAACAGCCACTTGTCTCTTGTTGCTGTAAATCGCCAACTCTCATTGAAAATGAATGGCTGCCAGTCGCTTTGTCTCTCTCCTGTGTCCTCCATGTGACCATAGGGTTTGCCATGGCGAACACTGAAAGGTCGCTTCACATTAAAAAAAACTTGATGTAACAGGTTTTCCTCTATGCGTTCACAAGTTGTTAAACGTTAAAAGTTAAATGAGAGAGTGACATCTAATGGGGGGGGGAGGGGGGGAGACTAGTAATTTCCTTTAATACGACAGTTAGGCTATGTGAGAGCCCGTCTATTTAATTCTCTGGCTATGTTTAACCATTTGTGGAAATGAACCTAGAAAACAGGAAAAAATGCATATTAGCTTAAAAGATCGCTCCATAAATTTTACGGATCTATATCGAATCGGACGAATTTTAAAAAACGATTAATCAAAAAATGATATTTTTGCACACCCCTACATGATATCTTTTGTTATGGGTGTCCAAAAGAATGCATCAGCCTATGATTTTATGGTTGATTGATGCTGTGGAAATATTGCAGAATGCTTTTATATAACTTGTGAACTGTCCTACATCGTTTTATATTCTTTTCTAATGATTCAGCCCACCAAAGAAAAGGTGCTGACAGAAACGTCCCCTTGGGATACACAATATTTACACTCCCGTATTATACTTTTTCCAGTTTCCAGTTTTTTTAAGTACCACCTTGCAGTTAGATTATATAAACAACTAAGATGTGTTAAACAGATAATAGCCACTATGTCCTACATGCAGTGTGTGAAACAGAAACCTAAACGTCTGTGCGTCATTAAAGTGACTCAGCATGTGAATCCGACAGTCACGGATTTATATGTAATAAAAACAGGGAATAAAGCGGGGTGCTGCATAGCAGTAAGGACCTGGGATTGTAGCCCAAAGGTCACCAGTTTGATTTCCAGAGGAGCCACTGCTTTTGTGCTCTTGGGCAATGTACTTACCCTAAGCCATCTCAGTAAATATCTAGCCATAATTTATATGGCTAGACATGTAAAACTTGTAAGCTGTGTAAGTCACTTGGAAATTGCTATTGATAAGAAATAATCAAATGAAATGGAACAGAATGGGTTTCTCAAGCTTGGCTTCTGCTTTCTCACGGTCTCCTTCTACACATTCTCCTGAGCCACATCTGTGCAGTCAGGGAACGACTGTGTCACTGCTTTCTGAATGAGTGAGCCACCATAACATATTGTGGAGCATACTGTGACAGTGTTGATGTTTTTTCAAAAAGGTGCACAGAATGTCCTTGCAAAACGTTCTTTGCTGTCCTTGGGAATCGGTGGCATCTGCGAGTTGTGAAAAAAGCACACACTTTGGAAGTAGATCACTCTGCATGCGGATGGAACATCTGGACTATTTGAACTGACTCCTTAGAAAAGTACCATATTTTTGGACAGAATAACAGTTTTCAGAGGATATGAGAGATACCCTCACACTTGCCGTTTACACCACTCACTTAAATTCCATTGACATCTTCCACACACAGTAACAGTTTAGCTAACCCCATTTACCCGTGAGTTTATGTCTGTGAGGCACACTACTTCAAAATTTCTGCTCAGGGGTTTCCATTCATAGTTTCCACTGTAAACACTGAAGCAGACTACAAAGGGAAAACAGCTCAATAATACACAAAGTGCCGTGATAATATTCGACAATACAAACCAAACACAATGCATACATGTCTACAACTGAATTCAATCTAATTAGCTGTGGCCTTATTCCAGTGCGGTGCTGACTAATCATTGCTAGAGAATTCTTTCAGTTACTGCCTGCAGCATCAACAAGTGTAGCAATGTCAGAAAGAATGCATGACACTGGTGCCAATTCCAATTCCCAAATGATCTTTACTTTGATGAAAAAATGAACTCCCACCACTGGCAGGAAGGGATCACTTGGTGTGAGGATATCCATAAGAAACCATTTTATTCACAACTTCATTGCAATTAATTATAACAGCTCATTTCTCATTCGAATGAATAATACCTACCTACCATTGACTTCAACACAACGGCAAAAAACATTATTTTCACATATTAGTTTTAGAGTGGGGAAAAAGGGGAGTGAAAACAAATATTTCAAGATTCAAAGGAAAATCAGTTATATTAAGAGGGTCAAATCCTACACTGCATATAGGGAAGAAATTTAAGTCCCAGATCTTGAAACCTATGGACAGACTAATGATGATTCAGACAGAACTCACTGTTCCATCCCCTTGACTGCCCAATTACAATAGCTAATCATAGTCACACAGACAGAGGGGTTTACCACCTATACAGAACAATAGGGGAGAACAATAGGGAAATAACACCATGCTATGCCGCCTGAGAACAACATCTCCTTAAGAACTATGACTGACGCTGAAAAAATTAAATGGTTCAGCAGGCAAAAACTGCAGTGGCAGAGAGTTATCATCAAAGTCTGAACACACCATGTGGTCAACACCGCAGGAACAATAGCGACTAAAATAACACAGAAAGGCCTCTTTTTCCCTACAGTTGGTCTGAGCGTGGATTTGGACAATGGGATATTAGTTAACATGCAACATGAGGTGACATCATAAGCACTGCAAGCTGCCCACACTGAACAGCAGGGATCCACCAAAGGGATTTAAAAATAACAAATTTCTGTGAACCTAGCATTTGTAACATATAACAGCAGAACGCTTCCCTTCCATCCAAGGTCACCTTTATATGGAATTCAACATGTTTTGAAAGACGTTACCAAAGTGAACAGCTCAGGTGATCAATTATACATTGTAGGCTCACCAGATGGCACCAAGACCATCTGAACTATGGGACACCAGTGATAATCATACTGTGTCATATCTGCACACTTTCATTTCCTTGGGTAAGAAAATGCACGGCAAACAGAACAGGTCTGCTTAGCACCCATGCTCCAAGTCTGCTTAGCCTTGTGGCAGATTAGATATTCATCACGTTCTTCCTCCGTTTCAATTGACAGCCACACATCACTGACTCCACTCTGCGTGGACAAGGAATGGGAGATATGGTGCCTAAATGGGAGCATATGTTATTGAAAACACCTTTGAGATTGTCAGTTATGGAATGCTTTTAATGCTGTAATGGCATGACCAGATATACGGCAAATGGTTCAGAGGCAAAAGTCTGCTGCTCTCTTCAAGGAAGAAGAAATATTTTGATGGAGACATATTTTCAAGCAAGTGGCTGCAGTTTTACGATAGATCTGTAAGTCATAATTGTCAATTATTAAAGGTCTATTCCTGTTCATCTGAATATATATGGATCTACAGACTGGTACAGATGTGATTTCACACAATAGTGCACTGATGATTACACTCCAGCTATAATAGTGATAATAGTAACCACAATAACATACTGTGATTGACTTGAATTTTTAGCTTGTAAAATACTGTTTTTCCTTTTAACAACGTTACTTATAAGGCCTAGCATTTTAAACCAATAAAGCCCACCTTCACCACTCAAATGAGCTGCCCTCACCATTTCCAACTCAAGTTAAAATGAAGGAAAACATCCAATGTTTATTTTTAAGAAAAATAGTCATTTTTAACACACACAGTGCTCTAAAATGTGACAACTGCTCAGGAAGAAACCTGCCATCCTTCTCCGGAAGCCTTCACACCTGTAAACTCCGTTAATCGCTAAGGTCAACTTTTTACAGCTTCCAAGGGGAACAGCAGGTGAAATGGCTCTGTTTGAGCCAAGGCCTTGCTAGCCATGCACCTGCTGTGCTTTTCGAATTATATGCCAAGTATTATAGTAGTAGTATCCTTTCCCATATTAAAAGAGGTCATTTGGATGGAATATACAACACAGTCTTTATAAGGGAAACCATTTCACCTGCAGGGAATACCATATTTTAATTAGTTGATGTATTCCTGTGTCCCAGTCTTGTTTATACAGTTAGTCACAAAAGTATCCAGAATGCTTTTTAATTAAAAAGAATGATTACCTTTAAAGCAAAATACAAGTCCAAACATTTGCATGTAAAAAGCTTAACGAAAGTACCTGACACAGCAAAATATATCTTGCTAAGTGGTTATTTTAAGTATAATACACAACAAACAAAAATTGCCTTGGCAAAGTAAATTTTCTTTGGAGCCCTTGGGAAATTTTGAGCACACAAGAGAGCAACAGGCATAAAGTAGCACTCTGCCTAAATATTATAACTATACCATTCCTTACATTCACAGAAGCTGACTTACCTTCTTCTACATTCTAAACTGAATCTGAACCACTGTTTCCTCAAGGTGTCAACTGTATGTCAAGTGCAGACGGTTTTACAGCATTCACTGTCAGCAGAAAGGCGTTTTTGGCGCGTACTTGGCAATTAGCTTATGTTCACCCTAATCCTTTGTGGAGTTCTGATCAATTCGGGCTCCATATATGCACCGTTTACCCACGAGGATATGTTCATTATTTCAGCATTTGACCTCATTAACAACCTCCTCTAAACGCAGACTTTTCAATGGAGCAGTCTCGCAGCTCAGCTCCCCACCCCTACAAGGGCAAAGCTGCTTCTGAAAGTTTGTTCCAGGGAGAGGCTCTCAACAAGCGAAAATGCTGGAATAACAAAAATATTACCAAGGGCAATTTGTTAATGAATTCAACCAGAACCACTTGTCCTAAATCCTCAAAAATACCCCAAACTTTAAATTCCCCTGACATGGTTTGCTGTAGAGTTTGTCTCCAGGTGACGTATATTTGGACGCGTTTCAGTTCCAGGAAACCTGGTTTGATTCAAGAATGAAAGAACGAATGCAAACTGCTGATTGAGTACCCCTTTCATCACCAAAATGCTTATCAAAAACATCTGACAAAAACTGACAGATAAAAGGAAGAACGCAAGCAAGGTCCTGATAGCAGGGCTTAGAATTATTACTAATTTTTTCATGGTCTTCACAAGATATCTCAATAGGAGCTCAACAGAAAAGCCCCGAGAAGCTGCAGCAAGGCAGAGGTCACAGTGGAGATGCTCTTAGCTGTCTAGACCTCCATCCTTTTGCCATTAATAATAGTTCAGCACTGAAGTGTTCAATCTATTTGCATATCCCTTCTTGTTACAGATGTTTACTGCTGTATTCTACTCCCAAATTATTAATTTAACAGTGAATGGGAAAGTAGTCATTTTGAATTAAGTCTAAACTGAATGCTTACCATTGTGAATAGGCTGCTTCGCGTATTGGGGACAGAGGCTGGGCTCATGTTGTGCCGTTTAGAGAGCCATAACTGCCCTACTTCTTTGTTTCATGTCAGTGACCCAGAGACAAGCGACTCAATGGTTCAGGCTGAACACCACTCTGGAAAAGCTACTACTACACATTCCAAACAAGGTCCAGTCCTTTGTTTTCCACATATCGCTAACTACCCTAAATGCCATGGACAGACATTAGCTGCCATCACATGTTTTCTCCCTAAACTGATTTGCTTTGTCTCAAAAAATTTTAGTCAGACCACTGTAGAATTTCATGAAGCATTCCTGCATGGGAGAACATTCACACTTTATCCATCCGTAACTACTACACATTCTGGCTTGCAAAATCAAACACAATTCAATAAAAATCTATGCAACCTTAAACTGGTCATTCCAATTTGCCAGTCTGCTGTCAGCCACAGTATTGTCTCACATTTTCAAAGAGTATGACAGAAAAATAATGTGTGTTGAACTTGTATTTCTGCCCACCACACGCAAACATAATTATAGATCTTCTCCACACACGGGGGGAGGATGCTACTACTGATGATGTAGTGCTTCTGAAGTCAATGTTCACTGGAGAATAGATCATCAGACAGTGACACACAAACCAAAACAAGCTCCCTTTACTGAAGACTCCAAAACGATGCTATTGTTAATGCCACTTCCACAGTCTGATCATATGGAGGTAACAACGGAAAGAAACCTTATATGCAAATAAGTCCTAAAGACATCAAATAGAAAATAACGGCATAGCTGTAAGTAAAAACTATATTTCCATGACTGTTCCTCTTTGACCTCTGTATGACTATTGGTTTTGAATGAACCTGATGATACAGGCTAGACCATCTTTAGCTCAATCTCATACATAAGCGTAAAACATAGGGTGATGAAAAAAAGCCTTCTTAGCACACTCCTCAGCTTGTCTTGCTGCTCACGTGTGTGAATATGCCACATAAACTCACTGTCAACCTATAAAAACATTTTTTTTCATGCAAGTAGGGAGTAAATCTGGTCTGATGACATGAAACATATCCAAAGCCTTATTGTTAAATTACACTTTCTGGGCTAATATTTCCACCTCACATCAAATAAACTTTAAAAGCTATTCTCTGGCTCCTGCATTTTAATTTCCAAGATACATCAGCCATTGTTGCAGCAGAACAATGGTATCTTTCATTGTGATGGACATCTCGCCCACTCAGACAAAAAGGTAGAGGCACCAGCTTGCTTGTGCTTCGCATTCATGAAAATCTATTCAGAGAGCATTGTATCCTCAGCCACATTACGGGAGTGTTAAAGTACAAAAGAAAACCTGGTCTGTGCCCACTTCCTTGGCCTTCAAAATATAAATAATAAGCCACTTTTCTTCTAGCATTTGTGTTTTATATAGCAGCTTGCATTTTTGACTTTTTCTTTTTTATTTTGACAGTTTTACTTCATCTTCTTATTTCAACAGCAGCCTTATTTGCTGTGTGAGTGGGCACCAAGCCTTAGGTGTGACCACATGGGAAATCTATGGCTTGTAATCTGAAACCACAGCAGACGGTCTGTTCTGAAAAGCACAGATAGTTATTGGAGATTGATAAAGAGAGCATTCACTTTTGTTGCTTTTAGCATAAAACTTAAAATGGCTTTGTCTAAACCACGGATAGGGGAGAGACGTAAACAAAGCAAGGTCTCACACTGACATAAAAAACCACCTAGCCTGGTACACAGGTTTAATATTACACAGGCGGCCTCTGACCAAAGAAAAGATCTTTTCACCATCCACAACACTTCCCTCCTCTAAAACAACATTAAAAGAAAAAGTAAAAGTGGAGGTTAAATGTCAACCTCTACCCAATTTACAAGGTTCGATTATGCTGTTGGCTTCTCAAATCTGATCAATACTACCTAACCTCTTCCCAGATTTGTACTGGTAGGATTCCAGATTTTAAAAGACCTTGACATTAGACTTGGGAAAGGGCTGACACTGCATGTGCACCAATAGCTGCACTTATAAAGGGTGAACAGGGAGCGCACTGCCGAACACTACGTCTAAATCACACACCCTGACAACTTTACATTGTTGAGTGAAGTTTGACAATGCAGGGTCTTATCATGTATCAACCAGCAGTGGTAAGTCTAACGGTGAACCACTGCTCTTTCGTGAGACCATGACGAAGCTGTCACTGTATTTCTTGGAGATACTGACACCATATAGTTTTATTTACTGTGTACTAAATGTTCTGAATACTATGATGAACCTTAAGGGGTAATCATATCAGAAACTGTACAGAAGCAGGACATAGTCAAAAGTAGTTCAATTATCCTGTGAAAAGATTCAAGGCAAAGCCTCTTAGAACTTTGAAAAAAACTTACAACTTGTATTTTTGGGTTTCTGGGCACAAGAGACTAACATATTGTTAGACACAGTCATCTTCCATCAAGCAGTTGCCTTTTATTCCTGGTTAATCAATAATCCTCTTTGGGATTGGTGTGGACTTTGCACCCCAGAGAGCAGTGTGAATGGATTCCACAAAGGAAGTACCCTGTTTGCTATGCTGTAACGTATACAAAGCCACACCAGTAGCCAGCAGGTTACGGGTTTGAATCCTGGGTGCGACACTGCTACTGTACCCTTCGGCGAGGTGCTTAAGTGGAAGTTTAAAATGTAAGGTGTGTAAATCACCCTGGATTAGTGGACAAGTGTGCCTGCTACACACATACGCAATGAGGGCTAGTTAATCATGTTTTTGAATCCTAAATATCAAGGACTAACAGACCAGTTCTGTAGGGCTATAGAGATATCATGAAATAGACAGCCATGAATAGCTAGATTGTGGTAGTCAGTATGTAGTCCAAATATTAATGACAGCAAATGGTGTTAAGGAATCATGGTAAAAATGGTAATCATAGTTTCAGTACAAAGAAGGAATTTTTTGAAAACCACTTATATTACTTGACAGACACACCAATGAGGCATAATACAAAACATATGTTTTGTATTAGTTTAAGAAAATCTGTTGACTGTATCTCAATGTTTCCACTAAATCTTATCATCAAAAGCAGAGCAACTGGTATCTTTTATCTTACATTTCCATAACTGCATGTCCCTTTTCATGGGCTACTGAACCGATGCTTGTGGACCAACAGTCAACTCACTCACCAGAGTTTGAAACAGCTGATCTAATAGAAGGCATCTTTTCTACCAGATGGCATAGCTAACTGATCGCTCTCCCGTTTTATAGCATATTTAAGTCTGTCAGGACCTTTGCAATCATGCTGTTGTGGTTGGAGCAAGAATTTGTCCATCTGGTGTACTTACTTCCTAGCAAACCTATTGTGTGCTCCAACAGCCTCCAGTCAGTTTACTGCAGAGTCACTAATGAACAATTGTGAGCCCAAATATGTGAATAAGGAAGAGCTGTGGGCTGACTCAAAGCAGAATTAACCTGATGTATTGTGATACCTGGCAGGTTGCCCTGACATGATTGCAAGATTCGTCAGCCACAAAATATTTCATAATGTTTCACGGTTTTTGGCACAACGACCTGAATGTTCAGCTGGATAACGCTTTCCCCATTTGTGTGTTTGTTGTTTTGGTTAACAGATAGTGGCAGCTACAGAGAATATTTTTGTAAACTGGCATTACCTTCTGCTTGTCCCAACTTATTCATCATGAAGGTCAAAGAATGTAAAGGTTCATCATAATTTAACATTTAAGCTCTGCAGAAAATGACAATGAGATATACAATAAACAACACCAAAACATTCACAAATGCTCTTCTTTTTGGATGTGCCTGAGGAGTGCACTGTACTGAAAACAATCATTACAGACACTAATTTTCAGTCTCAGTAACCACAAATCCAGGTGATGACACATCACAAGCGACAAAAATACATTCCTTGTGGGTGGAAAGCGCTTGAGACTTCTTTTATTGATAAAAAAACAGACTAATTTGATGTGTTCTGCTTCAATTTGACTGTCATGGTTAAATGACTGTGAGGTGAATTAAAAATATGAAACACACAAACTAACCTTATTTCAAACTGGAGAGCATAACAGGCAGATAAACGACGAAAGCCATCAACAACAAGTAGCTGCAAAAATCTCAATATCAATAGAATAAATATTGCTACCTGAAGCTCTCATGTCACATTTGTTTTTATGGTCCCACTGGTTCAGATTGTGCAGTCGGGACATAATCTGCCACTGGCTGTTCAATCAGTGGAGATTCACTTAATGCACAGAGTCACAAACATGTCAGCTATACTTGAATCACAGTGACTGCATCTGAGTACATGTCAGAGGTAAGATACTTGAGAACGTCTTTCAGTAACTGTGACACTAGACAACGTTTTTAGTTTGGAAGAGATACAAATTTTTATTCTGCATATAAAGACATACAGGATAATGTTGCCTACATAAACACAAACCCCCTGAAATTCCGAATTTTGCCTGTGCCTTTCACATATGACTGAGGAATATCACTGCACCACCTGATACCAGAGTTGTATATAATAACCTTAGAAGGAGGAGGAAACAGTTATTTTAGAGTCAAATTTGAAACTTGTTCCCCTTGCATCATCCCTTCTTTCACACAAAAACAGGATTTTCTTTCAGACCATATGCCATCTGGGGTACCTCCCCCCTTTCCCATAGAAAAAGACGAATGTTGACAGTGTCTGCCCTTTCTCAGCCTTTGTTTGAAACTCTGTCATAGACTGTGTCAGAATGTCTGAGGACTACACAGCAGCCAAATCGTTTAACTGAGCCTAACTCTTCTTGCTAATTTCAGACACAGGTTTCCATTATCAGTAATAATGCATTTAGAATGTTTTATGTGTAAATTAAAAGGGCTACACTGAGGAGGACATTGGCCCAGAAATCATTGCTGCATACAGTTAAACTCAGTCACGACACACACGCATATATACATATATATATATATATATATACACATACATATACATATATAAATACATCATACCTGCAACTCAACACAATGCCATTATCTATGTACCAGAAAATATCTACTTTCATTTTAATCTTAATTTTAATCTACTTAGTTTAATTTAATTTAAGAAAATATCTGTGATGTGGGTTTGCAGACGGAAAATGTTTAATTAAAATACGCATATATTAATAGGCTGAAAGTTTATTTAAACAAATTAAATATAAGCGTCAAATAATTTAGCCAATTACAAAAGTAATGTAATATTGTAAAATCTTTCTCTTACCTTGAGCCAGAGCTTTCAACACGTGGGTATTGAGAAGAAAGAACGCCCACCAGCTGCAAATACTCAATGCAAACTTTCTCCTTCCATTCCCGGTGTGGCGGCTCACACGGTTGTTGCTTGTAATCTCTCGGATAATCTTTCTGTCACCATGAGTGTGGCGGGTAATTTCCGTAACATCGCCATTCATACTGGACAGATCGTGCCCGGTTATTTGGTAAAAAGAAGCGTTGCAATCCATGTCGAGCTGTACTTTGGCACTAGAGTTTTTCCCGCTACTCTTAGGACATGAGTGACGGCCGCCGGAGAGAAGAGCGTCTTCATCTGTGTTCAGGGTTTTACCTCTACCGTGCACACGTTCAAATCGACCCGTTTGGACATATTTTTCCGTGTATGCAGCGCAGTCGCTCAACTCATTGACATGTGGCTCACCGCTGCATGCAGACCGGGTGTCCTCGCACACATATTTTAAGTGTCTTTTATTTTCGTCTGTTGTGGCAGTGCCAATTGTTGAGCGCAGATCACCGTGCTCCCGGTTATTAAACTCTCCCTGTTGTGATACTGTTGTGCTAAGTGTAACCCCCGCATTGGGGTAATTCAAAACATCACGCTTTTGTCCAGCAGAGTTGATGGAATTCGTTTTCCTGTGATACCTCATTTTCATTTGCAATTGATCCCGCGAAGAATTCCCTAATACATTTGTGACGGTAGGATTTTACTTATCCGCTTAAATCTGATATCTCCGTCAAATCCTTGCTTGTTTTGATGCCTTCACGGGGAGATTGTCTACCAGAGCATTTCTGTACTTAATCAGTGTTAACCGATGATAATAAAAACATTGAAATATCCATTGTTGCTAGCTAGCCAGATAGCTAGCTATATCCTCTCCTTTAATCAATTTTTGATTTTTACTTATCTACTGAAATTCCCAGTTCCTCTACAAAAAATTACCCTTCACAGCGTTTGTTATAAGTTTGTTTCCTGCAGCACATACAATTTCTCCTCCTTTTCCCGATATTCAAAACGGATTTGAGTTCAACGTTTCCACTTGTGCTTTCCAATCAGCCAGCTATTATTTTCTCCGTACTCCGTTTCAAGCCCCCCACAAAGTGGAGAGCTGCCGGTCTCAGTCCAAAAAAGCCCGTGCGACCGACTCCAAATCCGCTAGCTATCTAAGCAAACGTTTGCGAACTCCATCTACCGACAACAGGTCGGTGGAGCTAATGCTGGCTAACAAAAAAGGAAAAGCTTCTTCAGACCACTTCACGATTCGTTTATTATCTGTATCATGCGACTTTTCTTCTCCAAAATGAGCGGCTAATGTTAGTAGCACAGCTGGCGAAACCTGTATGGAAAACCAAAAAGCAACCTGTAGTCAGCTTAGCAATTCAATGCAATTGCTCATAGCCAGACAGCCCACCACAGACCGAACGGTGAGGCAGTTAACGTTAGCTGAGCAGTTGAACCTGCGACTCTGCCACTTCGGAGTAACGATTTTTTTTCCAATTAAAAATTATTTTCACAAGGTGGTTAGCTAGCGAGACAGCAAGCTAATAACTCGTGTATATTTAATTTTCTATGTTAAACCAAAACTATATTTACAATAACTGAGTGCGATTTTGTTTAACACATTATTTCAGAAGATATAGCCAAGTTTGCCAGGTGGCTACGAGAGCTGGCTAGATCGCAATAGCTGGTTTTCGCTTGCTACTTAAGAAAGGCACGGTGATTCAGATCAAACGACCAAAAACGCAAAGTAAACTACCGAACTACAATTATTCACAGAATTACGATAACAGCTTATAAACAGCACACTTACTTAGGTCTTGCGTCTTGCCATAAGCAGCAGTCCCTCTGTCAGAGCACTTGTCTCTTCGTCAGCAAGAAACAACCAACTTCCATTCACAACATGCCCGCTCCGCCCCACTTCAAACTCATTGGCCAATGCTTTCGCAGAATAGAGCGCCTGCAATATTTTCATTGTGCACACGTGGAGGCGGGACTCGTCCGAAAGCAGCTCCACAGCAAAGGAGCAAGGCGCCCCCAAACCGAGACACAAGTGTACGGTTCTTTTGAAACTACTGTGGCAAGTTTAGCCATGAACTTTTAAAGATTTAATTTAAATCTTGGATTTTCTTTTCTCAAATATTGTAGATAATTGTCTACACTATCAGCAGATACACTATTGCAAATACATTATTATCTGAAGGATCAAGTGGAACAAGCTGTAATTTAATTTTCTTAGCTAACCCATGAGCTTAATTTAAGAACGTCGATTTATGTACACATATATGTATTTTTATAAGATCAATCCACTGTGAATTATGTCATTAATGCGACAGAGTCTTGGGGGTTTATTAAGTGAAAGATGAATGGAATATGTATGAAATCAAGTTACTCCTTCCTTTGTTGCTTGTATTTAAGCCATATACCGTTAATAATCTACCGAAATGAAACATCCGATAAAATCGTGAGTTCATCGCAATGTTGAGATGTGAGGTTCAGTTGCATGGGAGCGATAAAGAGTTTTATCGCGTTAATATGTGTAGCATTATTTGGCAAACTGCAAAAGAAAATAATTTGGCACTAAGGTTGCTAAGGGCCTCTTAAATTACCACGAGGCCGCCTTAGTTTACAAATCAATGATGTACAGTAATACAAAATTCAAACTGCTTTATTGGCATAACACGGTGAGTCTTAAATTGCCGAAGCATAGAATTACAGATAAAACACACTGCTAAATGTAACACGCATCTGCATTTTCAGAAATGGCATACGAGCTTTATTAGAAATGTTGTCCAATGAAGATTCACTACCACTGGATAGATTGTTGTGCCTGAAAATGTTTGACGTAGGAGTTGAAATGCCAGGATATAACTGACTCTGTTGATTTGAATGAAGAAATAATCAGACAAGTTTAGTAGTGCCAAAAGTAACACAAGAGTTTTTGCCCAAAAAAGCAGAAAACTGACGCTGTGATATGAAAATGTGACAAAATCAGAAACGTTATGGGGATAAAAGGTAAATAACAAAAGAGAAAGCTAAAATGATAAAAAGAGGGGAAAAAGTTCAGACATGCCCAAAAAATTGTTAAGAAAAGAAAATTTAAACTGTCCTATTAGGAGTGGATGCGTGTTTGGAAATAAGAAGTTAATTACTAATGGTGTAGACATAGATGTGTTTTTGCAAAAGGAAATAGAAAACTGGTGCTGTGATTTGACATAGAATATGAATGCAAAAATATGACTGACTCACACAAGTTATGGGTGAAAAGGTTAAGTATGCCTATGTAAATAAAGGAAAAAATTAAAAAGTATAGTTAATAAAGATAATTAAGTTACTAAGATGGGGGGGTGGGGGTGGTGGGAATGTAACTCAAGAGGTAAAATATGCATGAAAATGTAACAGAATCACAAAAGTTATGAGGGGAAAAAAGAAGAAAAGAAATTTAAAAAATCAATTAAAGTATAGAAGGGGGGTAAACAAGCCAATAATAATAAAGAATTAATAAAGTTAATAAAGATGTCCTCCAAAGATTTGGGGGGGGGGGGGGGGGGGTAAACGTGACTATGACTATATGACTGCAATTTAAATGATGCCCCCCAGAAATTTTAACTGCACCCCCAGTCAAAGTAGGCTACATCCGGCCCTGCTTATTGGAGTCCTTGAATAATGCTTTCAAAGTTAATACTGCATGAATCCCCACCAAACAGATTTTTACAAAAAAAAAATGCTGGTGCAGATTGTAAAGTATTATCTTTAACAAACTTTATACACTTTTGTTGGAGATGTTTACAATACTTCATTACTTCATTAACATGAAGTGTTAATGAACTTTTTCAAAAGATTCAGGTAAACATTAAGGCCTTATGAGATTTGCTAATTTTTGTTTGTTGTTTTATTGTTCATTCATTCCTCTGGAAAATATTAAAAGCAGCTCAATAAAGAGAGATCTTTTTCCATTTCCATCCATTTCTGTTATGACTAAAAGCATGATTTCTCCTAAGCAATAGTTTTATTGTGATATGGTGTTGTGAAGGAATCAACCTTCCTAAAGTGGTCAGATGAATACTTCAGGGCGTTTTCAGACCTATAGTTCAATTGCTTTGGTCCGCAGCAGGGAATAAATTGTTACAATATTGCATAATGGCATACGTTCAGTTCGGTTTCACATGGCATTATTTCTAAACAGACCAAAATTTGTAAAAGAAGAGCAGAGTGCTCCCTCATTGGTCAGTTTGATGTTTATGTTACGGAAATAGATTAACTTGCCACTTTCCAATTTCATAATGGAGGGACAACTACACATTTTGGTCCTGGTTGGTTTGGGTTGCTTTCTCACCAGTGGGACCACAATAGAGTGGTATTTTACCGGGCCTAGGTCCGATTATTTTGGTGCGGACCTGAGTGCAATTACTGCATTCTGACCTACGCAAACAAACCAAACCAAGGGGTCACATACACTACAGTTCGATTCAAACGGACTAAAGGCTGCAGGTGTGAAAGCACCCTTAAATTGGAGTTAAATAGATGTGAGACCAAAGAAAGTATATTGCAGCCACCACCTACAAACCTGAAAACTGTGGAACAGTTTTATATGGTGTTGGTCATTAAATGCCACATTAAGATTAAATACTACAAAGGGGTGACCTTAATTTTTATGGCACCTGTAAATTTTCTAAATCTGACGCCTTGGAGTGTCTTCCAGCGGGCGAATGGTCTTGCATATTGGGTCATCAATATTAGGTCATGAATACTGAGAGCTCCCCTAACAAGGCTAAAGTTCTTCGCAATGGGACGCAGTGATATATCAGTGTTCCTAAGAAGAGTGTCTGTGTATTTGCCATGTGTTATAAATCTTCAGGGAAATTTCTTTTCAAATGGAGTTTAAATTCAGATGACAGTGATTGCCAAGCATTTACTAACCCTAAAGTGTGTGTTCAGTGTACCTTTAATTGTTGAGAATATTCCCAGAGCTCCCAGATTTTTTTGCTGGGTTTCTCTTACTCTCTTTTATTGCATTGCTTTACTTTTTCCCAAGACATCTCAGCCTTGTCCCTCCCTCCCAGCATCCAAAAGCAGCTTTATTACTGTATGCAAATGAAAATTTGGATGCTTGATAATCATTTTTTCTCATTGAGAGTACTTTTCCCCGTGTGATCATAGTCATCCCTCACTGCCAGCGGGAGACTTTACTGTCTCATTGTACCATGTGCATTTACATATTCAAGGAGAGCCAGGATCATATCTTATGTGCCTGAGCTACAGAACTTTGGACGGAAAGCCACCTTTTTGATATTGGTGCCTTTCAATGCCAGTTCTCATTTTTAATTGAAATCCATCCTGGTGATTCATTATTTTGTTCCATTAAATATATAATTCAAATGACTTATTCCAAAACCAATTTGGTTCTCCATTATGACTGGAACCCACTCTGAACAATTAATTTACTGCTCAATGCAGCAAGCGCATCATAGACAGAGCAAGCTGAAAGTGAAATGCAATATTGTACCCTTTGACTCTGTTTAGACAGATTCCTGTTCTGCTTTTAATTGTCATCTCAGAGGTTACAATTATTTTTCTGCATAAATAGTGTGATTTTCTTCCCCTCCCGTGGCACCTGTTTGACAACGGTAATAATAAGTTTGCCAGTAATGACCAACAATTCCCTTGAACAGGAAGCTATAAATATCTGAACTGTGGATTTTCTGGTATAGGCTATAAAGAACTACAACCAATATGCTCCTTAAGCACACACACACACACACACACACACACACATACAGTATACATGAACAGTGTAAGCATCTTTACATTTTGCCAAAGAAATATGTTCTTTGAAGCTTCTCTTTGATCTCTTAAAGAGACCAATCAATCAATGTCATGCATTGTATGCCAAAGCCAATTTCAGTCGCTCAGGTGCACATAACAGGAGATCATATCTCTTTTTAGTGTGTGTGTGTGTCAACAGAAGACATACTTCTTCAGCATCTCTTTTAGTCTCATTAGCCAACTCAAAAAGGTACATTTTTTGCTGAGTGTTTGAACAATAAAGGAGTCTTACAGTATCATCCTTCAACAAGAATCAGTCAACTTCTAATGCCTGAACTGAATATTGCCATTCTTTGACAGATGAAAGTTTGGAATGATAAAGAAATCAAAATATATTCACATATAACATTAGTTATAATTACAGTTTATTTTGCAGAAAGCACATTGAGCCAGCAGAAAAGAGCTTGCATTTGTGTGGTTGACCATCATGACTTCATCTGGTTTTTCTGTACTTTGTTGGGTGGGTTCATTAAAGGAAGCTGATTGAAGCCTTTTACTTTATACTGTGAAATACACATACATCTGATGTACAATAAATTCATTTAGTATCCACAAACAGAGGCAATCCATTTGCAACATGAATTCCACCATGAATTTGAAGAGGGACGCTGTATATTTAGGTGGGAACTGAGGACGCATACTGCAACAACAGCACAAAGTTTCTCCTCTTTCATTGCCTGCAGGCAACTGAATTGTAGAAGTTATCCTGATGTAATCCTAGACACAAATGGCCAGTCAGTGTCTGAGTCTGTGGTATTGACTGTGAAGGCGTGGGTCATCTGAGCCACTGGTTTCACCTATTCACCAAACCAGGGCACACTGTTATCTTGTTTGAGTTGTGACAGGAATCCTGTGCATGAACACCTCATGATAGAAATAGATAAGATTGTTGGTGTTGACCACTTGATTTCACTTCTTGGCCCAGGGGGGACTCTATGCTGGATAATAACTTAAGCGAACTACTTTAGTTACATATTTATAATTGATATGTGGTCAACCACAACAGAAAAAAGCTGCACCTTTTCTCAATCGACAGCTTTGCCCTAGATAACATCCTCGAATTGTCACATGTAAAATTGACAAAGCTCCAAGATGTCTGAAACTGAAAACGTTTACCAATGTTCCCGGGAAAGAGAGGACACGGAGAGAGAGAGAGAGAGAGAGAGAGAGAGAGAGAGAGAGAGAGAGAGAGAGAGAGAGAGAAAGAAATTGGGGAAATTGTTCAACAATACCCATGTTATCTTTAATAATAACATGATATTCGTGTGGTGTGTATAGCCCTGAGCAGTGCAAAACAGCACTGTGTGATTACCTGCTGTCCGAGGCACATTTTTAGCATGTTGCCTCAGGGCTGTCACTATCCATCCCTGGTGGTCACATCCCAGGATCCCCGTGAATGAGCAGGGTCTCTCCTGAAATGAGATATGGAACCTTTGCTGACTGTGGCAGATAAATCATTTCCCTCCGTTATTTAAGAGGGAACAGGCGATGACACGCTGTGGGAACACAATCGGATGAAAAAGAGACATGATCCACATACAGTGTGTGAGACAAGACAGGTATTGTTTTGTTGGGGGGTGGAAGGAGAGATCACAGAGATGAAACAATGCCTAGAGGCAAGTCAACATGAACCCACCCCCTCTCCTGCCCCCTTCTAGTCACCCTTATCCTGGACAGCCTGTTGCTGGGAATGAAATACTCTGTTGCTGTGTTAATTAATGAGGTGCTTCCAGGCTTATCTTGATGTTCCTAATTCATCACAGGTGTCCACAAAACAAATTGTCTGAATAAATCAATCCTGCCATTTATTGCAGGTAGCTTCAATAGATGTCTGCCATCTCAATCGGGCAGAGGGGAATTAGAGATGGAAAATTGGGTAGGCTTTGACAATTAGTTGGTAAGGATAAAATTCAGTAAAGCAAAAGTCCAATCGATTTTCAGTTAGATTTCAGATCCACTCTGGCTTTAAAAGCACGGGAAACGTAGGGAATGGCTCTTTGGGGTCACCAAAAGAATTAAAAATGAATAGTAGATGGTTATTGTTTACCACTCAGACCAGGTCATGGCTGAGAAAATATGGTCTCTGTATTTATCTGTCATTGTGTGTGAATATCTGTTTGTTTCCCCTGCTTTTCAGAGGCGTCTTTCTATTCCATTCAATTCAATTCCATTTTTTTTTTACTTACTTGTACCTGAAATGTTCTTTCAGTTAATGTTTACTGCCCACACTTTACTTTACCAGGGCTCATCCTGACACTGTCAGTTTAGAGGTAAACAAGTTAAGTATCGGTTGCTCCCAGGAAACACATGTCTATGAGCACAAACCAGCATTGGCCACATTCTTCCCATTCTGACTACATGGTTTGTACCAGAATAATTGGTTGGGTTATCTGTCTGCTTGCTGCCCAAGTTTCTCTCCAATCTCTAAAAAGCAAAGCATCAATGGCCCAGTCAGAATAGGAAACCCCTACTCCCACTGGGAGGAAATGAATGACAATAACACTAAAATCTTCCACACAAATGAAGAATCGGCTCTTGTTCAGTATTTTCCACACTATGCACATCTTTTTCCCATTACACATACCTTCCTATGCCTTGGACACACACACACAAATGCACACACACATACACTACACATGTACATACACCACATCTCATGCACAAACATAAATGCATAAACACGTATACACCACTCATACACATGTTTCCGCCCTCCCCTTGCACAAGCCCTATTGTGGGCCTTCAGGGTTCCGGTGTAGGTACATGACTCAGCATTTTTAGGTCACTCTGCACAGTTGACATTATTATTCTTAGTATGTTTTCCTCTTGCTGGCCTCAGAAATTCTGCTTTTCCCTTTATAATCCCCTTTCTGAACCCACGAGAACCAAGACTGAATGAATGAAGATAAAATGGTACCCAAAACACACATAAAGCAGTACAGAACCTTTCTGATGTATTATATATAATGTGATATAAGTATAGGACTACTATTTCACCACTGAAAATATGGCAAGTAAGTATTACAGTAATGTTATAAAAATGATATACTGGATAATGACACTATAAGATCACTTTCACTGAAACAGCAATATACTGAGTATCCAGTTCAATTTATACACTGCCGAGAAATCCCAGCCGGGGGGGGGGCATAAAAACAAATCTTTCATTAATGCAGTTTCCTGACAATGAAATTAAACTCAATTTATATTTATAATTTGAATGTTACAGGTTTTTAGGGCTGCTGAAACACCATGCTGGTTCTATTGATCTCCAGCACATTGTTTTGGTGAAATGAATACACCATTAATTTACATTTTTATCAGGCTGTGAAAGAATGTTAATGATTGTTAGAACTCAAAATCAAAGTTAAATGAACAGATTTTGAATAATTCCAGATGTTTCTTATTTATTTATTTTTTGAGTGAGTCTTACAGCACATCCATTGTACATCAGATTTGACAGCAAAAATGCAATGAAAAAAACATCTTTATAATATTTTCATTTAGTGGATAGACAAATATTAGGTAAAACAAACAAAGGCAAAAATAAAAGTTTTAATGGAATGATCAGTGAAGTGTATTGAAAATGTATTTATTCATCTGGGTAAAATCAGAAAGCTGGTGTAGCTTTCTATGTCACTTTCATTTATGAGGCAGCCATGTCTGACTCCCATACAGAGCATTGGCTGTCAACTGTGCTTGATGTAAAAGCAATCATCTGAGCATTTGCAAGCACACACCTGGACAAGCGGCTTACTGAGGGAAAACATGCATTGTGTATAAAATAAGTCTTGACTCATGGGAGTTAACATTCTTTCTAAACCCAGTCCTGCTGAAAGAGGACCCATGAATGAGAAACTGGGTAGCAAACCAGCTCAAGCACCAGGGGTGTGGAACAAATACAGGCCCACAGTGCCCTCTTCAGCAGGCAAGGTGAACTGCGGCCAAGAATGCAAATAGTTCCTCCGCCCCAACCGCCATTCCCAAAGTGTAATGGTGGCCCGTTTCTCTGAAAGGTGTGGTGCTGAATGATGGATTGTATTGATGAAAGCCTCCTGATACCTACCACTTGGTCACTGTGTCTGACCAGAGGGTGTGAGCACAGACATGACCAGCATCAACTCAGCGAGGTTCTTAATACAGTCATTCATCAGTAGCTCTGGGGAGGGGCAGGCAGGGGGTTTGAAGATTCAGGCTGTGCTCCTCCAAAAGCTCCTTATGCATTTCAGCAGGACCCATGCACGGATGTAGGCCTGGTCATCAACCTCTCCAAAGCAGCAGCCATCAAGGGGTGCCAAGGGTTCACGGCTCAAATCAACTGCGGTGCTTCACACCAGTCTCAGATGTAATTGCCCAGCAGCCTCGGAGAGCAGAGGATCCAGACACATCCCCGCTGTAAATCAGCCAGGAGGCGTCAGTGCAATCGAATGGGTGTACTTCCATCCCTGGCTCCTCCAGCCTCTTGCCATTTGATTTCATTAAAAAAAGGAAGAAATGATGAGATCCAGTCCCGCTCCCTGTCATGAGATATGGATGATAGGCCCCTCATTCATCCTGGCTGTCAGATGAACAGGGCCTGACTGCCTGGGCCACAAGAGGGCTGGTCAACTTGAAGCCTCTAAATCCACAGTCGATTTTGTCAGAATCTTAGTGAAACACTATTACTGGTGTGGTTAAGTTTTGCAAAATCCCTAAATAAATTGGCTCTTTGAAACACACAAAAATACATGAAAAATGTATTGCCGGACCATGGTTGGTATGACACCCTGGTGGTTTCACTCACTTCAGATTACATTTATCTGGGAAAAAAATTAAGTCTTCTGTCCTGAGGATTAGAATTTATCTGGTAAGCTGCTCTACAGGCCTATTAAGCAAACTGAACTCGATTAAGTTAGCACTGAACCCAACCAAGTGTCCTGAAATATCCATGCCAGTGTTATGTCCCCTGCTGTCAGTCCATCATGCCTTTTTTCTCTCCTCGTCTCGCCTCCATTTTTATTGCTTTAAATACTGAAATCCCCCCATCCTTCCGCACACCCTCTTACTTTGCTTCATCTCAATTAACAATCAAAGACAGACTTGAAAACAGAGCTCAGCACATGGAACTTGTAAAACTATTGCAGCTGGTAATTTTTCAAGCAGTGAAATGAGAACCTATAGCAACAGTGTGTTTTCACGTCCAGTTCTGTATTCTGCTTGGGAGGGTTAATATGCTGGAGGAAGCAGCTAGGAGTTGAGAGCTCTGTAGCTGCTCTTTCTGTGTATGAGTTCATTTCAAGGTGTGGGATTTTTTTCAGTTTTTTCATTTATTTGTGATGGTAAATTTTCAAATGAAGGGAAGGGGCTGAATTCATCTTTGTGTCAATACCCTGGCGGGTAGCTGTGGTTCACAGAGGGTGACTTGGATTCTGTCATGTCAGCCTCTTTGTTCACTAAGTTGCATCTGTCTCGACAGTATCACAGCTACAGGTATGTGTGTGTCAGCTATGGATGAGTATAGAATATGTTGTAATTAACATGGTAATGTTTGCATGGAGGCTAAGCACTCCCCATCTTTCTTTTGGAATGGAATATCAATTTGCATGCTTTTTTGCATGAGATCATAAAAACCTACATGAAAGAAAACGTGAAACCTAGCCCACAATGCCTTACTTGATCTGAGGAGACACTTCAGTTTGGAATGATAAATGGTATTACCTTTAGTCTGCATCACCTGGAAATCACATGGAAACCTTAATAATCCTAACAATTATCTCTAGTGGCTCTGAGTATTTTTAATCACTCAGCAATTAAACATAATTTGGTATGTGATAACACTTTATACATATCAAGAGAAGAACATAAAAGTGCGTGGTCAGATTGGATTATAATGACAACTAGCATTTAATATTGATCAAAGACTCACACATAGCATGCCTTCCATCAAAATAAGTACTTTTGTTTGGTTTTGTTTCGTTAAAATCTTAGGTGGAATGAAACAAGATCTATTCTACCCCTCAGGGAACAACAGTATTTCTGTAGAAACATTTTACCAATAAAAACCCAGACCATTTGGACATGGGAAACACAAACTCTTCATTCTTCTTGAGCTCAATGAAAAATAACTGCTTTTTAATAGCAAGTAAAGTCCAGAGACCTTTCACTGATGTTTTGAACAAAGGTTCACACAGAAAGTGATGACCTGAGAGAACACCAGCAGTGTTCATCATGTGAAATTAACTGTTGCTTTGCCCCTACGACATATCAATTCCCAGTGTGAAATGGAGACTCTTGCTTCAGTGTTCCAGGCCAGTATTTTTTTATATATATAAAAACAGGGACTTCAGATGTGTGCACAAAGTTTGTGATGTTCTATTTGTACCTAAGGACACCTGCAGTGCTCATGGGCCATGACTTCACAGCTGCCTGCCAGATTTCACATTCAGTACAATACAGAAAAGCTACAGCTGAAGTGCAAGAAAGATGTGGGTGGGTTTGGTGTGTATAAATCTATGGGCATTCCCTGGAACATAGGACAGGATTCCAATGGTCTGAAATTAGCTGAAGGAAAGAGGTAAATGTGGCGGGATTGGGGCTGAGACACAGTCACTAAGGATGAAATATTTCTCTTTCTCCTTTTAGACATTACTCCAGGTCACTTATGACATCTGTGCATGCTCATGACATCATACACTTAAACCAGTATTTAAGTAACAGGAGTAAATGAATTCAGTGAGATTAATATGGGACCAGCTGCATACATGTACTGTGTATTACAATTATATGCAATTGTCTGATACGCAGTTGTAGAGTTCACTGTACTGTTAGTAGCAGAGTAAAAGGAAGTCAGTCCATTTCCGGACAATTTTCTTTAATAATGTAAAGTAATTGTATGTCTATGTAAATTCCAATAAATTCATGACAAGTGGCATAATTTGGATATTTTTGGACAAAGGATTGAGGTTATTTCTTTGAGGCCGCAAGCCTCCTTTACATTATTTTTCAATATAAATTGCCTTGAAAATTATGCAGAAAGCCTCAAACAACCAGACAATATGAAACAAGTAAGGACAGAAATAGAAGATGAACCAACCCACAGGACTAGAGGAAACATTTTGTATTCTGTTTGGGTGTATCAAGTGGTAAGGAGATCTGCTCCCATTTCCTCAAATGAAAAGCACAATAATGATGAAGTTTTGTCTCCAGGGGCAGAATTGACACAGCTGACAGAGATTAGTTTACCTGCTTTCTTTTTAATCTTCTCCATAGTTCCTCAATCCCCTCCTTTGAGGAAATAACTTTCCATTGCTTTGTTTTGAAATAAATGTGCTTTCTTCTGCCTTCTTGTCAAAATTTTAAGACAAAATCCTTCAACCTCACATTCGACTATTGAGGGGGAAAACCAGCTCTCGAAACAGACCCCAGGGACCCTGTTATACTAAGACTCCATTACAAACCCAGCCATGGGTTCTGTTGATTTCTGAATTTTTACAAGGTAGTCCAATTTGTTCAATGTAATTATCCATCCTTGCACACTACCACCCCCATCCCCCCATTCTTCGAGTGACATGAAATCTGTTATTGAGCTTGTGATGAAACAGTCTGTCCTTCCACTGGATGTTTGATCTTGTTTGAAGAAGATATATGTTCCTTGTGTCTGTTGAGAAAGCCCTACAATAATTGTGGAACTCTAAAATTTTAAAAGCTGCATCCTGTTATTAAAAGATCAAAACAGACTGCAGCCCCTTCCCTTGCTCCTTGATTCTACTCTCCTGCTCTTTAAAGAGCAGCAGTGTGCAATTTGAGCTCACCTTCCTCCTCCTTTGCTCAAGCAGGGGGGGACAAGTATCTCAGCCTCCAGTCTGTAATGCAGAACAGGTTCTACAAAAGACCAAAGGACTTCCTCTGACCATGACTGGACAATGAAATTACTAAGGTAGTTGTACAGCTCATGCATCATTCAGCACTCTAATTGAGAACACAGAAATGAAAAAAAAAAGAAATGTGGTGGGTAGTGGCACCACACATTTAATCTTAAATACTTTTGTGCTCTGAAGTTAGTGATTTTTTTTTTGACATTCAAAAGAATTTTTAATCTATATTTTCTGGTGGAATGGATACGTAGGAAGGATCATCATGACCAATGTCAATGGCACAATAAAAATAACATTTGACACATCTGAAGTGAACTTCTGTGTGTCAAAAGCAATGTGTAAAAAGTTTGGTTCTTCTGAAAAACTTCACCTGCAATACTGAATTTGTTAACTAGGATTATGGAGAATCAGCTTTTGTAACAGAGTTTGAACAGTTTTCATTGTTCATCTCTTTGAAGCTGAATTGCATTATTACTTTTTCTGGTAATACACATTAAACAAACAGGCAGAAGAATTTTTAAAAAATTGTGTCAAGATCTGTATACATATGACAGTCAGTGGAAGTGCTTCAGTGTCAGACCTTTAGACAGCTAGAGACCGCTTTCCCCCTCCTTCTATCAGAAATGAATTTTTTGGCTGTGCTTATGTTCTACTAAGACTGAGTTTCTTGTTTCTTCGTGATTCTACAGCATAACTGCCTTACAAAAGTTTTTAGTAATATTGCTTTTTTCTTGTTTAAAAAAACATTCAGGAGTGAGTGCTAGTTCTTGATGACTTAGCTCCATTCTCTAAAACTAGGTCATTCTTCACCTTCATAATATTTACAAAGTTATTTTTTGAGACATTCATCCTTCAAAAATTAAGCTCCAGGGATATGCCAATGTCCTGGGTTACAAAAGTATTAAATTAGAGCCATTCTGGACTGGAGCGAATGAACTTCGCTTCAAACTACATTAAAGTACAATGTAATGTTAACCTTTGTAATTACATTTGATAAATCAATTGTCCTTTGGTAAGATGATACTGTCAAAGCAGCTTGTCCTTTGCTTTGTCCTGAAGTTCTGTGAGTAAATTAGATGATATATAAATAGAGCTCTGGTTTAATTTCTTTTTGTGTCCCAGATTCTATTAGGGAACTGAAGGACATAGTCATATTAGGGTTTAATTAATAAATGCAAATGTAAAGTATAGCTACTTCAATTAAGCAGTATTCTGTCTGAATTGCAAAGGCCCTTAAAAACAAATGGTTTTATTAATGAACTCACACTTCTAACCTTCCGAACGATGAAGGTAATTACAGAGGTATTGTCAAATGAGGGATTTTCACTTGGAGAGATTACACTGTTTAATTAACTTAAGTGCTTCAATTTCATCACTTTTCACAGTGTCATATTTTACTGCTTGATAAAACAAAAGACAAAAAGGGCAAATATTTTGAAACTGGAGGCTGCTGCACTTATTATAGGGCAATCATGTGTGACACTGCTGCTTTAAACCAAGTCTTGCATGAAAATATCTATGAACTGCAGGTGAGGCCTCTGAAATGGAGAAAACCTGGGTGTTCACAGCGCAGTTTGTTGTTCAAACAATAGGATGTGCTGCATTTAGAGACCCTATATAATACCGGGACTCCAGCTGCATTGTTATTAGATTTCAAATGGCAATCTAGCACCCAGCACAGGGAGAAGGGTGTGTCTCCCCATTGCCTCACAGAGATTGCCAGGTATCTGACCTCCGGAGGTGAGATATAACAAAAGGAAAACGAGTTAATGACTATCACACCCACACAACGTCCCCATTACAGCACCATACATTATACAGTCAGTCCTGACTTAATTGTATATTTGGAAAATGCTGATAACAAAATTGCGGCTATGTAATAGCTTTCAATAAACAAAATGGCGCAATTGTGTGTGTCCTCTTATAAGCTCAATCAATACAGGAATGGCAATCCCAGTACAGTGTGCTTTAGCATTCTGTGCCAGATATTAACACTCCAGTAGTGCACCTGCACAGATGCAGATCCATAATCCCCTTGCCTGCTCAAGAGCTGCTCTTAGACCTCTGTTATAATGAAAAATCTCCACTTATCTTCCTCGCAAATGCTCTGAATGGACATTGGTATGGCTCTGTTTGTTCAGGGTAGAAACAACCAGGGTTTTCTAGTGGAGTCCAAAAATGAATATACTTTACTTGAAAGCTCACACTACAAAAAAGTATGACTTCAATTGATGAGCTTATAGTAAAACAATAGGTTAATATTAAAACACAATTAAGACTTGAAGGGGTCACAAATCAAAAAGAATTTTGTAAAAATTCAGAATTTTTTTTTTTTGGATGAAGAAGCAAGCTAAAATTCATTATTGATTTCTGCATATTGCTTTGACTGAATCTGCCCTAGCCATGACATATTATTGCTGTTGTCAAGCACAGTTCAATCTTCTCTGTTGTGGGATGTTTGAAGATATTAGAAATACATATCTATTGATGGGAGGTGTCCTTCATTCTCTATTGATTGTACTTAAAAGAGCTGCCAGCAGCAAAGTCTTTTTAAGAGCAACACGTGTGAACTGTTGCAGCATGAAAAAGACAGTGCCAACATGGCCTTGCTCCTTCATCATCAGGCCAGAGAGCTTATCAAAGCTGTCCCACATTCCCATTGTGAGCCCTGCATTTGATCTCTGCAATGTTCACACCACACCACTGGAGCCTATGGCTGCAGTGAAGGCGCTCTCTTTTGGCTGGCAGTGTGATTGATAAGGGCACTTTGGTCAATGAGGATTAGAAATAGAAAAGATTCAGACCCAGCTTCACAGGGTATGACCCACAAGGCAACTAGCACAAGACTCTGAGCCACAGAGTTACACACACTCTCCTAATTGTTTCTCATGATGCAGGGGTTTCTGCCTATTGATCTGTCCCTGCATGATGAATTAAGGATAATCCTGCCTTGAAGGTAGGCTTTTATAGCTTCCTCTTGCAGAGATTAGAGGTCGAGACAGCAAGATGGGGTTCACGCCTTGGACGCATTCAGTTCAGAAGGCTTAACAGGCAGTGACTGTGATTTATTAAAGAGATTTGATCAAGGCCATGAAACTGGATGTATTTGACGTTCTTAGCGTCTGTAGCTGAAATACATAACAGGAGTCCTCTCTGTATAATAAATGGAGTTTATGATAGAATAGATACACTTTCAACTTTATAACGAAAGAGGCTTATATCATAAGTATAGGTACGAAAGAGGCTTATATCATAAGTAAAGGTACTCAGAAAGATCTGTTTTTCTCAATAAGTATAATGGTTCTCCTTTCTCATTGGCTCTTCTCCACTGGTACTTCTGCTGTGAGATAAGAGGACCACACAGGCTGAATGTACAACAGGTTTACCTGCCTGAACTAGAAACCAAAAACAGTACAAACTATGATTAACATATTATAAGTGCTTGTGCATCATCACTATATACAATCGTTCTCACCTTGTGAACACTTCATAGAGGTTAAAGTACAGGTCGGGGTCACCTTGAGGCCTACATGCAATCCCTTTTGAAAGAACACTGGTCTTTGCTCAGTTTGTCCTTGCTCATTTTGAGTTGCAAAATGAGACTGGCCATATGCCATTAAACACAGCAGAATTCCATGAAGGGTATTACTTTTAATTCGATGGTAAAAAAAAGCCTTTTAGCTGATGTTCACACCACCTGAACATGAATATTTGATCAAACACAAAGAAAATGAATTAACTGGTACAAGAGCAACAAACCACAGGACATCAGGGTGGAACGTGGTTTATAGAAGAAGCCTTGGGTGAAACAAGTCTGTTCTCACTGAACTCGACGAGGTGTGAGAATAAATGAATGTAATCACACACAGCAAGACTCAGCTAGTAAATGTAAAAAAGAAGAAGCAGACAAAGGGTGGTGCAAATGCCCACACAAATAAACGCTATCAGACACATAATTAGCCAATAAAGCTCTGAGACAAATAGCAGCAGATGGAGCAAACAATGTATTTAAAGAGAATTACATTGCCACACTGCAGATCTAATACTTTAAAAATGGTTTTGTATCATTCTGTAGTGATTTGAAAGCTATGGCTGCAATCATAAAATAATTTATTTGTGGTGTACAAATCTCAATGTGACTTGTCCCAGCATGTACGTGTTGGTGTGTGTGTGGGAACACATGGATCTCACAACACACACTTTATTTGAATTTGCATAAATATACAGTATCACTCCCTCATCCACCTTTTCAGGGAGATAAACCAATCTAACGTTACGGTTAATGTTCAGAGTCAAGTCACGACACGTTTCATTGAAGGCTATGATTCAAGTTTCTTATTTTTATAATTACAAAAAGCAACATTAAACCATTTTCAGCGGCATCTTTGCAGTATCAGAGCATTATCATAAAGTGTACTGCAGCTCGGTTTTTTGCCATTGTGTTGCTGGAGGTCTCTGACCCTAATCTCCTAGGCTTTTCATGGTATATTGGTGCTTTTGCTTCCTTAACAGTGCGCTCTCTACATTCCCCTGCTGCTCTGTGGAAAAATCTCCTTTCCTCACTTATTCTCTGACCGTCACACTATTTGTCTCAGCTCCATATTTTTCCCTTGTTTTTCCACTTCCTCTCAGTGACTTTAGGCTACAACCACTGCTCCTTCAAACACTTCCCCTCTGCGTGGTTCAATTTGTAGAACCTCAGAGGTTTTCTTTTTTTCCCCTATATGTATCCTCTGGAATTCACGCTGCTCCAGTGTTTGAGCCCCCTTAGGTGAGACAATGATGCTGACAACAGCAATGTTAAAGATGATGATGGTGATGATTATGATGATGATGATGATGATGATGATGAACATGATTATGGGGATGATGACTAAGATGCTGTCTGAAAGCAATTAATGTGAAAGCCCCGCAGGAAACAATCCTGTTTTAGAAACCTTACATGCTGAGAACAGAATATTTTCCTCAGCAACATAATTTAAGGTAGATCTTTTTAAGACTTTCCTAAAAACTAAAAAAAGAGCATCCGGCTAATTGTTGAGAGGCTGCAGTTAATTAAGGCTGCTACACATGACTTCCCATGGGCAAGTGGAGGACAGGCCATTGCAGTGGAAAAGCAGGTATGTTAGGCTTAAAACAACTGCTGTGGTTGGTCTCTTGCAGCTCAGTGTAAGTAAAGCATGCAGAGTACAAATGCTTTAGCAGTCAATAGTATAGATTAAAGAGAGGGGATTCACTAAGGATTCTCTATGCTTACAGGAAAAATAACATCATTACTTGAAAGGTTTACACTAGCAGCATGACAAGGATAATTTAACTCTGGCCTGCTTTCTGAAATCTAGTCATAAACTGTTCTAGATACAGTTAGCTCATCTGGTACAAACAAGATGTGTCTACAAACCCATCTTGTAATAAAAAAAATATTATGGGGTGCCAAACAGGAAATACATATTGATATTTTGACATGTAATTTCTGAACCTTCTGGGAAAGGATTGTTGACCATTCATGCCTGCAGAACTGCACTAAGGTCTTCCAGCCTTTTGCTTTTCATTGGCGAGCAGCTATCTTGTGGTTGAACTCGTGGTCAGCCGACACGGATTTTTCAAGGCCATTACCAATACCAATATTTCAAACAGCGGGAAGGCTGAGAGGGCGATATCAGCCGGTGTACTGTTTTATTTTTGTTATTATTTTACACTTAAAGTCCTGATGATCCTAATGTTTACTTCAAATCCTGCCATTAATCATGTCTGTGCAGGTTGTACTTCTCAAATTTGTTGGCTTGAACTTTTCTGTCTGATATAGCTACCTAGCAAAGTATCTTAATGATAAGGATAACCGAGCATATGGCGACTGCTGTGTCCCTGTCCTGTTTGCTAATTCTAGTCACAGCCATTTGCAGGCAATTTGCTGGCTAGTTTTCACCAAGAGTGTCAATACTGTTGATGCTTCATTTAATGCCGACTGCTAGTGGATGCCTACACGCGTATATTTCTTAAAATAATATTAAATGGCAAAGAAAATACATTTAGATGTATTAAGTGGGGTTAACATACCTTCTTCACACAATTGCATGAGCTCTATATAGATAACACTTCACAAACACACTACCGAGTCATCTAGCACAGCAGGAAGAAGCATGACTCCAGAAAGTGTACCAGGAGCTATTTAAAAAACATTGTCATGTCTGCCATATCGGCCTCCTTACCTGCCAATGCCAAATGCAAATAAGCCTGGTTGATTTAACAGTTTACCGCTAGTTTGAACGTCAAATGTTTGATAGCCAGTTTAGATTTATTTTATGCCCAGCTAGTCATTTATTTGTAGATTTGGATGGATGCTTTGGAGTTTTGTCACTTTGGAATGTCCATATTTGGTCAAGCTTGATCTTTTCGACAGGGAGGACTAGGTGGTTGGGTAACATGTCCTGGTAACTGCTGGAATTTATGACTCATGACCTCCTCTCTCTCAAGGCTTTCAGGACTCATAGATTTAAAACAACCCCAAAATATAACAGACCCCCTGCCATCTTTCACATTGAATATGGAATTTTGTCAACCTAAGACATAAAGGTGATGAACAAATACCTCAATGTTTGTTTCATCTGACAGCATGCCTTAATTTTATGATCTGCATACATTTTTGCTGTCATATCTTTTATGTTTAATCAATTTAATCACAGGTATGAATATATATATCCCTTACAGTGAGGATGTACATGTTACAAAATGGAATAAAACTGAGGTTGTGAGACATAATTGAAATCTGGGACCTGTATAAAATCAGTTACAGCAGACAGATTGATCTTTGGTGCCAGAAAATGAAAAAAGAATAGCCGACAATAACAGTCTCTGTTCCTAACTACCAGTCTCGGTGCATGCCAATCCAGAGTCCCAGCACGGGCAATTAGACCCATCCTGTTTGAATTTAAAATCAGCTTCTGCAGCAGGGTCAGCCAGGCCAGTGCTATAGTGAGGAGAGGCCCAGAGAGGGTGAGGCAGGGGGAGGGCGTCTCGCCGCTTTGTCCTGCACAGAGCTTGTTCACCTGCGAGCAGCACTCTGACCATGAAAGGCAGGTTTGGCCAACGCTTTCCACAGAAAGCCTGGCTGTTCTCCGCCTGTGAATATCTGTGAGGTTGCTGCAGGAGATTCAGATGTGTTTTTACTGCCAGCTCAGTGAATGATGCCTCACTGGCATGTATTTTAGTCATGTGGCGTTAGCAAGTTGTGATTCCTGTTGCTTTACCTTCCATCTCAGAATATGTTTTTACCCCTACTCGTGTTTATTTTTCAGCAGTGTATTTGTCCCTTTAAATCTGAGTTTATATATGGCAGGATTAATGTTATGCCCCTGATAATGAGTTGCATGGCTGAAGTTGAACATGTTCCTGTCTGACTCTTCAGCTTTTATTCTTGCAATACAAGTTCTTTGACATTCATAGGAATTAATATAGAGGTGAGCCACATGCATGACCTAAGTGCAAGTGTAGATTCTCAAATCACTTATTCACTGAATGATATGGAATTGGGCCACCGTTAGCAACGTACAATAATTGCAATTAGCCATCTGCCACTTAATTGCAAGGTCTCAATTTTCACCTCTATGGATAGTGTTTTCAATGCTATTTTCAAATCAGCATAGCTGCTATAGTTAGCCTCCCAAGTGGAGTGCAAAGGCTTACCACACGGTATAACATTCATGTGGACGTTGTCAAATGAGTGCACCTTTCTTGCTTATAGACAAAAAAATCCTCCCACTAAAGTGGACCACTTAGTTCTAAAAGGCCTACTTTGAGGAATATTGAAAAATAATGTGTTTTTATTCTGTAGGTTCTGAGTAAAAGTTTGCCAGTAACTGTGGAATAAACTGAACTGGTCCAATCCAAGTTTCAATATTTACTGTTTACTGTTTTGATCCTTAGGACCCTTAATAAAATAAAAAAAGCAAAAACAAATGTTCTACACCTCAGTGGTTCAGATACTTTGAAATATAAAAGCATCATTTGTTTGACAGCATAGAGCCATTTAGCTACTGCAAAAGGAGATGTATAGATTGGATTTGGAGCTGGGTGCAGAGGAAAAGAGCATAGCCAAGCTTTTCTACGATTCGATGAATATCCCATCATAGAAAAATGAACCTTGAGCTCTTGAAATTTTTGACTGCCAGGCTATTCTACCCAAAGTGTTCCGTTGACCTGGAGGAAAAACATTCACTGCTGCAGAATTTGATTGTTTATTTATTTATTTAGGACAAAATAATTAGTGCAAAATTTTGTCATGATTCAATAGATTTTTGATGCTGCCACTACAAAAGGAAAAAGGTTTATGTACAAAAAAGATGTACGAATGTGGAACAGTTCATTTCTTGAAAGAAAATGGAGTGCCAATCCAGCCAGTATCATGTCCCCCAGCATATTTCAGTTTTATATTCCACAACTGTGAAAAGCAGATCATTAGAAGGGTTCTGCTCATTGTATTCCATTTAGATTTTCAGCAATACTTTGGGCTTTTCAAGTGAGCTATAGTGAAAATAATAACCACAATCAAAATTCACAAAAGCGGGACCTTGTACCTTTCTGTCAGAAAGCTTGTGCTCATACTGACATTACAGATGTAGTGGATATGGCTATCCTCACACAAGGCATCGTTTAATATAGTGGATATGTCTACTCTTACATGGGGCACCATTTAACGTAGTGGATATTTTTAGCTTTACATGAGGCACCATATAACAGTGTGAATATAGTGTTCCTCTCATTAATATAAACTGTCAATCATAAATTATTGGGGTACCAGTTTAGGAATTTCACCTAAACATTTATAGCATTTATTCAGGCGAGTAATTCATCTGAAAGGAGAGGATGTATAATCTTACGAGTCAACTTACTGAATAATCAAGACAACACATTGCATAAACATAACATTTATTAACAAACACAATATTTACAAAATATAATGTGTAGAAGTGTGGTTAATAGGTACCACTAAAAGTAAGAGAGTAGGAGTTAAAGGTGTAGAGATTGAACTGTTATACTCTTTGTCAGGCTTTCTCCTTGGCTGGGTACAACAGGAAGTCGCATCTAGCTTGTCCCTCTCTCTGTGCCAGGTAGAGCTGGATCACTGGCCTGACTCTTCTATGTAGACCAGGGCAGGGCACAGCTGCAGCCTTTGTTCTTTGTCCCTCTTAGAACATGATTCCAGGTTCTTCTCCTTTTGATGTTTGTGACTCCTCTTGGTTAATATTCAGAGGCAGTGGTTTGGGTCTAGATTACCTCAGAGATCTTCTGCTCAAGATGAGATTCCTTCTTTAACTAGAAGTTTCTCACTGAAGCTAGAATGCTTAACAGAAGCTCACTCAGTCTCACTCGGGGTCTTCCATTGCAAGCTTTCAAGACTTGCGTTCTTGCTACTTCATCCACCAGATGCCAGCCTCTTGCTCAGGAGACAAAGGAAACATCCACCACGTGGTGGTGAGGGCTGGGTCCCTTGGTAGACCCAGTGAAAGAAGATTAGGCCTTCATAAAAAAACTTTAAATCTCCCCTTTCTCTCAGAATCTCTCCTGAAGCGGTCTTATAAAGGTTGTAAGGTAAGGCCAGCATGGCTCGGATGCCAACCAATCACCAGGTTTCACACCTCAGAAAGTAAGATGCGGTGGGAAAGATGACCCTTTGTTTGAGAACACACAGAAAAAGGACAGAGAATTCTTCTGTCTCACTGATGTGGTGCAGAGATGGAAATGGAGAAGCTCAGATAAACATAGAAACGTCACCCTTGCTACACGGATCCAGAGCTCACAAAACTTTACATATCAGAAGTTGGCATTCCTGAATGCAAGTTTGCCTCATGCCTGGCACTACATTCCTGTAGTGGTTTTCATGGATCGATTCAAACTCTGCCAATGACAGCCATGCCATAAGAAACATTTTGCACTCTGTTCAGGCAAAGCACTTCTGCAATACCCTATGGTGAGGAATTTAAGTAGTTTGCATATAAAATAATGTTTGTTAGTGTATTTTACTGTGATCTATTAATTTACATATTGCAAATAATAATGTAAAGTATTTGTGAAACTCTTTTTAATGTAGTCATGTTAAAGACAACCCATATCATTATACTTTGTGCAGATGTATGCTTGATCAGGATTATTACATACCATTTGTATTTTATGATTTATATGCTTTCAAAATACAGCCGATTGTGATGTAAGTACATTAACATTGGTCATGTGATTCCATTGCCAGATTGGTGTCTGAATACTTCCAAGAAGCAGCCAATCAGAATACAAAACCTAATGCATATTAGGCTATGTGGAGCTAACAAGTGAAATTGTATAAAATATTTCAAAATGTCTTGACTTCTGTTTTAAAAGACACCATGAGTGTAAAAGCTTAACTGTTTAACAGGGTTGACATGTATATACCTTTAATTCGACTCATTTTTTGTGTGATACATCACACAGAAACACGTTTTAATAAGAATAAAACTAGGATTCAATTATATAAGAAATCCAACTTACCCCAGTAAAACATACTTCAGGACAGTTACCAGCTTAGTTTAACCAACTTAGTTTAGTCTGTCATTCATTGACACCATCAAATAGGAATACAGAGTTAAATAAATACCCAACATGTATAATCATTTTACAACTTCAGTTTATTATTAAATTTTTTAATTTATTTGTTTGGAATTCTTGTAGTGAAGCACAAGGACAGTGACATGGCACTGAACACTGAACAGAGATTTTTTTATAATTAGGTCTGACGTTGGTCCTGGATATTACAAAGGCTCTTTGACATCCTCCTCAGCATTTACCATCATGGTATATAACCAGGTGAGAGAGAAGCTTTATTACTGGTTCTGGTGGGGGGTATTAAAGCCCATCTCAGAAATGCCCTGGTCACGGTTTGTAATGGTTGTCCTCCAAGGCAGTGCTGTCTATCTTGAATCCAAATAAAGGACAATGAGGAGCTCATCATCAAAGTGCTTTACTGACACTGAGTTTGCATCATGGGGAGGATGGGGCACCTTGATACAAGCTATATGATACAAAGGGACCCTTAGTCAGATGCAGTCCAAATCATTAACAATGCATACTTTATGATCCTGTTGCACAGGATACAGAGGAGACACTAGGTGGCATTTAAAATTTTGGTTTGAAAAAAGTGAAAAAAAAAAATTCAGCTGGAAACTGATATTCATTTGTGCAAGACAGCAGCATTTGCTTGTTAAACGGGATCAATTTTTAATGTGTCTATGGCATAATGATGATAATTATACAAACACCTTGCTGCATTTTTTATATGTCTTTCTACAATCACTCCCTGCCCATGTTTTTAGAGATCTTCCAGTTACTTTGTGTTTTTCTCACACCACTGAACATTTTCTGCATGCTTGGACTGGCAGACAGTTCTGCCTACAAGATTCATAAAATTTCAGATATTTCAAAAATACGGGACTGGAAAAAGGCATGAAAATAGGCATAGAACACAGCTTTGCTGTCCTCTAAAAGACAGTACCAAAACAAACATAAGATATTTTCCTAGCCTCTAACCCCTTTAATTCAATAAGATCAAAGCCAGTGTAAGTCTGTATTGACACCCTGATAATGTCGGATCTGTCTCAAACAACAGATCTTTCACAGTGGTGCACTCTCATGTACTGGGCTGCCAGTGGTTACAGTATTGTCATTGTCTGTACAAGCCAGAAGAGGCTTATTTCCCCTTTCTGCAGATATCAATGACAGTTAAGTACACCAATGCTCCACTTCATTTCAGTTCCTATTGTATTCATATCATAGATGATGACACTGTCCTGTTTTTTTAAGTGGGAGGACTTTAACCATTCTCTGTATGAAGTCTTGCCCGTTTAAAACACCTCAGTGCCCCCCTGTGGCAATACTAAAGAGTTCTACCTTTGATGTTTTTAAGGCACAGATAGTGAGCACAGAATTAAAGGACTATCTGTATCTCACAAGTCTTTCCAAGACTTACACTTTCAAGTCTGTCTGCTGTTTGAATTACCCGAGCATTAAATTTCATAAACTGATTTGGAAAAAATTACCATCAAGGAGTAAGAATCAATTAGCCGCTCCTAGGACCAAGGAGGCCCAGTTGTCTGCGCTCAGGCAAGAAAAATGGTTCCTGAGCCATAGCTGATGTTTGTGACTCCTAATTCTTCTTCCACAGCTGTGATGTATCATCCCACCAACAACAGTGCCATAGATTCAGCGCTGTTGATGTGGGGCAATACGTTAGGTCCAGATGCTGCCTTTTGCTTCAATTAATTAATCACAGCTGCATATGCTCCTAATGTATCTGAACAGCGTGTCTCTTTTTGGACGTTCTCATGAAAGGAACCATTTCCACATACAGTGCATTGGAATGGTATTATGTGATGCTGTTCTACACTGTGGATTATATTTTATTTGTTTTCCAAATCAATGAGCATATTTTGTTTTTGAGACTGACGAATTTCCACTGGTCGCACCAGTGAAGCGACCCCATGAAGGATCAGTAGCAGTGCTCTGTAATGCATTCCTGAGGGTGCCCTTATTTCTCCATGCTTAATACAGGACACCTGCTCAAATTACTCATGTCAAGCAAGTTCAGAGTGATTAATCACAGCTGTGCAGTACAATTTAACATCCAGATGAATGGACCACAATGATTTAAAAAATAAACAAAACATTGTTATCACATTGATAATTCCCCTTTCACTCCAAAACAGAGCACATAATATTAAACATGCATCCCTGAATTCTCTTTTGGTAATTTATTACAAATTATTAAAATGGTAACCGCCAGGTGGTGCTGTCCTCAGCCAGTGTTTATAGGATTACCTTCTGCTGCCAAAAACAGGTACTTTTACCTTATGGCACCTTTTTCATTTTTCCCAACAAAACAGTGGCTGTATTAATATATACATGCCTATAGTGTTTGTGAATAGAAGTGAAGAAATGGTGATGTAATGAAACCAGTTTTTCAAAAAAGACTGCGCGCACACACGCACACACACACACACACACACACACAAGCACACACACATGCACATACACATAAAATCACACAAAGAGGACTGAAGAGGTACATAGAACCAGTAAAGACCATTCTGTGTTAAATGTTTTCTAAAAACAATTACCTATCCTTTAATTTAGACACTTCTAACATAATAAACCATCTAGAACCTACATGTTCTCTTTGAATCATAAAGCAACCCATTTGCAGTCCAGGCACTTGATTGACACACTTACAATCTGGATAAAAAAGGAACCATAAGTCAGACCAGGGTGATGGCAATACTTGAATTTCCCGAGGGGTCCACTAATCCCTGTGAATACATGCCCGTTTTCAGATGTGTGCCATTAATCATGCCCATATATGGTACCCAGGACTGTACACATCATAGAGAACGAGATAAAAAGTGTGTGTGTGTGTGTGTGTGTGTCAGACTGAGAGAGAAAGAGAGAGAGGGAAAGAGAGAGAGAAAGTCAGGTGCATTTAATTGCCACATGCTGTCATTTTTCACACTTTTCTGAGTTGCCAGTTTTCAGTCTGTTACTTCCCTTTGTGCACATCTGCTGCCATTCTGGCCCATTTGTGTTTCAGGTTTTTACCCATGGGACTCTCAGTCCTGTAGTCAGATGCGCATTTCTATTATTGGTAGTGAAACGTGATGCTCAGCATCTGAACTTGACTTTGGTCCCATACAATGAAAAGTCACCCTCTTCTAGCAACAGTGAATTTGATTTCCTTAGTGTCTTCCCCCGCCTTCCTAGTTCAGTCAGTCTATGTGTGAGAAAACCTTTCATTACAAAAACTCAAACAGTAAAAATATACAAAAATATACGTTGTTTCCCTGACAAGACATATTTTTTAATAGAATTCACAATACACCAAAGTGTCTTCACAATTTATAATTGAAAATGCCTACTTTTTTCATAATTGTGCAACACCATGTAATTTACATCGGCAGGCTTAACCCTGCTTTATGATTTTGTTGTGTGAGTGACAGAGGTTTTAGCGGAATATTTGTTTTAGCATAATGATGAAACCAGTGACTTCAAGATGGAACTAATTATTATGAAAATCATTTCTTGGTTCTCTCAACACATCACTGCACATGAAAAGGGGATTGACAGGGCTGACCTCAGGAAAGTTTTCTGTTTTCTCACAATCAGGTGGTTTTTAAGCTAAAGGTTGGAGGCAAACAGATTTGTGGTGCAGCTGCCATTAACAAATTATCATAATAACTACAGCCCCCAAAGAGCAAATCACCTAAATGTATTAGAATAATTTCAGCTGCTGAAAGAGCAAACCATGTAAGACAGGCAAATGCTGTGAATAATAAATATTTATAGAATTATTTCCTGTGCAAATTTCATTTGCATGAGTGGCATCAGGACTTAATGGTAGAAAGTACTCATTTTAGAGTAAAGAGCTGTTCATTTCAAATAGCCGTTTAATCATTGAAAATCCCTCTCAGTATTCCACCGTATGACAGATATTTGTAAATAAGACAAGGGCCCAAGGGTTGCCTCATAATATAGGTCTTCTGACCCACTGAGTGCTAAAATGCATGGCTAACATTTGCTGTTGAGGAAAAGGTAATTATGAAGCTCATGACATCATCCCATGAGGGACCTGTGACTAATTGCAACAAAAATCTCCATAACAGGTGCTGTGCTTTAAGCCAAGGTATGGGTCATTGATAAGTTCTTGAGTTTTATCAGTCTGATTTTCTCCACTGCTTTTCCTTCTTCAAAGCTCAGGATGCAGATTAACCCAGGTTTTCAAATCACATTATTCTTTTTTTCACATCCTATTATCTTTGATTTCATCATTTAAATTAAAATTATAACTTTAAATGGGATGTCAATGAAACCACAGCAAAATCACCACTTCAAGCGTTGTGTTGTCTGATTAACACAAAAAGAACAGCAATTTTACTGTCACTAGACATTCTTCAGGCTGTACGTAAATATAGACCTGTTTTTTTTTTCCAATCAAGTCTATTAGTAATACTAACACTACTGATGCTCCCCAGTATAGTGGTTGTGAACATTGAAATTTTCAAGTACTTTTCAATGTGTTTTCCCTATCATAATCTTCCTGCACTGATTCTTCATACCTGCCCATATAGATGGATGTAATCTACCTTGTGTATTGGATGGTGATAATATATTGCTACGTTTTTTATTGGAAAACCTTTCCCCGCCTATCAGACACTGATACTAGAATCTTTTTTTGTGCTTATGTACAATGGTTGTCATTTTTTGTCATCAAATCCTGGAATATAATCAAGTGGCAAGGATTCAAAATTCACAACCTCATTGTATTTCTGTTATGTCGATTCTGATGGCTCCCTAAAGTATGACTCAAATCCACTCTCACTTTTCCATGAATAGCAATTAAAACAGTTGTCAATGTAGACCTTGGCATTATTTTTAGAGCATTTTCATATCCTGTAGGTCTCAAATATAAATCTACCCTCATTAAACAAGAAAATGAAATCCAAAAAATAATTGTACTACAGGACTTACAAAATATGCTACCTCTTCTAAACTGTCAGTGCATCTCTTCGTAAAAATATTAGTTTATATTACAGTATATATCCTCTGGAGAGACATGTTGCTAATTGTGGTAGCCTGATTATTGGGCTAACGGTGGCTGATTGCTGTCAGTCAAGCAGTCATTTCAGATTACAATTGAACCAGTTGAAATGATGCAATGAAAGGCAATGAGAACACCCCATGAGCAACACCCCATGGACAGATGATGCAAATGCAACTGCGAAAATCAAGTCAGGAAAACTCAAGACCCCTCTCACACAAAATACATGTTGTTTTTAGCCTAGCCAAGAGGGCATTACATTTGGCTCTATCTGTCTGCACACAGTAACAGCTTACACCATATATATATCAATCAAATGGGTAATGGTCTACAATTTCTGATTGCTATTGTTACCACTTGAATAGTTCCCTGACGCAAACAATAATGCATATTTTTTTCTTACTGTTTTGTACTTACTTCTACCCAGTGAGTACAAAAGCGACTGGATATATTGACCCTTATATGAATTACTCTTTTTTACCCAAATCTAAAAATATTTGTCAGTGGATCTGCTTTGTTGTAAACATCACATGCTCTTTATGGGATAAAAAAGAAGTCAAAACATATGGTTTTAGATGGAAATACACAGGATGAATTATGTGCCATTCCATATCATGCTATACCCATACACAAAATGTTGTACAGCTGTTCTAAGGAGAAAAATATGGAACTTTTGTCTTGGATTGATGCACACCATATAATCCTCCAAAAGGCACTAAAAGGTTTCACAAAAAAAGAAAACAAACACGCCATAAAAATATGGATTTGCATAACTTAACCATCTGTCACTGAAAGTAGATTCTACAGTAATGTTATTGGTAACTGATATCAGTCATTGGAAAACAATGCAAATCACACAGACAATTTTCATTTCATGAAGAAGATACATAACATCAAATGGTTGAAAATAATGGAAGACCAGATACTCATATAAGGCAGGGACATGGAACTACAGGTTCAACAACAAATGCATTATTGTTTATGTATAAACACTAACATATGTACTGTATTATGCTTATTATGTTTCTCATTTTCTTTGCTTATGTGGTTTTAAATGAACAAATACAGATAATTATTTATTATAAAGCAAGAAATGAAACCTCACTATGTCATTATATGTCATTATCATATGTCAGTGTTTGCATACATTATATTGGGACATCTCTTTGTTCACAAATCAGTGTAGCTTAAAGGCATTTACATTTTTTTTTTACTCCCAATGATTTGTTCTCCATTACCATTGTATCATTGTTCTTCTTTTTCTATGAATTCCATGTTATGTTTGCGTGATTTGCATGGCTTCTCTGTAATGCCCATTGTGAAGCCATTTCAATGATCCCTCTGTTAAAATGTCATTAATAAATTAATATTGAATAAAACTGTGGTCCGAATGTCATTGTTATCATGTAGTTCTTGAGCTTTTATAAAGTGAATAGATGGGAAGTGACATACTGAGATAAATTTACACTGCAGCATAGACCAGGTTAATCAAACATGAATTAATCAACAAGTATACCCTATACTACCTCGTATCGTATATTAACTGGGCCTAATCCTCATATAGAAATAAGCCTGTATCGCTTGTATAATGTGTTTGTTTTTTCCCCATTATTTCACACCTATGCTTGAAATAGCGTACTCATCTCTATGTTGAAAAGTCAACGTATTAAAAGACACTTATACAATACAATAATGGTTTGTCCAAACCATTATTGAAACTGTCCTCTTTTAAAATCATGTTATTTCACTGTCCTTCCGTTATTTAGCACTGATTTCAGCCTGCTTTTCATATTCACATGATCAATTTCGAAAGAAATGTAGAAAATGTACTGACTTTTGCTGCAGACGCTCGGGTTACATTCATAGTTACAAAATTACGAGTTACAATTGAATCGGCAATACTTCCCTCTTGCTCTTTCGTTCTTTATCAATTTACTTTTTTCAGTTTTCATGTGTGGCCTGCAATGTATTTTTGCCTTCTAATTTATGGTGAGAAATCTAACATGTCTAATATTAGTGCCATTCAAATGCTCCCAAAAAATAAAGAGCCCAATTAAAGGCGTGATTAAACGCAACAATTTGATCTATACGCAAAATGTGGGAATAGGGTAGAAGAATACACAACTAATTCAATGAGTTTGCAGCAAGACATAGCGCGCTTTCACTTCACCGTCTGAGCCACGAGTTCTGGTGTAATTCGTCCACGCCCAGCTCTGCTTCTGCACTGACGTTCTTAACTATCAGAAGTTAGTCCTGCGCAGGTGACCAACCTGGCCAGTCTACGATAGATCTGATGTCAGTGACTTGTTATTATTTTTTTTTTACTTTAATTTCTTAAATAATTTTTCACGAAAATGGAGGCATTGCGTCGTTGACTCTCGAAAGTTGTCTTCGTAACAGGTAAAACATATAGGCTACCAATGTAGGAAGTCGAAGCAAAAGTTGAAGACAAAGTTACTTTCATTTGATCGCCGTATAACTGATAAAACCCCCGGTCTCATGCACGGGTTCCTTTCAGTACTTTTCTGGTCGTATTGATAAGTTTGCAGCTAAACAAATAATTTGAAACTGATTACCACCATTGAAAATTATGCACTGCTGTGTGTCTAGGATACATTGCTTGTGCATTATGTTCTTTTAAGAAAATATACGTAATTTTACCAACTGCCACTGCAAGGTACAGGCCATTGTTTGATTTAATGGTTGGCTACGTACTGCGTAAATTGTGTTTATAGTGTTTATACTGTACATATCCATTTGAATTTTTGATTTTGTGTGTGTGTCTCCTCATGGAGAGGAACACTTGATGCAAGTGGACAATAGCAATATTTAGTGAAACGTATGTTACGGATGTTATGTTTATGTTACGTCTGTATGTAGATTTGGGAATTTATTTTTGAGCACATTACAATGAGGAATTTGCATTTTCCATCTGAACAGCATAAAGGCTTAATACAAACTCAGAGTTAGGAGTTTCAAGATCATCCTTGTGTTGAGTCTACAATGCTGTTAATGCTGTTAATCCAGTTTGAGTTAGCAGATTTGTACCATGAATTTATTGTCTGATTTTCTCAATTTGGTTGTGTTGAAAAGGGCTGTGCTTTGTGCCAAGGAAGCTGTTACATTGTTCTGGGGGTTTTCTTACCCCCGATCATAAAGTTCCCTTTCTGCTGTCAGACTGGAGACAGTCTGGCTTGCTTAGTTCAAGTTCCGGTTGGTTTTCCATTTTTAGCTCTATTTTTTGTTGCACTGACCCTTGTTGGGTAAGCTGACTAGCATTATTACTGTTGGTCTACTCACAACTGAGCTGTTGGTGGGGTTGGAAAGCAGCGTTCCAAGAATGGATAAACGTAACGGGCTAGCAACTAGAGGGACTTCATAAACCTTATGTGTAAAGTGGGTCAGGAAGGGGCACAGGCACTGTAGGACCTTATATTTAATCTAAAGTATTTAAAAAAATAACTGCCCAATGGAGTTACAGATGTACCACTTTAAGTTTTTGTGCCTCCTGATGCTGCCTCTGTGGCTCCATGTAGATAAGCTGATGAATATTCATTGATGTTGCAGTTTGTCTATTTTTTTCCATAAGAGGGAGTAAATATCCATTTTCCCCAAAGGAGATGAGTAGCCTATGTATTGAGTAGGAGGCAGCCTCCCAATCCAAGTGAGCAAATGAAGGAGTCCATACTTCACTCAGCATGATGCAAATGCAGTACTGTATATACTTGCAGATAGAGGGGAGGCGTGTTTTTGGAAGTGAATTTTGGATACACTGCTACCATCATTTCAATGATTTGGCAGAAGTGATAGCCTTTAGAAACCATAATGCTGAAATGATAATGCTCAGTGTTGGTTGATACAGTTAAAAAAATCTTAAAGTAAGTGTGTTTTTAATGCTGCACAATTTTAAATTGCACCGTTTGCAACCATGATCTTCCCCATTAGTGTCAAGTGGTGTTTGAAACTGAGAGACAGCAGACAGATAACTTAAATCAGTCTGCTGGAAATCACATAATCATCCTAGTAATTTTGATCAATAATTGGTATAAACAATTTTGATTAATTTGGCCTAACATTGTAGTTTTGGGGTCAATATATATTGACAGCTGTATAATAATAATTACAACTTTTATTTATAATTATTATTTTTTCTATTTGTATGATTCTTCATAATTCTTGTGTACATTCTAAGCTGTGGGGGTTAACCCCCCTGCTCACTACTTCGCAGAATGAGGAGGCAGTGGCTGTTTGGCTGTTTGTATCTACCTCATCCACTTGTGATGTCCTTAGTCAGTGCATACAGTATGAGCTATTGACATAGGGATTGCAGCGGAGTGGGGCTAGATTGTACTAACTGGCCTTCATTCACACCACTCATTGTCACTATAGTATAGTATGACTAAAGGAATGGTGTATAAATTATGTACCAATTAACTGCCTAAAACCCTCTTAAAATAACTCCATGAAATGTGCCCCCCCCCCCCCCCCCCCCAAAGGATCTGGTACACTAGTGAATAGTGTAGTTACCAAACAACAACAAATTTTCAAAACATTACATTACATTGTACATAGCTCTTATCCAGAGCCTCTACTAAAACTTGTCACAATTTAATTATTAGACCCCCCCTCATGGCAATTTCGTTCCACACATGCATTCAAGTTTTCAGTTAGCTACCTTGTAGGGGTCTGATCTCCATGTTTTCTCTGTGCACAACACGTCTGCAGCATGTGATTAAAACTTGATTTCATTCAGGATACAGTTGATTGGCTCATAGGATTAGCCTTCTAGCCAAAGATAATTAATTTTTGTTATTTGATTTGACTGAACTGTTAACAGAATACTGAGTTGGCATCTCCCTGGTATAAATTGTTGGTGGGAGAAATGCACTGTTAGAGGTGTTTTTGTATTAGTAACAAGATTTAAATGATAGTTCAACATATTTTTGTTAATGTCTGCCCTTTGAAAAGAAAATAATAAAAAGTAGCAGTTATTGACTTAATCGCTGTGGACCCCAGTGAAATACAAATTATTGTCAATGAATAAACTTATTTCCCTGTCTGTATTACTAGGCTGTTTTTTTTTGGGGGGGGGACCTAATAGAAGGAAGGAAATACCTAACAGATATGTTTCCCTCTGTGCTATTGTTAGAACAAACTTCCTAAATTCTGCATTAGATAACAAAGAACTAACAGCAGATATTTGCAAAGTGATACCACATCCAGTTCATCACTGAATAAATAACAGCATTGTCGTCCCAAGTCATTGAGAGCTCTGCTGGAACAAACACTAGCAAATATGATGTGTTCCCATGATAAGGATTGGGAAATACTCCCATAAAGATTGATGGATACCTTCAAAACCAAATTTTGAGTGGCCTGTTACTCTTAAACACGACCTTAGATTAGATGCAGGTGTCTCGATCTGGGCACACGGCGCTATTTGGTTTCATTATGTTCTAAAGCTGCAGTTAAAGGCCCTGACCTTTAATATAACTAAATGTGCTCCTTGATATTCCCATTATTATGGAGAACAGTGCCTAGAATTACAGTTACCTGTTCTGTTAATGTATACACAAAAATGGAATCAGACAAATGTGGGGTGGTGCTGAGACTTAAATATATGTCATTACCAAGGTCATACTCAGAAGGTCATAGGGCTTCAACAGACAACAGAGACAGACAGGATCATGAACATGAAACCCATCCCTGTCTGTGTGCTGTGCCACATATTTATTCATACCCCTGACTAAACAAGAAAGAAATTATATAACAGGAAAATAATTGTTTTAATGTAAAACATCATACTGTATTCTTAATAGCAATGCATAGAGCAAATTCAGATTAATCATAAATAATGAAAACATGAGCGTCACATTTATTCACACCCTTAAGCAATTTTTAAAACAAAATCTGACAAAATAAACATACACCAATCTGCTTATTTGACGTTCAGTGGTAGTGCCTGGGACTATATATAGCTGTCCAAAGGCTTCCTGTTTCCCTGTGGTGTAAAAAGAGGTAGCACACGCTACGTAGTCATCAGCAGCAAGTAATATGGTTGACTGAAGAGTTCTCTGAAGAGAGCAAGAAAATTGTTGTTGATCTCCATAACTTTAAGGATGGCTGTTAAGGAATTCACTAAAAGTGGAACTTTCCACTATAGTATCAATTAGTAAGAAATTTAAGGCTACTGGAACAGTGGCAATGCTGCCAGGAAGATAGTACGTGTCTATGTTGCCATCATGGGCTGAGAGTGGTTCTGGAGGCAGTAATTGTAAAGGCAACATATAGAGATCTCCTAAACAAGCTGGCATCTACAGGTTACAAAATGGCAAAAAAAAATCCATTTGAGGTTGCATGAATGTAATGTATTTTTCATACATGGCTGGATTGCAAGGAAGAAGCCACTTCAGAAGGCAAGGCAACTACATCTGAATGACAGTTGGAATTAGAGGTGGGGTTAGTTCCATTTCATGTCAGTCACTTAAAGAAATGAATGGAAATTAATTTAATTAATTAAAATTCTTAATAGACAATTCATTAATTGCATTTCAGTTCATTGTCTGAATTAACTGAATTGAAATGTAATTGATCCCAACTCTGATTAGAAGCATGTCTCAATGGCTGTCTGAAATTAAAAGGGACCATGCTTGTTAGTTTTATTCTTTGGCATCAAAGGGCGTATCTTATGTTGAGACAGAACTCATGTCTACTGTAAAATATTTGGAGGTTATTTAATTTTGGAGTTATTTTGCATCTGTAGGTCTTGGAGCCCTTTTTAAAATAGCGGAAGTTATGAACTCCAATATGTATCGCAAAATTTCGGCCATTCTGGTTCCCATTGCAAAGAAGCTCAAACTTGTCTGACATTGGCATCATAATGATCCAATGTATTCATCCAAATCTACAAAGAAATGGTTAACTGAGCACAAAGACTCATTCTTAGCTGATCATCTCAATCTCCAGACCTTAATTTAACTGATTATTTGTGGTTTGAACTCAATAAGGAGATTCCCAAACAAAAAGCTGAATTTGAAGGAACTAGACTAATTCTGCCAGGGAGAATGGTCCCACTCAAGGGAATATCAAGTGGCTCAGTTTGCAAGGCATCATTTTGAGTGCAGACTGAGTCCTGTGGCAGGCGTTCAAAACAAGCTGTGTGACCTTATGGCAACCACAACGACAGAGAAAACAGGCTTCATTGTGGGCTATGGTTGCTTGTCTACTCAATGTTTCGTCCAGATTAATTGCTTGCTGGAAAGCAGTCTGCTTGAATAGTGTAGGCTAATTACCCAACTAAAGAATGAATAAACCGTTGTAACTGTAAATAATAATAGTTTTATTACAATATTAATTTTATTCCCTTCCAATGTTATGGCAATAATGAGAGACCTATGAAGAATCACTTAAAATAGACAATTTGAGCAACAAACTCTTCAACATGAAACCCTATGTGGATGAATGAGTTACTGGGACAGGTAGGATAACAGTGTAAAATACCTCATTGCAGTACCATAGCAGCCAGTCATGTTTATTAATGTAGATTAGGGGTTGTGGGAAATGCAGTGAAAGCAGCAATCATGCTGTGCTTGGACACTTTGGCTCCAGTTAATGTTTCATCTCCATAATCTGTTGAGAATGACAATGCTGATACTGTCAGTGTTTGCATTTTAAAGTTCGATGCAATGTTTTTAATGGGCAATATAAATGGGATAAAAATTGTCACAGAGATCCATGACCTGGCCATAACAGTTTTTGAAGAATTTACTGAAATAGAGCATGTCTGAACACAGGACAGCAGTAAATGATGATCCTAAGGAAATATTATGATAATGGGTTCTAATCACATTGGCAAAATATGTTGACAATGTATTAGACTAATAGTGTGGATGGCCTCTCATCATGAAAAATAAAATATTTGCTGAAGTGGCTTTGTGGACTTGGTGAGACTGCAAACTGCAGTGAATGTAAAGACATCAATGCTCAATGGAATGTTTAGCTGCTTTTTAACAAGACAGTAAAGCTTTACAATCTTTGCAATAATGAAAACTTGTCTTGGTTTCAAGGTCTCCGCTCTTAATGTGTAACCGCATCCATAGATTACAGTGTTTGTATCCTTGTGACCCTTTAGATATCCAGGGCCACTGAGGGTCATCCAGTCTAATAAGTGAGATCTGAATCCCCAAAAGCATGAGATGAAAAGTAATTTTTTTTAAGCAGACAGTGACAAAAGCCTTACACGGTGCACCCTATTTCATAACCAATGAGGAGGTCTATGGTCACATTTGACAGGGTTTGCAGGCTTTGTGACACACCCAAGCCTTGCAGAAGAAACCTTCCATGCGCATTATTTTTTCTGTATGATATTCCATTTATTCTGGGTGTAAACTTAATCTCTAGTTAATATAAATTGAATCAGAATCAGTAGAAATGGGAGGGAAATGGATGTATACAGAAGAGTTGCTTAGTTTTGTTCACAGTGCTTTGAAATTACCGAACAATATATATGGACCATTTATAAAACAATTTACAAAATAATACAGGACATATACTTAATTGTGGATGCATTCCATGTGGAAATAGGTTCATCATGAGGGTCAATGGTCAGATGAATGTGACTGACCAAACCATCAATCATTGCTGTAGCTCACTATTATGTGAGCAAAACCGAGAACAGTACTTCTATCTGCTATTGGTACCATAATGGGACTCATCTCATTTTGGCAGGAAGAGCTGGAGCATGATAATTGTTCTTAAAAATCCACATTAAGCATAGTAATCTGTATCTGGTGCTATGCGTTTACGATGGTGACAGAAATACAAACAAAAGTCTTTAGATGATATACCCTGTGTTTATCTTTTCTTGCTGTAGAGTAGCAATACAACAGACCACATAAAAAGTAGTGCAAAGCTGTGGGTAACCTTATAATCCAAGGGCTTCATTGAATGAAATCAGTTTGTAGCACTTCAGCACAAATAACAAGCTATGGTCGGAATAAAACTGGCAACCTCTGTTAGAACAAAACACAGCAATTTCCTTGTTCACAATTTTTCTTCCCATCTTCCCCTGTTGTCCATGAAAACCAATTGCATTGGTTAATATTAATGTAACAATGTAAACCAATACCAAAATGATCCTTACAGTATGTATTATAGTGTTCACAGTAGTTTTACATCGGCTCACATTTTGTTAGTAGACAGATTTAAAATAGGACTGTGTGATTCTAACAGGCAATTAATTGTGAATAGAGTCGTTTAATGCTTTGCTGTTGTTTTTAATTAAGTGAATGTGATTGACTCATGTTAAAACAGGTCACACTGATATTCCCAGTTATTATTTCACAAGGTGAGAACTATGAGAAATCAAGTGGCTTGATACTTGGCTATACTGTTGTTTTAATTCAGGCCCGTAGGTACTGTATGTGAAATTTGTGTTAGCACTGAATCTACACACTGAATGTATGATGTACTGTATGAATGTACAGTACTAGAATGAGAATGTTTCTTTTTATCCAACTGGCTATACAGGATATAAATAAAAAAATATGACAGTTCACCTATGATTAGTAAGAAGAGTAAGCTTTACCTCTGTTACAGTATCAGCTGAATTTGATGTTTTTGTTATGGATTCACACAAAGCTTTTATGCACAAGTCGGAATGTGGGTTTCAGTGCAATACTATCACATATTTAGAGGAAAATATATACTGGTTTATTGTAATATGGTAAATTTACTGCATACAGTATCCTTTTTATGCAAAGCAATGCAGGTACAGCCAAATAAGTATGCATCAAATCTGACAAATGAAATAATAATGTAAATTGTAAGCATATACCTAAATATTTGCATAAACATATGCATACCCATACCTACATTATATTAATGTGCTCATAGCCCATGTCATAGTGTTGGAATGGTGACACACAGTAATTCATTAGAGCAATGTTAGCTTGTATCATGCAAGATCAAACATCTTAGTATGTAAGTCTCACTTTCAAAAGCATTTGCCAATGTGTACTCAAAATGAAGTGGTTTTTGATTCTAAGAGTCACTTTTCACCTTAAAAATTTTAAAACTGTCCTATAGCAAATGGAAAACATTTCTGTGATAGATACAGAAAACAAAGAGAAATGCAGTCCATCTAAATACCAACTGCACCTAACACTTTCACATTGAAAAACTAGATACCTGGCTGCATTGTGTGTGTGTTTGCATAGATGGTGATCAATGTAGCACAGAAGCATTTTTAGAACAAGGATGCGGATTGGGGAAGATGTTTGTATGAAATTTGCTGCTTGCAGTCCGTAAAGTCCAAGTCTTGTGAAATTGTCAGTTCTTGTTAACACATTGAGTTTTGTACTCAGTTTTGGAAAGTACATTGACTAAATACAGGAACTGCGGGTACAAAGGATATCTTTTGCAAGCTCTTGACAGTTTATTGACAGTTTCCTATCTATTTGTAAACACACCGGGCCTTGCCAATCATGCCAGAGCCATGCAGGTGTTTCTAAAGCAAAAGCAGAATGATTTTAGCTGTGTCTCTGAGACTCCTGTACCTATACTATTGTGTCGGCTTGATAAATAGTAAATACACAATGGCACATAATTAATAGTGTAAAGTGGTTTGTTTAGTGAGATTAAGGAACAGAAAAAACAGAATGATTTTCTCCTGAACGTGTTGAGTAATCAGTCAGGAATATGCGTGTTGGTGTAATAAACTATTTGCAGACTTAAAGTGATTTTACTGCACTGCTTACCATGTAGATAAACATGGAAAGAACGGGAGGTAGATCGACCAGGTCTTGCGGTTGCCAGACGACTTCAGTTTTGACAAGAAGGTAGGTGTGCGATAAGAGGACGTGTCTGTGCAAGAATGAGAAGTGTGCAATTACGGGCAAATAACAATAATGTTGTTTGTGAGTTTTGAGAAATGAAGAGGGAAGTGCATGCCCCTCCTCCTGTGGTGCTAAATATAGCGAGCACAGCTGTGATAATGGTAGCAGGGGCTCTTCCGTTTCCCTCCTACCCATCTCTCTGCACACAGTCTCTCAGGTAATCAAAATCAAAATTCTGGCCTTCAGAAAAACCAGCCAAGTGTCTTCAAGAGAGGGGAGCTAGAGGAGCTCATCGGAAAGTCCGCAAGCCCCCTTCAGAAACAAACCTCTGAGCTGGAGCTCAGTTGACATACCCAACAGATCAGTCATTACTTAAAGGATTCTGAAGTACAGTGTAATAGTATTCAGTTATTGGCTGAACAGTATTCAAATATAGTATGTTGGTATCCACTGATTTTTAATTTTGTTTGGCTGTAAACAGCCCTTAATGGTCTTTGTAGAAAAGCTGTAGTAGTCTCAGAGGAGGAGGATGGCCTGTTTGTGCCCTCTGTACCATAATGCAAATGCCAAAACACTAAATCCTCCAGAGGTCCAGGTGACCCTGAACTTCAACAAAGCTCTGTTTGTTAACGCAGAAGGCACCCTGTATTGGTTTACCGCTGTTGCATGTTGGCTCTCATTCGCTGTAGCCATATTATAGAACAATGTGTCCCCTGTGCAATGCATTTGATGAAGACAAGTCTTTTTGCTAATCCCTCTCCCCCTCACATAATGTAGCCTTCACGATCCTTTGAACTGTTTGCCAGTGATATGTCAAACCTTTCAACCTGTCTCCTAACTAGCATGCTCAACATACCACAAAATGGATGCATGGAGAATTTTTCAAAAATAAGATCAAGCATGGTATATTTGTGTCTTTCTACACTGTGTTTTTTTTAATAAAGCAAATGGTGTGTGTGTTGTGAAGGCGGGATACTGTCAAATGGATCAACAGGCAGTTATGACTATATTTTGTTGTATAACCTTCTAACTGTCCTAGTGAAGGGGATTTGTAGAGAGACGTATTGCGTATGGTTAGTGCAGAAGTTAAATGTGGCAGCAGGGGAAGTGTCTCTGAAAGGACTCCAGACATAACAAGCCCTCTTTTTTGTGACAGCTGGCTGTGACATTAAGTGTTCAGTTTTCACATTGGCTCCTCAGATGTGTTATTTTTATTTTTTTAATTTCATACTATCATATTTCATACTATCACAGGGTAAGTTGGTTATCACCCTTCGTATCTGTGATTCTGCAGAAGCTGAAGCATGAAATGTGTTAGCACCACCTCTTCCTGTTCCTGTATAAGTGTAATATGGCTGTCCTACCCCCTCCTACAGCCCCTCTCAGAAATAATCCTGCTCCATCCACTCAAATTCGAGTGAAATGTACCCAGTGGATTTAGGTGTATAAATGCAGAGACTTCTGTAAATATTGTAAACATCTATCTATAATTTGTTGTATATTTTTAATTAATATATGCCATATACCTGTATGATCCAAGCCAGTTCAGTTCATTAATAAAAACTTCATTTTTCATTAATGAACTAGAGTGAATATTTCTTTCTAATACTATACACACGTTTTTTAAAATTAATTCCAGCCTCAATTGGAAACATTTTGTGTAGAATATTGTGAATGTTTTGAGCCTTAAAGTCATGCTACCTAAAATAATTGTTTAAAATTAAGGCCAGATTGCTATTGTATTACAGGAACTTCCTCTTTCTATGTGTGCTTATTGTCTGCAGATGACAAGGGTTTGAATGGGTTTGAACTTTTCAGTCATAGTTTTATTTATAGTGTTATTTACATATCAACTTTTAAAAGACAGTACACTAACTCTCTCACCTGATAGAAAAGTTAAAAAAAAAACCACCCCTTGTCCCTCTGTTGCCATGTACATGTATAATATATAATAGTTACACACTAAAAAATACAGATACCAGATTTCTCACCTTTTACTTCATCAGCACAATTTCGGAGGAAAAGTGCAGCTGTGTTAGAGCTGTTATAATGAGAATGGACGTTGGATGTTGCAGGTTAGAGAGATGAAGTGGAGCATTCTTCACCGTGTTTTCATAGGGCTGATCTTCAATCATCCTTTACAGTGAAGGAAACGCAAATCATATTCTGTGTCTCACAATTAAAAGAAGATTATCTAAGCTAAACACTTTGTTTCCTATTGATGTGACATGAAATAATCCTAGGAGCAGTATTGGCTTCAGGACCTAATCTCCTACACCGAAACAATTGAAAATTACTTTTTTGTCATTAAAAATTGATTGCTTGAAATGAAATTGTAAAATTGACACTCTTTTTCATTTGTTTATTTATTTAAGAAGGATTTATTGGGAGGATACTGTGAGACAAACTGTACTTGAGACAAATAGAGTATGTAATTGATAACAGATTATTAACATACATTGCAGTATGACTAACTTTAAAAAATGAAGACATGGAATCAGAATTAATTGTCATGTGTTACTTTCTGTTGTACCTGAGTAGACATTTTTGGGGCATTCTTGTGAATGTAAAGCTCCAGTGACAGCTTAAAGAATTTTTTTTGTTGTATCTGGTTGATGAATCAGTTTAGGACATTTTAGAAACTGTGGTTTCAAGCAGGCTCCTGACAGGTTTACATAACGTGTATTGCTACAGATTGTTCAGAATTCTGTGAAATACACTTTAATGAAGGAAAGTTTGTTCCCATTTTACATTAAGTGGCCCTAATACCTCAGTGTCTTCACAGTACTCACATAATAACTAATTTATACAAAAATATTGTGGTTATGACACAAGTGTAAGTACAGAAGTCACAATTAAATCTGACAAGTCTAAATACTGTGTATCAATATTTTATCAAAGATGTTGCATAGTCCTGAGATACCTTAGCATTTATATGAATATTTCATTGAGCTACAGTACATGATTTAGTCTTACATTAGAGCTTGTAAGGGTTTATGACATACCCCCAAAATTATGCTGCAAATTTGGGTGGCAGCGTAGAGGGTGCTTGACATGGGACTGAAGGGGAGTGTGCTTATGGCCACTCTGTTCCTGGACAGGATAGCTAAAACCCCTAAAGGGCTCTAGGGACCAGTTTCACCAGCTGGAAGTAGGCTTGGCAGAGTATGCTAACACTCATGTTCTCCTTCATGTTATTTAGCAATCATTTACAGCTGTGGGAGCTCTTGTGCACATGCTTAGTAACAAGACCAGAGAGAATCTAAAAAGACCCAAGCAAAATCTTTAATGCCTCAGAACTGTATGATAGGTTTCACTTCAATGAACAAGACCCTTATGAACTCTCACTTCACTCATTATATGGTGTCAAACAGGAGCAGTGCACTATTGACTGCATTGCAGAGCTTAATTACACTTAAACTTTGCATGGGGATCCACTTGGGGATGTGTCTCAAGTGACTCCCCATTTTGACAAATGACATGTCAGGCTTGGTCAGGAAGGCTCCCATGAACATTCAGTTTCCTTTAATACCCACCAAAAAGAGCAAACTATATAGACAAGTACAGGCACCCTAGTGTCATCAATGGTAAATGGACTACATTTATATAGCGCTTTTCCACTCATACTCAAAATGCTTTGCAGTTATATGCCTCACATCTACCCACCAGTGGCAGAGGCTGCCATACAAGGTACCAGCTGGTTTCTGGGAGCAGTTTGGGGTTCAGTGTCTTGCTCAAGGACACTGACATTCTGCCAGGAGGAGCCAGATTTGAACCAGGGACCTTCCAAACCCCCGTTGACTGCTCTACCTCCTGAGCCACTGTTGCCCCTGACAGTGTGTGTTGACGCACTCAATGCATTTGAGTGTACTCATGTGTAGTTGTGCACAACTTTGCTCAATAGGGCATTTTTACATGAATAATAAGGGAGTCCATTTTATCTATGTCCAGGGTGGTTTACAACCCAAGTACTGCATAACACATTTTCTAGATATGCTGGGCCTTTCTAATGTCTTTCAGAAGGATAACCATCTGAACAGGTCAGTGTAGGGGGACGTTGACTACCAGTTAAAGTTGTTGCTAATAAATTGCACCCGCAGCTGTAAGACAGCAAGTTTTCATTTTTATGCTATCAGTTGTGTTATGGAATATTCAAAAAGTGTTTCATATGTTTGGACAGGTCAAGTGGGAACTTTATTGACTTTTTTCAAAATTTCAAAATTTTGTTGCAGTCAAATCTATGTACAAGCTCACAGATTGAGATGACCTCTTGTAAAATTCAAGGCCACCCACTACAAAAAGTGTTCTACTCTAAATAATAAATAAATATATAACAAGAAAGCAAACTCTGGCTGAATAACAATTATGATGCTAATGCATTATTTAATATTGTTTAATAACATAAACAAGTTCAGTTTTTCATTGGCTTTTATGCTTTGTAACTCAAAGAGAGGCCACACCCGGAGGTGGCAAAATGTGTTCAATATTATTACCCAAATCACAGCAAATAAGGTGCCAGCAGCAATTCAGGGTATTTAATAAAGAAAACAGGGCAAGATAAGGCAAAACAGGGAAATCCAAAAGGCTGGTCTGGTCTAGATTATAGGTCAAAGCACAATCTAGATTCTCAGCCAAACAAGATCATGCACAAAACTATCCTAAATATACAGTGAACTTTTCTACTCCATACTTCCACTTCCATAGTAGACGTAGGTGCAAGGGCTCCCTTTTATCTGATGCTGACGAACCTAAATCTCCATAATGTGCGCCCAGTGAGGAAGGCGTGGTGTGAGCTGCAAAGGGGGCGGAGCCACTGGTTGGGGAAGAAAGGCAAAAATACAGGCATGGCCTGCTTGAAACAAAAGATTATTAACAGGCAGCATTGAATTAGAGAGGAAAGGCTTTATACACCAAAAGATTAACATGAAAATGAGAGAAATAGACAGTTAAGGTCTTTGTGATCAGGTTCAATATGATTTGCTTTCTGGATTATTTTAAAGCATGTTTTGGATTGCTGAACATGAATGTACAATTATCTTTAAAAATATACATTAAACCTTTTTGAGGGGAGTGTTGCATTTCAGATTTTGACTAGATATAGGTATTTTAATTGTGTTTTATGACTGGCCTAAACATTTATTTCAGAAATCCCTGCTATGAACTAATCAAGATGTATTCATTGTAGTTCTGTACCATCTCTCATTAGTCACGTAAATGACTTTGGTTCACATGTTACTTCAAAGGTAATGTGACAGTAATCCTGATTGGCCTGAGCACATTCACACCTTTGGCTAACTCATTAAAGAGTGTTGTATGTGCTATTGCTGTTTCAACACCAACATTGACACAGAAAGGCTTTTTTGATGACAGCATTTCCTCATGCTGTCTGTACTTGAAAGCTGCACCTGAGAAGGTTCTCTGCTCTATGAAATTAGGTTTAATTGTAGCAGAGAGCAGGAACCTTGGCCTAAGTGTCTTCATAAATCATTTTGGATATTAGGTGTAGAGTTAGGTTCAGAGGAATGAATGGCGTTTTCGTACCCCCTGACATTGTTTAAACACTGACCTGGTTTTCGCTGGCCCAGTCTTGCTTAATACCGCAGACTAATGCCACAAAGTATGGTGTAATTGCTGGCTGTTCCCCTCCTTGAAAGCTTATTTTAAATGACTAACTAACAAGTAAACATGTTTAGAGATGTTTAGTACCTTCACAAAATGCAACTATTCCTAGCTTGTGGGAGTTTACATCGATATATAAATAAACATTGTGTGTCTGTATACAGTACATATATTAACAAACAGGCATCTCATAATTACTGTACTGGATGTCTCATATTTGTTAATGTGTTCAATGTGCAATGTACTTTGCACGTGTATGCTCTCGGTATTGCATGCCTCATTTTGGGTGAGACAACTCATTGCCACTGCGCTATTTCACTTTCACACAAAAACAGCTCTTGCCTGTTTCTCTGAAGTTACACAGACAGAGTGAGGCAGGAGCTGATTGGCTGGAAACATATTGTTGGTCTGTGGTTGTTCTATAATCAGATCAGGCCGAAAGAGCACGTGGTTGTAGCTTCCGTTTGCTCAGCCCTGCCATGCTCCAGTGAAACTCGACTTGCAGCCCTGTGGAAAGAGAAACGTGGCCGTCGCTGGGGCGGTAGACCACCCCAGGCAGATGAAATACTCTGACCCACATTAACACAGTTTCACTCAAAGGTCTTCCACTCAAGGCCCATAAAACCTCGCACACCACAAGTTACAAGGGAAAGTGTTTTGTTCAGATATATCCAGCAACATGGAATGCTCATTCCTTGACCTCCTCTTGAAACCTCAGCAATGATTTCAAGTAGCAGCTAAATGTGGCCGATATAGGATAAAAGACAACTGCAAGTTAATGCATTGAAAAATTTACAGAAATTAGCTGAAGGTGCTGATAGGGCAATAACCTAAGGGTCTTTTGTGTGATTCGGCAGTATAAATTTCATGCTGCAATTATCTGATGTCAGTGTTTGATTCACTACAGACATGGCTCTCTAGTGTGATTAGTTTATTTTTTGTGTAACTCGGGACCTGATGTCAATAACGGGACAGCTGACAGCTGGGAAAGAGGGTGTTTTTTTCCCTTTAGCATTTCCTGTGATTTAGCAGGAATGGGAAGAGAATGCGGAAATTCAATCCAATATATTTGCACATTTCTCAATTTGTAAAACACAAAGAAGAAATTTTCATATTTTTTTGTGCCCTCCACTGCCTGCCACTGAAACAGTGCAAGTGTACACTGTCATATTTAATGTGTACAGATTCCTTTGCCATCTCATTGGCATTTCTGCAAGGCAGCGTATGAAAGGCAGAGGCAGACATATATTAATGAAATGATGAGAAACGATGATGTAAAGACAGCTTTTTTGGTCAAAATAAGAGAGGAGCTGTTTATAGAGGCGGCAGAGTGAAAGGCAGTGAGTGTGTGGGCGCACTTGTGTCCTGCACAGGGTACGCTATAGGGAACACTGTCAAACTGCCTCTTCACGCTTGTTGTTATTTTGGATGAGGTGTCTTCTCATCTCTGAAAGGAAAATTCTGTTCACTTTGTTTCTTGTCACGTCTCTGTTCGGATCAAGGATTATGCTGTTGCCGTTGTATTTTTTTCACTCCATCAAAACCAAAAAGTTCTAGATGGCTTTGATTTCAGCTTTCCTTCCAGTTGTTTGGATTAGTCATACTTTCAGAGCCTGGTTATAAACCATTGCCCTTGGGAGCTCTACAATGTCTTAAGAAAGTGCGTAAGTTACATTGATTTAGCAAGAAACATACAATATATAAAATACGTTACATAAAATATTATTTTTATGTTTGAATTAAGTTTTACTTAGTAAAAATGATCTACTATAATGCTTGTGACATTTTGTATATTTGCATTTTGAAAAAAACAAAACAAAACAAAACATTTCTTGCCTTGATAATGTCTACAAGACTTCCCTCTTAAGATACATTTTTACATATTTTAGATACATATATTATCCAAAATTAGAGAATTAGAGAGAGGGTGACAGATCATTTGATTTCTGCATGTTGTACAGCTTAAAGTCATCACGCTGTGCTTACTACCTTATACCCATGAGCCAGTAGTCTTTTACTACGTGCCACTGACTTTTGTTTTGGGACTTTAAAGCCCACACAGCAGGTCCACAGGTGCACTTGGCCCTAAAGTTCCTACAGTTGCTGCTTACTTTTCTTACATAATACCTTTAGGGCTTTTGCATTACATGCCATCAGAAGGCCTGTTTATAGCCTGAGACCATCAAATTGGGCTTGGAGATATATCTATTTGCATTCATAAAAGGTGATGCATGTGGGGGCTGGCGGAAAGTCAGGCCCCAGGAACTTCCTGGTATGGTGTATTGTCACCCCCTCCAAGTTCTGCCTAACGTGAGGCTGTACATACACATTTACTCTCTCCACTGGCTTCATATCCTAAATCACCTCAGTGTCATTGTATTGGGTTGAAGGTTTGCAAACAGGATATGACTGACTGCAGTCAAAGCACAAACTCAGATTCTTTCCCCTTTGTGCCATCAGGAACACTGAAAGGGCAAATGCCTCCCCGTGAACAGTCTGCCTCATGTTTGTTATCAGATTCATGACAGTAAAGCAGAGGAGAACACAGTGGCAGATGAAAGTCTCATGCAAAGGTCTGTGTTGGGACCCAAGGTCTTATCAGATGTAATTTAATTTGCAAAGCTGTGTTAAGTAAAAATGAAACAATGCAGACATTGTGCTGGCAGAGGTGAACCACCTCCTGTGGCATTATGTTGCTTTCAGCCATTGAGGTGAAAACTATGCAAAGCATTTCTTTTGTTATTGCTCCTTCTCTGCCACACTATGTGTACCATGTGTACCTTTTCCTGTGTACCACGCAGTACGTTGTATACTGTACCTATAGGTGCTACAAGCAGGAGGAAAAATCTATGTGATAGGCATCCTGGTATTTCTCCTAGGTTTCTTATGTTTCTAAAGTGGGTTTTTTTCTGGAAATTCTCTTGTTTTCTCAACTCCTTTTTAAATTTTCAGGAAATTCTATTTTGCACAGTACCTGCTCATACTCTGCAAAACAAAAAAGAAAAAAATACCAAAGCCACAATGTATCACATCAATCACTAGAGGGGCAGTGAAGTTGAAGGACGGGGAAAAATAGAAAAGTGACAATGACATAATATACACCTGAAGCGTGGAATGACTCAACAGGGACTTGAGGTGCCTGTCAAATCAAAGCATGTTGAAAGGATGGTTCACCTGGAAAGATAACTAAATATGTGATGCAAGACCTGTTGGTGCCTCCATTTAAGTTTAATAATACATAAAATCATTATTATTATTTTTCTCAGAGGAGACTGCTTGTATAATTTACAGATGGTACGTGCTTTTCCACAGAATGGCCAAGTGTTAGTGGTTGACAAATCTGGGCCCAAGTTAGGTTGTGGTCTCTGTATTTTAAGTAGGAATTTTAATATCCATGAAATACTAATTGTTGTAATCATAAGACATTTTTGTTAGATTATTTTAATTTGTCTGTTGGACTTTGTCTGTTGAAGAGGCATAGAAATCTGTAGTAAATTGGCCTATGCAAAAACGCATTGTAGTCGATATTTTTTTAGACGACATTAATTGCTAGAGGTCCACACTGTGTTACTTATTTGTTCAGGTTAGGAATTCTTCATTGTTTATAGAATCTATTCTGGGTCAGTGCAAAAGAAGGTACAATGCTAGGTAAATGCAGAAATCTGGGTCAGACATTGTTTGTCCTTCACACTTGGCACTCAACTTATATTGCTAGATCATGAAAGAAGAGAAAGCAAAGTCTTCTTTTCATATAATCCGTAATCCAATACATGTCTCTATCAAAGGGTGTTTGCTGATGGCCAGCTACCATTCTGCAAATACAATTGGGAGAGGCAATTCAGGCAGATTTCCTTGCCTGATATTCTGGGCACCTACAGTATTGTCAACCGAATTTGTATTAGCATTGGTGTTGAGAGTCAAGGACTTGCAGCAATGGAATGCTTCAGCAGGGGCAGAATTTTCGATGTACATGTACCTGGGATCTGATGTCTTTTATTGCGACAGTCTTTGATTGTGTTGTACTAAGCCTGTGCGCATTTGCCTGCGGTTCACCTTTCAGCATCACGTGGTGGTGCACTTGTTCGGGTGTTTCCTGCTCATGTTTTCAATGTCATCTGCAGATCTGAAAGCAAAAAAAAAAAAAAAAGATAAAAAGTCCATTGCTTGGTGATTCCTTCAAGCCTGCTTGTTCACTTGATTCTGAAATGCAGCCATGTGTCTGCTCTGGCCGCCCACCGGCCGTAAACTTTAGTCAATGCACGCGCAGAGCAGATCCGGTGGCAGCAATCTTGTAATACATCAGTGCTGCTGGGAGATTCCTCGCTGCCCCCTTCTCTTGAGGCCACGATGCCCCAATGTGTCTCTGTCTCTGACAAACACGAGCGTACCCTCGCTAGAGTGTGAAAAAAGACGTGTGTGTGTGGTGGGATGGGAAGTTACTCGGTACTCTGCAGCAGCCGAGCATGAGGCCGTCTCTTCTGCCGGCAGGCTGGAGCAGCCTCGCGAGATGGAGAGCGGGGGCTCGGACACGATGAAGGATGACGATGAGGTGCTGTGGGAGAACGTGGAGAGCAACCGTAACATCCTCAGCCGCTACATCAACCCCAACAAGCTGACCCCGTACCTGCGCCAGTGCAAGGTCATCGACGAGCAGGACGAGGATGAGGTGCTGCACTCGCACATGCTGGTGTCCAAGGTCAACCGAGCAGGTAGCGGCACACCTCGCGAGGACGCTGTATTGGCGTGTGTTCTTGTGTGTGTGTGTGTGTGTGTGTGTGTGTGTGTACATATAAGCTGACCAGTGACAGAGAAAAAAACAATAAATGCACCACGGAATGTAAAAATGCAAATTCAGGCAGAGAAAACATTTCATGCAAATCACACCATCAATCAGTTACTCAGTCACCCCATCCTTGGCTGTGTTTTTCCAGTTGTGTATGATGAATAGAAGCTTTTAAAGCCCTGTCTGAGCTGCTGCTGCTCTGTGTGCTGCTCGTGATTTCAGCTTCGGTGTCTGTTTCTCCGTGCGAAGCGTGCACGTGTGTCCAACAGCAAGCAAAATGACAGTGGCAATGCCGCTCTGTGTCCTCCCTCAGAGGAATTAGCCGAAACTGACATCTAATTTGGTTCAAAAGATTACAAACACTCTATATTTACTTGGTTGGACTATCAACAAATGCAATTAGCTAATGTTGTAGCAATATGTCAAGCTTCCAGACTGATGATCTATGAGAAAGCTGGTCGCCAGCTGTCATCTTTTTGGCACTGCAATACAAAGGGTTTGTCAGACTTTCTGTAGAAGGTCCCTTGAATAATTCTAGCTGCATGTACTCCAATCTATGTAAATGTTCCCAGGCCATCTCAAGACACCAAAGGATCTCAGCCATGTCCTGTCACAATAGGCTCGGTATCATGTCAAGAAGGTGATATTTAATAAGGGCCATTGCTATTCACCTAGCTAATTGCAATATGAATTATTTCAACATTAGTAGTAAGCTAGTTTTATATTTATTTATTTATTTATTTATCCTTTATTTTACCAGGTAAGTCTCATTGAGATTAAAAATGTCATTTTCAAGACAGGACTGGCCAAAGAATAGCAGCATATGAAATTTCAGACAATGACATGACACCCATTTCATTTTCCACCACGGTATTAACCCTATTTTTAAAGTACAAACTTAACTATGTAATTTAATGATATTACTTTGCTTGCTGTTTGGCTAAGTTGCTAGTTGCTGATGATCAGCAAATGTAACTGCTCAGTGTCATCATACTACCTTAGTTTTAGTTTCTGACATATTCATTTCTAAACATGCCAGGTACAGTATGCATCTAGGTCCAATATCAACTTTTCAAATGTGTTTTATTTAACCGTTTCTCTTAGCATGTCTAATGATTACAGTTACGGCTAATGTTTGACTAAACACTAATCTCTCTAAATGGTGTGTGACAAACAATTAGCAATTACCTTTTAAATTGACGCAACACCATCTTTAATGTTTGTACACTTCTTGACCTTTCACCCTTATGCACCAAATGAGGCACCAGACACTCTTATTACTAACAATGTCTTTGAACACAGCAAATAATACTTGTGCTTGCAACAGGTATGAACACTCTGCACAATAATGCTGATTTCACAACAACTATTTAATTGCAGTACTTAAATCAATGACATCTTTGATTTAACATTTTCCAATAAGTTTCCAATAAGTATGTTGATGAATTGAGAGTGATTAACATTAATGTAACAGATATATAAGTTGGAGTTTATTTGTACATGAATTTACAGTACTGAAGGATTGCCAAATTATTTTTAGCAGGATGAAGCATATGGTCTCCAGGAAACTTCAGTTACCTATATTTTCTGCATGTGTAGATAAAGCAATGTCATGCATCCATAAGCATGTAAATGTGTTCTCAGTGCATGTTACTTTGCATTTAAATTGTAGTACTATATCATATTCCTCTGTAATTTCAACTCCAGTCAAAAGTAAGTGAAATTCACTCTTCTTGAAACAAACACACAAAAATGGTAGTTTTTCCTTGATTTTAGATCTTTATTTCAAAGAAAAGAAGAACTTTATATCATTTTTACATTTTAGGAACCTGGTAATGGCAGAAAATGTCATGAAGGATTTCTCCTATGTACATGACAAAGCATTTGAGAATAAAGGAAAAAAAACAAGCAAAAAACATTTTGTATGTACAGTTACTTCCACATTTTTGTGAATCTGGTTACTGTAGACAAATAGAACATAGACTATTGAATGATCAATATAAAGACTGGAAGTAATTCAATGTCATTTCAGGTCGACTGCTGGACATCCTGCACACTAAAGGTCAGCGGGGTTATGTGGTGTTTCTGGAGAGCCTGGAGTTTTATTACCCTGAACTCTACAAACTCATGACAGGGAAGGAACCTACGCGAAGGTTCTCCACTATTGTTGGTAAGCTAGCAACCACTCAAGACAAAAAGAGGAACCTTACTTACAATGATTTCTTCCATTGCAGAAATCACTGAGCAGTGGTCTACAACCTGTTTCAGATCCACATTTTTAAGTGTCATTTTACCGTCAACGACACAACCGTGGTTTGACAGGGTCTATTTACAACTTTAATGCTTGCAATGATCGAATCCTCTGATGCCAGGCATCTCCCAGAGTGCATAAGAGAGTGTTGTGTTTCTGCAGTGGAGGAGGGCCATGAGGGCCTGACTCAGTTCCTGATGAATGAGGTCATCAAGCTGCAGCAGCAGGCCAAGGACAAGGACGTGCAACGCGTGGCCATCATGGGCAAAAACCGCACGCTTGAAGATGAGCACAAGAAGCTTCGCCTGGCCAACCAAGAGCTGCTTACCTTCCAGGAGCGCTACAACAAGATGAAGGAGGAGCGCAACAACTACAATGATGAGCTCATCAAGGTGAAGGACGAGAACTACAACCTGGCCATGCGGTATGCCCAGCTGAGTGAGGAGAAGAACATGGCCATCATGCGGAGTCGAGACCTGCAACTGGAGGTCAGGGTGCATCGAAGCATTGAGCCATCCATTCCATTGACTCACTGAATGAGAGTTCAAAAAATGTCACTGTTTTTTCATAGCTGCTTACGATTCAAAGAACTCCCCTGTGTAACACCTCAAAATGCAATACACATCGTGCACTGCTAATGCATAATTTTGATAAATGCTGCTAGTGAGTATAAAACCATGGATTGTACCTGCTGTTCATGCTGGTTGCTGAACATGCTGTGTTTCAGATAGACCAGTTGAAGCACAAACTCAACAAGGTTGAGGAAGAGTGTAAAATGGAGAGGAAGCAGTCACTGAAGCTGAAGAATGACATTGAAAACCGTCCCCGCAAAGAGCAGATCTTTGAGCTGGAGCGGGAGAATGAGGTGCTGAAGATGAAAGTGCAGGAGCTCCAGTCCATCATACAGGTGCCTTAATCCATTTGTTCCAAGATCACAGGGCCTGTCTTTGAAAGCATCATTTGCTCTGAAAAAGCACATTGTTGCTATTCAAATATATTACTCACTGGAGGGAATATACACTTGGCTGAAATTGCTAGGCTAATTTCCAACAGACACAGACGTCCATATATTATGCATACACTAATCTGCAGAATCCAGAACTGTTGTTATGCGAAGACTGTGTTTATTCTATCAGCCATATGTGCAAGGGGAGTACTGTTAATGTTTAACTAAACCGATTTCAAGCTCACAAATGACCTTCCACATAATGTTGTACACATTGTTGGACACATTTGTGTTTTAACAGTTGAAGCAATGCCATTTTTGTTACTAAGTGATAATGTTGTTAATTTTCTTTCTGATTAAATCGAACAAAACAATGTTAACAGTGTTATGGAGTTGCGTTCCCATGAGTGTGAGTCCCATGAGCTTTGTGTTTGATAAAATACTGTATGCTTATTAATTGTACTATTAATTGTATTAATTCTCCACATTATGGCACTGATAATAGATAGATAATGTCTATAATATATGATATATTTGTATCTGTATTTTAAACTTCTCTGACAATTTGTAAACTGCAGCGACATTATTATTCTGTATGCAAAACATGTCAAGACTGTTTTTATCTATCAGGATTACTTATGGTTGTGGTTATTTTTATGCTTTCCTGAAAAAAACTACTCCTACAGTTATGAGGCTACAAACACCATAACTGACCAAGTAATAGTAATAGCATATCCAACTTAGTGTGCATGGCATGGTTTTGGCAGAATTCATGTTTCTATATAGAGCTTTAAGGACAGTTTATCTCCATTTGTCAAATTAGAGGAGTGTTGAAAGCTGCCAAGGCCATCATTGCTACGCAACCAAGGAATCATTGATTGTGAAAAGTCACTGACCACATTACTTTTCTAGCCAATTGAGCCAATTGTTTGGAATACCGCACAACAGTACTAACAAATAGCTAAAAACCATAGATATGACTAGCTAATGCCATATCAGTGATGCCAGTGATGCCAGTCATAACCTGTCATTGTCATTCATGGATGTATCGGGCTACATAGAATAGATAGTGGTTGTAGCTTGAAAACTAGTAGTTTGACTTAGCTCAGTAGCTATCTGTATTTTACATTCTGTTCTGACCATATTTACATTTTAACTAGCTACTGCAACTTGTAGTATGTGAAGATTGTTGTCAAACAGCCAGCTAACATGCAAACATGGTGGTATCTTTTTTACTGCATATCCTCCTTAGTTAGCTAAAAAACAACCTGAATGTGCAGCATCAGCGTCAGGATTACTTGCATATATATATATATGGCGGCAGTGTAGCATAGTGGTTAAGGAGCAGGACTTGTAACCGAAAGGTTGCCGGTTCGATCCCCGCTGGGACACTGCTGCTGTACCCTTGGGCAAGGTACTTAACCCACAATTGCCTCAGTAAATATCCAGTATAAATGGATAACATTGTAAAGAACTGTAACCTATGTAAGTCGCTTTGGATAAAAGCGTCTGCCAAATGAATAAATGTAAATGTATATGTTTGCCTGTGAAAATGTCTAATTAGATAAGGAGCTGCTGTTTACATGGCATTTGTATCATTACTTCACTTCCTCTACAGTTAGCTAACAAACTAATTTAGTGTGTTAGAGTCTGGATAACATCATATTACATTACATTATTGTCATTTAGCAGATGCTTTTATCCAGGGCAACTTACAGTTTTATGCATTTATACAGATGGATATTTACTGAGGCAATTGTAGGGTAAGCACCTTGCCCAAGGGTACAACAGCAGTGCCCCAGCTGAGAATCAAACCACTGACCTTTCAATTACGAGCCCTGCACCTTACCACTACGCCACCACTGATAGTACATTGCTGTGTATCCAAGTTTCTGACTGGAGCACCAAGATGTTAGTGATAGTTGAACATGAAATGTTCAAACATGCAGACTATGTGACAAATTTTTGCCCCTCTGTTTGTCTTAACTTTTTATGGCTAAGGAACCAATTCATTTGAAGGAACTTTAATTCTTCTTTCCTCTCTGTTGTTGCAAGAAAACTGACAAGTGATTAGTAGTGCTTTGAAGGTATGTAGAATCAAGAGGATATTGTGGAATATATGTGCTTAGCTGCAGGATATCTCAACAGCTGCAGGGAAATACTTTATCAATATGGGATTGTGAGCTCACTTTTGCTCAGAGCTGACCTTAAAACCTGCCATTTACCACAAAAGAAGCATCTTACAGTCACATCACATCTAAGTCATTTCAAAAGGAAGATTTACTGCTGTGTTAAGAAAGCACTGACCAACATATCCATCCCACAGTATTCTTTATCACTTGAGAGATAACATCAAAGTGAAAACGACTGCTGTGTGTCACCATGTGGGGGTGTATTTAATTCTTTACTTTTATCATGTCAGCCATCATGCCCTTGTCTCACATGTCTTTGTCCTGAACCTGACACTGAATACCACCTCCATCTCTCTTACGGCCCTGTAGCCAGGAAAGCAGGTGCTGCCGGACTCTGAGAAGGCCATCTTGGACATCCTGGAGCACGACCGTCAAGAAGCTCTGGAGGACCGCCAGGAGCTTGTGAACAAACTGTACAACCTGCATGAAGAAGTGCGGCAGGCTGAGGAGCTGAGGGACAAGGTGAGGACAGGGGGGCTACTTTGTGTGAAAAATATTTTAAAAATCTGAGAGGGGAGAGGAAGTTGCAGGGGAGAGGTGGGATGTGGCAAAAGGTGAGGGGGGCATTCTCCAAATGGCCAGCAAGTGAGAAAAAATAATAGCGTTAGGCTTTTGTCACACCTCCTCTGACGTCTCGCCAAACCGTTTGAGTGAAAGTGTAAAAGGCGTTCATGTTCCATACTCAAAAGGGTGAAACAGCACAGACTGAATGTGCATTACACGGATCAAAGACCACACTTTTACAAGCCTGTCTGATGCCTCTGTTCTCCACTATGTCCACACAAGGTATCTTACCCTTCAATAATAAGTGAGTATAACATATAATGCATCAGCATAACTTCAGTTAGATGAATGTCGGTTGCATAAGAAAAAAAAACATATTCTATGTCTTTCCTTCATACATTTTCTGGAGGTGATATGTCAGATAAACCCCATCTGTTTCCATGGGTAAAAATAACTCTGAGAGCAGTTACAATAAGTTTCCGAGCAGCTTGTCTGTGATGTCAAGAACAATGTTGCTACACAATATACATGGAATGGGACATGCCGGGGACATCATGACTGCAGAGATTTAACCACCCACAATGAGCACCCAAACAGGACATTTCTGTCTTGTTTAGATAATGGATTTGGAGAAAGTGGAAAAAAGAATACTGTCTGATTTGTGCCAGAGATTTTTTAACCGTTTGTGTAATTACGCCCCCTCATGTTATTCTGAGCTTTGGCAATACCTCCCTGATGAAAGCCTCAGATTTATCAACCATGAGCAATCTTACCATTGCACCTTAGTGAAATTGAATGTGTTTACTAATGGTGCATTCAGCATCAACATACTTCAAGTGTGTACCTGAGCTGTGTCTAATAGACTTGATTACATGTTTATCACATAAGTGGTTGTACATATGCATGTTTGCATATTCTGCTTGAGTGTTCTGATTTCTACCATCTGCACAGTTGTGGTTCAATTTATGTAAGTCTCATGCACTGGCATTCTAATTCACTCCCTCATGCATGCCTCTGCCTGACATTTAAACAACATTTAGAGTAAATAGAAACAATCTTATAATAAGCATACAAACAGTTTTATCACGCTCACACATGCCTTTGACATTTATATAACATTTACAGTAAATAGAAATTACCTTGTAATAAGCACTGTATTAGTTTTGCAATTGACCTCATTTCCGATAGGTGCAGATACAGATCCTGCCAAAGATCAACATTGGAAGGGCCATTAAAGTTGCATCTCTCTTGATAAGTCATGCAATATTCACTCAGTGTTAGGAGCATGCCTGAATCTCTGGGCCTTCCCACTTGATGGTCACAGTGCTGCTACTGAGCTGCTATACAGCCACTCAATCAAAACATTAAGTTCTGTAAAAGAAATATTATGATTGAGACTACAGAGGTTTGAAGAGAGTGGGAAGAAACAGGCATTGATGAGAAAAGTAAACAATGTGTTTTAATTTCCTATTAATATTTTGCCGCAAATACTGTATATAAAAAAGATTTCTGGAGTTTTCATAAAAGGATGAACATTCCAAAAAAGGCTGTACTAATTCAGCCTGTAATACCATAATAACAAGTATTTTGTAATATCTCTGCAGTACCTGGAGGAAAAAGAAGATTTGGAACTGAAGTGTTCCACGTTGGTGAAAGACTGTGAAATGTACAAGAACCGCATGAACACAATCACAATCCAGCTTGAGGAGGTGGAACGAGAGAGGGACCAGGTGAAATATAGTTGCAGTTTAAAAGAAGTTTGATACCAAACCTTTTTGAAAAATAAGTTCCAATTGTAAAGAATGCTGGTATGAATAGATGTGTCAAGCCTGTTGGGTAAAAGCTGCCTAATTGTGCTGTCTCTGTGGTCCCCGTCAGGCTTTCCGTGCCCGGGACGAGGCTCAGAACCAGTTCTCGCAATGCTTGGTCGACAAGGACAAGTACCGCAAGCAGATTCGCGAGCTTGAAGAACGGAGCGACGAGTTGCACATCGAGATTGTGCGAAAGGAGGCCAAGATCGTCAACCTAGAGTCTAAACTGAGGCGCCTCTCCAAGGACAACGGGCTGGACCAGGTGAAGGGGTTGCGCCACGAGCTCATTTTAATGCACTTCAGCAGGAACCAGGTGCTTGGGAGTTATTTCTGTATGCTGTGAAATTGGTTTCCCATTTTGATGAACTTTGTGTTCCCTGCGCAGAGTTTGCCCCGTGACGTTCCAGCCACCATCATATCCCAAACGTTCATCCAGTCCGACCCTAAGCCAGACTGTCAGTTTGAGGACTCTGGCGATGAGTCTCCCGATGATCACAAGTTCTTCCTCCCAGAACCTCGGCTTAAACGGAGGCCCAACCTCAAGGGAGTTGGGGTGAGCTCTTTGAACACATCAATTGAGAAACCGTATTTTCAAGCATGGTTTAGACATTCCTCCCTCAGCATTACTAGATTTTTTTTTAAAGAAAAGGATCCACTCATATTTTATGTCTTGCTAGTCATTTTACACATAAATCTCTTCTTTCAGCTCTCAAGAGCGAAGTCTCCTGTCACTGCTCCTAAAACACTGGATTTTCAAGGTAATTTATAATTTTGAATGAATTTTCTAAATTAATATGGTATGATACAGTATGGACCTTGAGTGAGGTCCACCGTGTTTCATTGCCGTCTGCAATAGGTGCACTAAACACAAATGGAGACCTGTCGGATGCACCCAGCACAGATACAAACTCTGTAGCCACCAGCTCTACCAACACTCCTGTCACTCCAACTGGAACAGCAGAGATACTCAATAAGCATGTAAGTTTTCATGTGGTCATTCTGTGTAAACTGAAAAAATCAAGTGAAAAACCATTAAAAAAAATTCATTCATTTCTAAGTCTATGCTAAACACAGTGACTGAGGCAAAAAGTAAATTGTAGCAAGGCATTTTAATTCCTAATATAATGTTCCTTTTACATGTCCTGGCTCTCTTGTGTGGCTGCAAATCACTTGAGAATGGTTTCATTAGCTACAACATATGGTGGCTTGTGCTTAATTTTATTTGCATTATCAGACTCCTTTATGCAGGGAACCTACATATTTCACCTGCCACCAAATTATTAATTTATATAGCTGATTGTTTATGGAAGGGTGCACCGTCAGGGCCCCTGCCTGGAGTTAAACCTTCAAACTTTGGGTGATAGGCTCAGCTCCTTAACCACTACACCACCCCAAATAAGAACAACTCTTTGGGAGCCACAGCTGTTGTTGGTTGCAGGTTTTCCACCATACTACAGATGTAAAATATTTGAGTGATGCTGTCATGCCCTCTAACCCACAATGGTCAAGCGTTACTACTATTACAATGCTATTATCTCTGAGATGTGTTTTTCATCTGCTGGGAAACATCTAAACAGATAAAATAATGTGTACAGTCTTGGATTATACCAAGTAAGCTATGACCATCTGTGCATTCTCACATAAATGCCTTATCAGAGTACTGCAATCATTTTGGGGAAGACTTGTCTGTCCTAGACATCCTTCTAAGACTGTGGCCAACCACTCTTTTTCTGTTTCCTGTGTGAAAGCTCCTGCGGTTTCGCAATGACAGTATAATATCCACAGTCCCTGAGCCACCAGGAAATGACTCCATTGTCAGGAGGAACAAGGAAGGAGAGCAAGATATCCTACCCAGAAGGTATATCACTCAACCTCTCTCAGTTTACTGGAGTACACTGCCTTATGAACAACGGCTGAAATTCAGTACTGTTTAACTGGAAATAGGAGATATTATGCTCTGGTAGCACTGATGTTTATTTTCTTTTTAAGAGTGGAGGCTCATGCAAAGAAAACTTTTGGACACAAGCCTCATAGTGAAATTTCAGGCCTTTGTAATATACTTTATAATATAAGTTTTTCCATTAATCCATGAAGTGCTATGTCTCACATACACTATGTTCCTTTTTTCTAGCCTGTCTGACTTTGATTGTGACAGTGGTGACAACATGGAACTTTGTGGTAAAGTATCTGCCTGTTTAATGTTTGTTTGCAGTTGTAAACTATTGAAAGGGCCTGTATTGACGGTGACATCATGAAGAATGTTTTTAGTAGTTTTATTTTTTATATCATTTAAAATTTTCATTTTTTTCAGGAAAAGTCACTTGCAGGACAAATGAATTAAACAATAATAAATGTCAAATTTACCAAAATGACAGGAACAAAAAAAAAATCTCATTGATAAAATGCAAAAGACAGCTTATAGGTATTCCATTAGTGAGTTGTATGGTGAAATATACAGTTTGAAATTTCCCTTCAGGCATATTATTAAGCCAGCTCCCCAGGGTCCTTACAGACACACAGAGCTGTATTTAACCAGAGAGGTAGAGTCCTGTATTTCTTGCTTCCCAAGCTGACACTACTGACCCAGAAAATCCTCATTTTCCTCTGCTTATGCTGAGATCTCTATCACTTTTTGGACTAAAGTAACCATTTTAAAATTGTATTATAGAATATTTTTTTTCTCTGAAAGTATCGTTCAATGTGAAAAAGGCACAAGAAAAAAGAAAGAGTTTCCTGGAGGGAAGCGAAAGTTAGCTGATATTTTGTAAAGTGTTATTTTTCAAGGGGAAAATGATAATCAGTTATTGAGATATGGTATCATAATGTTCATTAATAACCTTGGAATTGACAAACTGCATTCATATATTTTTTATCCCTATGATATCTGTCCATCTTGTATACGTTTGATAGTTTTTAATGCTAATTTATTATTTGTTAGTATGCAATTATATGTATGCTACTACCAGTACAGAACATTTCTTTACTGTATACTGTCACAGCCTTATTAGCTGGCCAGTGTTGCTGGTGTTCCCTCATTTATTATCAGCTGTGATTTACAGTCAGTTTCTTTGGATGGACTATGGACATTAGCACTGGTTCCATCATCTATTCTTACCTCTTCAGTGAAACACTGGAATTGTTTCAATGTACCCCTAATGCTGTTGGGTTTATGCATACAGCCCTGTGTCTTTTACATCCTCCTAGTAATGCCTTTATAACCTCCTAGTGAGACGCTTAGATCAACAACAGGAAGATCAGTTACATAATGTTCCATTATCAATAAATGAACACACTGCAGGGTATAAAAACACAAACCAAAGTCACAGTGTTGTTAATACATGGGTATGTGCTGTATTATTACTGATAACATGACAATGGCTAATGTCCTTTTGTGTAAAAAATGATCATATTGCTCTTATAACTAATACGAATATTGAATAGACCTGATGTGTTCTTTCCATCTTTTGCCAGATCCAAATGAAAATATGTTGTTCATTAAAGGTCTTTCATTAAATTTGTTCAGTTTAGTACAGTTTTACCAAGTAAGTTGGTTTAGGTTATCCTCTCCTTTCTTCTCTATTTTCAAACGTTTTCCTTTAGGCCTCGCTTTGTGTCATTCCTCTGAAGTTGAATCTAATGAACGTTGGAAATACAGGCTGAAAATAACTGTCATTTTAAATGTTGCATCTGAAGAAAACTTATAGTTGTACTGAACAATTGTCATTAGTTACAGTTTTCTCAAGTTCTGAAACAGCATGTAGTGAAATTAAGGTATTATTAAACAGAGTTCTTATGGATAGATTCTCTAAAAACACACAAACAGGCTGAAACATATATTCTCATGTAAGTGTGAGAAGGTTGGCCTGGCAAAATCAAACACTTTGCATCTTTCATAAAAATCAGAGCAACTGATTATATATATTATATATATATATATATATATATATATTTATTACTGTTCCACCAAGGGCTTTCTGGGACAACGAGCTGTTGGTTTCATGTTTGATAGACTTTGCCCAGTGTACACCTGGTGTATGCATGGCACCATCAATATGTTTGTTGCAGCTTCCTTTGCCTTTGAAATCTACAGGGACATTATACAAAGCATTATTCTTTTGTTTTCATGAAATATTCTCAGGAATGTTCAGATAGGATTCCTCTTATTGCAGTAGCATAAGTTTGTTCATGCTTTTCAACTGTTACTCTTCACAACCAACAGCTGCTCATTTTTTACTCAACCAGAGCGTTGGTTCAGCTGTCCAGCATGAGCCAGTATGGCACAGCAATATCCTTTCCAGCAAGAGTAGCAAGCCTTAAAAATATTTGCTACTCTTTTGAAATGAATCAGGATATTTCTTTTATTTCTGTTCATGTTTTATGTTAGTAGTCTGAACTTTTAAAGCTATCACAGACATCTCTGTATTTCACAGTGACCTTTACAGAGTGACCGTGTTCTTCATGACCTCCATAACAAAACTGGAACATCTGTGCAGCTTTTAGAGTAATCAGTTTACAATGCACAGACCTTTGTGGAGATGATGAGAAACAGTACAACTCTTAGTGCTGTCTGGATGGGACTGCACTTCTCTTCTGACAGTCAGACAGACACTCCTGGCAACTGCTCAACTGATCTACAAGCAACCAAAATACTGTCACGTCACACCTCTCTTCATCCCTTCACACTGACTACCTGTTGTGGCTCAAAAAAAAACTCTAGTCCTAGCCTAGCCAGCGGTACCAGTCTCACTTATAGTCTATAATCACGTCTCACTCACCTGACAGACCGCTCCACTCAGTAGTCCCTTCCTGGAAGGGTCACTCATCTCATTCACATCTATTATCTGCCCTTGACCCCCAAGTGTTGAAATGAGTTCACCATAACTGCCGGAACAGCAGGATCGCTGTCCATTTTCTGGTGCACACTGAAATCTCTCATATTCAGACTAGAATCCTAGGCCCCCCCCTAACATTGTAATAAAAGGTAGTAGTTGTAAAACGGGTCGTGATTTATATAAGATATAAGATAATATAAAATAAAGCCTGTTGTCACCTCAGGTTTTTACAGCGGGATAAGCTCCGTGGCAGACGTGCCATGGTGATACAAACCTGGTGGCTGGATATCGTCAATAAAAGTTTAAGGCCGTGTGCCCTCTGACAGCACTTACTCCCATTGTAGTAATGATTCCCACATTGGTACTATATTTCAAGGGTGGCAATATCGATTCAGCATCTGTGCAGCTAATTGCCTAACCCTATTGGATGTACTTCTTGTAAGTTTCTCTAGATAAGAGTGTTTGCCAAATGCATCTATATTTATATGTATATATCCATGTTGGTAGACTTACCTGTCAATGCAGATCATGATTTCATGCAAGAAATTAATTCAACACTTGAATGAGATGTCTTTCCCTCTGGGGAAAGCAGTGATGCTGAAGCACTGAGACATGCAGGCAGTGGGGAGTGTGTGCTGTCAGTCCGGTGAGTGAGCATGCCTCCATAATCCTTTCTTTCAGATGAAGATGCTGACAGGTTCTCCCATGGACCTCCGTCCATTCACTCCTCCTCATCCTCCCATCAGTCAGAGGGCTTGGAGCTGGACCTGGAACAAGTCAACAACATCTTCCGAAAGTTCTCCTTGGAAAGGTACAGTCAGACTGCTGACACATATTTAGACTGTCGTTCATGCATACTTGAGACATTTGTTAATAGAGTATAACTGAGAGAACTGCAAAGTTGGTCATCTGGCTTTTTATTATTTTATTTTCTTTTTTATCATCTGCCTGTGTCAACAGTTAGTCACGTCAGAACAAACAAGCGTTAACACAGGCCTCTCAGATTCTGTCTTGCTTAAGGGATGAAATGGTTTGTGTAGGAACTGAACTATTTCGCTAATGCAGATTAAAGCTTGCTCATCCACAGCCTCCATAAAACATGTGACACAAACATCTAAATCTGTAGCTTTGGGGGTCTTATGTTCTAATCTCTGAAGTGTAGGTTCATTTACACTGAAGAGAGAAGAAAGTGAGTCACAGTGAAAACAAGATATGTTTGCCTCAAACATGACCACATCTTTTAGAATGTCACTGGCAGCTCATTTCAGCACATATTGACGAGGCCGGGAAGCGTAGGGCTTCATGTCTAATCACAAACAGGATTTACAAATCTCCACAGAGGTGTCTGTCTATTGTGTATAGACTATCACACTGCTTTGCCTCTGAGTTCCATATTTATATCGAAAGTGCAGTCTATGTACGTTTGAATCGCCTGTATGATTAATGACACTCATTCTTAGAAGTAAAAGATGGTATCTGTACATTTCAGATGCACAGAGCGCGGAGGTTTTTGTGCTTTAATAAGTCATGTTCAGATTTCCTAAATGGAAATAGACAGAGCCACAGACACTAATCCAGTCCTTATAAGTCTCTATAAAAAAGAAATGGACTTATATTCATTATTTACATATTCTTTTCATCTGATCTAATCCAGAAGTATCTGCATGAGTCAGTATTACATTGTGTAGACATGCTATTGAATGAGCTGCAATAGATTATAAAACAGAAATACTTAGTGGTCTGTACAATTGTCATTTGTCTAAACAGCAATAATGAAGACTGTTAACTTGAAAGGCTTTTCCCAAGGCATCTACACATCAATTTAGCATTTGTGTTTTTTTCCAAATGTCACATTGTATCTAATTAATTATTTAGAATGGAGATCACAGTAGAAATGCAGAATAAATAACTCTCTATAAATAACCACTGATTTGAACATGAAAGCAAACATTGGAACACTGGCTGATTTTTTTTTAATATTCATCAACAATTCTGTCAGATCTTGTTTTGAAGAATTTGGCTGAAGCACTCTTTTCTGTTGTCCTGCTTATCTGAAATAATAAATGTTAGTAGTGGACTCCTGTTGTGAGTTGTTTACAAATCAAGCCAAGGGCCCTTGAGGGACAGTTGTCATCTGTTTCAGAACTAATTATATCAAAATGAAAATGAAGCCAGTATTTTAAAGTTCAAGTGAGTCATTCAATTTCGAAAGAAAGCTCCCATTTTCCCTTTGGTGATGAGAGCTAAGGGAATGAATGACTCACACCTTCTTTGTTTGACTCAGTCTTGACTCGTGTTGCTTCTTCATTCATCAGTCAATCACAGAGTGTTTTTTATTGGCAGACTTTGAATAGAATATTGCCATATTTTCAATATCCAGACCCAGTCTTCCACAGGAATGTTAGGTAATTTGTCCCTGTGAGAATACATAAATTGGGGAGCTGTGCATCTGGATACAAGGGATTGTAATAATAAAGCAGAATTGTTCAAATACTTTAAAACATGTGCATTTATTTGTCTCAGCTAAGAAGCATTTCTGGTTTGGTGTCCATTTCCAGTAGTGCAACCGTTTTCCTATCTGGTCTTGGTAATTACATTCTTGTCAGCATTGAAACCCTTTGTTTCCATATTTTACATCAGAACAGTTCTCTGTGAGTTGAGATGTTCTCACATATGTGGGTATGTGTGTATGTGTGTGCGTGTGTGTGTCCTTCAGACCCTTCCGGCCCTCTCTCACCTCCTTCACTCGAGTCAGCAGCACCCTCCGTCCCGTGCAGGACCTGTCCCTCCCTGGGGACTCCTTCCTGTCTGAAGTTACGCTGGTGGGAGGAAATGCCAGCGGCATCTTCATTTCCTCCGTCCAGCCAGGATCCAATGCCGAGAGGGTCGGTCTGCGAGAGGGACACCACCTCCTACTGGTGAGCGAAGGAGACAGCACCTCATGTGGATTGAGAGTGACTGAATTTGACATCTACAGTCTTATATTTTGCCTTTTTGCTTTGTATCTCTGCATTTGACAAAGCTGTGTTTGTAAACTCCAGTGTAGTTCTGTATCTGTATTATGTGTTTTAATGTATTTTTTGTTTCCAAAAGCTTGCTTTTTTGTAGTGAGAATTTTATAGTCCTGCTTTTTTACTTCATTACAGTATGATGAAGTAAAAGTACAATAGCTATCCAAATAAATATTAGCTAATTCAGGGTGATTTACATAGATTTCAGATAATATATATTCTTACTGGCCAATGCCTCTGCCGTCTTAATCTTTGTCCTTTCAGCTGGAGGGCTGTGTTCATGGAGAAAATCAGAGTGTCCCTCTCGATACCTGCACTAAAGAGGAGGCCCACTGGACCCTGCAGAGGTGCAGTGGAATGATCAAGCTGCATTTCAGAGCCAACTTCGATGGTAGGCCCAGCAAGCTCTTTACTACTGTCAGCAGCCTGCTATTTCCCAAGCCTTTTGGCGCCCAGAGGTCTGAGGCAGCCTTGCTGAGTTCAAAAGACGTCCACCGTGGCAAAAGCTGCTGGAGAACATCTGGAAGTTCAATGACATCTTTGGTTTTTGCTGTCTGCCCTCGGGCTGGCTTTCTTGGTCAGCTTAGTGTGCTTCGCTTATCTGCAGATCTCACCAATCAACCGTGTGCTCACCACACTGGGCTTTAGCACGGACATGTTTGATCAAAGACCTCATGTTGTACAGTTTCATCCAAACAGGCAGTGCAGTGTGTTACGGAGCGCTCCCACAAAGGGACACGTATCTGTGTAAATCCAGAATGTTTTTCCGTGAGTCAAAATGGAGCTCAGCAGCAAAATCTGTGCCAAAAGCAAAGAGTGCCGATGAACCCGGTTGCCCCTGACAGTGCATGTCTCGCTGCCAGGTTACAGGAAGCTTCAGAGGGAGATAGAGGAGGGCACGCTGGTGTCCGGGGATTCCTTCTACGTCCGCCTCAACCTGAGCCTGTCGGGCCAGTGGGACAGCTGCTCCATGTGCGCGCGCTGCGACGACATCGTCCACGTGCTGGACACCATGCACCAGGAGAAGAACGAGTGGCTGTGCGCGCGGGTCGACACCTTCACCGACAAGGACCTGGAGAAGGGCTCCATCCCCAGCTACTCCAGGTACCTGCTCTCCTCATCCCACGCAAGGCCTGTGACACCCAAAGGCTGGGACGCCACACTCCCTGTTGCTTGGTGTAGGCGCCAAGAGTCCAATGTCCAATTGTCTGTATGTTAATGATATCAGCATGATAGTTCCACGGCAGTTCTCAGCAGTGGAAGTGCGAAAGTCTGTAGCGTAAAAGCGGGAAAGGATGAATCATCAGCTGACATCAGCCTAACTGCGGCGCTCTGAGCTCTGCCTGGTTATATCAAGTAAAGATGACACGGTCACATTACACAGACACTTGACTGCTTGCATTCAGCTCACTCCTTGCCCTGTAACTTGTAGTCTGGCCAAACAGCGCTGACAGAAAAGTGGCTGTTCCCTAAAGGGTGGCCTCATGGTTTGCCGGGGCTGTATTCCCACGCACACGATGGAACATATTCTGAACCGCCTCTCCCTTCGTCCTGACTCCCCGCAGGGCCCAGCAGCTCCTCCTTGTGAAGATTCAGAGGCTGGTGTGCAGAGGGAGCCGGGACGAGACGGACAGCCTGCGTGGGCTCAGGGTGAGCCCTCTGCTAATGTTTCTCTGTGTCATGCTTTTCAGACACTTAGATCTGGAAGAATCCATTTCTTGATTGTGCCATTTAAAAGAAATTATTTAGTCCTCCCATGCCAGTAGTTTGAAGCACTGGGTCACTCCACATTGTTTGTTGACCATAGTGAAAGTATGTAAAAAGTAGTTCTTTATTTCTTACATGAAGCTTGACAGATACAGCTTGGCAGCCAGCAGCATTATCTACAGGGGATCATGAATCATTATTTAAACTGAAGTGGAAAATGTTTTGCAGAACGGCAGGAGGTTCAGATATTATGTCTGAATTATAACGTTAATGGAAGACTCATCCATCTGTGTCAGTTCTTATTATTTATTTATTCATTTAGAATATGTTACAGCCGGAGGAATCCCCGCCTCCTCCTGATCCCAAGTCCAGCCCTCGACTGTCCCGCGCAAGCTTCTTCATTGGTCAGATCTTACAGGTAACAGCCCTTGTCCGGCCCTAATGCACAGTGGGGAGAGAGCTGTGAGGATGAGCTTGTAATGTCTGTGTGGTGGGCTTGTGCTTGGGGTGAGAGGTCTCTCCTTCCAGTTTGTCAGCAGGACCGAGAACAAGTATAAGAGGATGAACAGCAACGAGAAGGTCCGGGTCGTGAGCGGAGGAAGCTCCACACTTCCCAGGCCCGGGTTCGACAGCATGAAGCAAGAATGTAAGCTTTTGTTCTCATGCTATCCTGTCACATTAGTGACATGGAAGAACTTAGATTCACATTGCAGCTGGTACTATTTTAGCATTCGTCGTTTATCCTAAGTTTGGTTCTTCATTAAGACTGTACAGTCATTGCTCCACTGCCCTGCACATCCTAGGGTTTAAGTGCTTGTTTGTTCTCAGAACTGGCTTTGTTCTGTGTTTCAGACTCGGACACAGAGAGTGATCTGAGCAAGAGCTTAAACCTGATCCCCTATTCCCCGGTGACCCCTTACCGCTCTCAGCGTAAGAGGCCAGTCCTCTTTGCCCCCAACATTCTGGCCAAAACCATTGTGCAGAAGTTCCTCAATTTAGGAGGAGCTATGGAGTTCAACATATGCAAGCCAGGTAAAGCAAAGCGCACACAGGCCAGAAGGACCATTATGATGAACAGGTGTCAGAGGACACAGCCGATTGACACAGTCAGACCCAAAGCGGATAGGACACCGCAAGTGAAATATAGGTCACAGACAGGGGCTGGTGACACTGCCTCTTTTGTTATCACTAAGTATGACGGTAAACCCTGTTTGCATCAATGCATTATGGTTGTGCAGTCATGTGACAACAGGACTTAATGGGAAAAAAAACAAAGAAAAAGAGGTCAAACATATAGACCGAATCAGAACCAGTGCTGAGAATGGGTGAGATTCACGTCTTGTGCATTACATCCCGATTACTTTGGAATTAACATGGATTAACAAAGCTTTGATTCATTTTTGTGAGGATTGTTAGTCTTCTATTTGATTAGTTTTTGTTACAGAGTTATAGTAAATAATGAATTCTGGTCCTTGAGATACGTTTAGATACTATTTAAAGCATGTTAACCTGACACGTGTTATTCTTTTGTTATTCTATTGTTATATGACAGATCTGCTCTGTTTGCATACTCATAGATCTGTATAAAATCTGCATAATCTTGATTTATTACTTTTACCGGTTAACTGCCACCGTGTTGATTATATTTTATTTTTTAGACATTTTGTCAAAAGAAGAGTTTCTGTTCAAACAGAAGATAGAGCCCATTATTTATTCCAAAGAGAAGCATGCCAGTACCTATGAGTGCATCACTCCTGAAAATATTGAAGCTGTTGCTGCCAAGGTAAAATTTTGGACATCTGATGTATACTTTTTAAATGACGAGTGTCCTGGAAGAACAAGATAACCTACACTTTCTTTGTGTAAGTCAAATTTTAACATCATATGACAGTCATCTTTAGAATCCATTACTGACCTTCTTTAGTAGACACAACTGAAAATGTGATAATCGTCCTTCACAGGATTCAATTTTTGTCCTTCAGACATTTTGCAAAAACTACAATTGAATGGGTTATCACATTTTTCCAGGACACCCTCAATTATCGTCTTGCTTAAGGGTGTTATTTCTCTCTTTACACATTCATTATGGGTGCCTAAAACATGCACTTTTCAGCAATGTTATTTACTTGTTGTAATTGGTTTTCCCAGTTCGTTTTTTCCTGTAACCTTGTAATGAGAGGGAGAACATGGAGGATGCTATTTCAGATGCTGAAGCCTGAGGCTAGGACAAGCCCAGATGTATTTAGTGACAAAATGGCTGCGAGGCAGAATTTCTATCAGTGTAAACATACACGCACACGTATACACACAGGAACGTGTATGTCATGCCCAGGACTCTCTGTTTGAGCCTCTGAGCCTCATTGCTTTTGTTCCAGGTCAGAACAGAGCCCTATGCTGTGGTCCCTCGCATCTCAAAACCATCCTCAGACCGCCTCTCATTCTCTCTCTTCTGCACCTATCACAGGGTCGCACCTCTCTCTACCTGCTCTGAGAATCGAAACTCCCCATGCATAATAACTCCCTTCTCCATCCTCCAGCGTACCCCCACAAGTCAGCCAATTTCACAGTTCTCGATAATTCAAATAGATCTGCGGTGACTTTTTCATCTGCTGAAATAAGTCTGACTTTGATTGGGGATACAAAAACCGTGCGTACATGATGAAAATACAACAAAGGGATGCTGGTGACAGGAGAAGGCAGGGCCATATGGACTACATGCTTCATGCAAAGTCCTGCTCTGAAAAGCAGCCACTTCAAATAGCCTCCTCAGTGTGGTCTGTGAGGAAGTGAAGTGAGAGGAAATATTAGCTGCCTGCCGATTAATGTGCTTGAAAAAGCCTCCTTCAGAGGCAGCAATCTTCCTTTGTTTCAGAGCAAATTGCATTCCAATGAGAAACAGAAACAATCATGCATGAATAAAAAAAAAAACAAAAACAAAGACATAATCATTTCAGCACCAAAGAAAGAATAAGTATATGTGATACAGTCAATGATATTTCTACTGAGGCTCAAGGAAGACTTCACAGCAATTATTACATTCTTTTGGATAAGAAGATTGGGAGATGCTCGCGAGGGTCACGGAGTCTCATGAATGTAAAATAACAAGAGGGGATGAAAATGGAGCTGTCAGACAAGCTGTTAGATATTGTGCACAAGTGACCACGCTCTGTGTTTGCAGTTTGATGGTCACTCAGATAAAGAGGCCTCTGTCTTTTGTGCACAGTTCAAAATGAAATTGAAATTTGTGGTCTGCTTGCCTTTTAATGAAAATGAATTCTTCATAATTTCTTCAGAATAAACACTGCCTGCTGGAAGCTGGCCTCAGCTGCACCAAAGACTTACTCAGAAGAGAAATCTATCCCATCATCATCTTCATCAAAGTCTGTGAGAAAAACATTAGGAGATTAAGGTACCCAAATTAACCATGCTGCATAAATAGTGTTTGAGGAACTAGCAAGGTATGCAAACTTATACATGTATACACACTGATTGTTTTTCTTTCCTCTTTTTGGGGTATGAAACCAGTTATATTCCATGCACAGTTATTGAGTTATTTTAGGTGTGTCAGTTCACTAAAAACAAGCAGCTTCTTAATCAAATGAAAACAGATTGAGCGAAACCCCAGATACGAAAGGTCAAGGTTATGGAAAGAGTCATGTGGATGGAAATATCTGCACAGGATACAGTATTTTTCTGACAAGTTGCAGGCACGAAGAAGGGGCTTTCCACACTCTAGAGTGAGAAATCATAAACCATTAATTAATAGCTGTATATCCCATGCATATGTCTGTCTCCTGTTTAAAACTGGTCAATGTTTCTTAAATGAATGCTGATTATTATTTGCTGCTTTATTAAAGTGATAATAATGATGGTTAGCTTTAAGATTAAAACAGTAATTATTTTGTTCACTGAAGGAGGCTGCCATTGAAGGTGGACTCAGAAGAAGAGTTCCTGAAGACATGCCGTATGAAGGAGAAGGAGCTGGAGGCTCTTCCTTGCCTCTATGCCTCTGTGGAGCCGGATTCTTGGAGCGGGGTGGAGGACCTACTCAAAGTCATCAAGGACAAAATCTTCGAGGAGCAGAGGAAGACTGTCTGGGTAGAACAGGACCTCCTTTAGGAAATGTCGCCATTGTTGCCACAGTGGCGTCTTACTGGTAGACCGGAATTGTCAGATATGACAGTTCAATGGAACCCAATGTGTCACTCTGTCCAGCTTTGTTGGAATCCTTAATGGAGTACGAGTGAACAGGAAAATGACACGAGCAGGCTGTTCCATAAGGTATGTGCAGCCAGTGAATGCTATGGAGAACTTCTTGGGCCAGGGAGCAGAATAGTATTGAACGCAGAGAGATGGGTTCTCAGATAAATAATGGAGAAGTTAAGGAACAGTGTGGAATATTACAGTACAGGTGTGGTATATATCCAGGGTGCCTTTTCTCTGCAGCCATTCCAGTAAAATATAAATATACCTACTCCATCTATAAAGGAAAATAAGACACCGGCCTTTGCTCTTGATGTGATATATCTGTGTGGACTAGCAATGAAGGTACTGCTGCTGCTGTCTTCAGAAAAAAATGGTTGAAGGACATATTCAAAAAATGTATTGTGCAAACCGAAGTATCGCCTAATTTGGAGATAAAAAGAATGAATTCTGAAGCTTCACCAGTATTTAATGAAAATTAGACTATGCAGTCAAAATATGACATTTCACTCTGTAGGTAAACACAGCCCGAGGCACCCATTAATTACTAAGATTATTTTCGCATTTATGTCATCTCACTGCATAATTACAGTTTGTTCATCATACAGTATTTATTTACTGCTATTTATTTATCTGTTCTGCCAAAAGCAGTCTGAAGCACACATTATGGCAGCAGATATTTTTTTCTTCACCCACGCCACCCAACGTATAATAAACTTTTGTAACTGAGAAATGGAAACAGTGATTTGCAACAGTTTTTCAAGTACACTTTTCAGATTAATTTAATAATACTTATGTGCATGGCTCCAAATGTAATGAGAAATAATCACAGAAAGATGGAACAAAACAGTAGAGAGAAAACAGTCTATGTCTACTAACAATGCCATTCAAGTAAATTCAAGGAATTTTTTTCATGCTAATTGCATCCTACGTAAATTATTTTTTAATGTGTTAATACATGGCACTTTACTTTTTTTCTATCTGTTGCAAAATTCAGTTTCAGGACATTTTACTGAGCCTTGATGTTGAGCATGGTTTTGAAAAGCTAGCAAACTGAGTTGTTAATCATGAATAATCAGACAGCAGAAAAACGTTAGGTTTGGCTTATGGTATCAAAACCAAGTGAGAAAGGGTCCGAGTCTCTCATTAAAAAAACTGTGATCACACCATCAAACGTGACCTGCACTGTAAATACACTGGCACAAATTGTGAGGGCATCAGCATGATGGATCATGAGTACAAAAATTTGCACATAGAAGAATCACAGCTTCCTTGACTTAATCTGCACTGCCATAGTGCAATATTGTGAACACTGTTATTTAAGAACTCTTTCCAAGCAAGACATATTATTGTTATTGTTATTACTATGACTGCTACTATTTTTTATGCTGTAGTTTTTTAAAATATTTGATTAGTAAATAATGTTGAACCCCAACATTCAGAGAATTACCAAAATAAAAAAGCTGTGGCCACGCTGTAGCATATGTCTATGACCCTTTGCCAGCTTTTGGTATAAGAGCTTTACACCAAATGCAATGTATGTGTAACGGGTGGTCTCTTACTGCGTTGTGTATTAGATTTAATGTGATGTTACGTGGGTCGGCGAGCGAGCGAGTTTCGAACCGAGGTTCTTACTGCTCGCTGCCAACCCCTTAAAGCAAGCGTCGTTGCCAGTTGAGCTAAAGGCAAATTGCCGTTAGCCTGTCGGCAACAACGCTACTTAGCCAGGTCTCAGAGGGAGTGACGTAGCCGCTGCAACCACTCGGCTACCTGCTACCCGCTACCTAAGGCTTTACGCAGGACTCACACGAGCTAATCACTTCAGCTCCGCTACACTCACCCCCCTTTGACCTCCTCTGACTCCTCAGCGACCACTGGCGGCCAAGCTGTGCTTTAGCCAGTGATCCGGGTCACGGCACCAATGTAACGGGTGGTCTCTTACTGCGTTGTGTATTAGATTTAATGTGATGTTACGTGGGTCGGCGAGCGAGCGAGTTTCGAACCGAGGTTCTTACTGCTCGCTGCCAACCCCTTAAAGCAAGCGTCGTTGCCAGTTGAGCTAAAGGCAAATTGCCGTTAGCCTGTCGGCAACAACGCTACTTAGCCAGGTCTCAGAGGGAGTGACGTAGCCGCTGCAACCACTCGGCTACCTGCTACCCGCTACCTAAGGCTTTACGCAGGACTCACACGAGCTAATCACTTCAGCTCCGCTACATATGCAATACAACAGCAGATGAAAAACATAACAATAATATAACAGCTTATGACAGTAAAAGAAGGCCTTTCTTTTAAACAATTGGGAGCTCTCACATGCATAAAGTCACAGAATGAAAAATAAAATTCTGTAACGTTATAATATTATCATTATCAAGTACTAAATTGTGTATTGCGTGTATATTATAGTATGTATCTAACTTGATTGTGTGTTGCTCCCTTGGACAAATGTGGGAATGTAATAAATCAAACAATCAGTGAACAAAGGACTTCAAGGAAATGGCATCAATCAAATGTCTGAGATCATATTCAGCATATTAAACATGACACATTATGCACATATTTAATCCGGGGTCTGTCACTCCTCGTGTGGCAGGACTGCAGTGTAGAGGCTCAAAGGTGGAAGCAAATTACTTGTCCAGGTTTGTTTGTGACTTCCTTGCATCATGTCAGTGCAAGTGCCTGGGGCCCCACTTACGTGTCAGATATTCTCTCCATCAGATGTATGATTCATCCTTATAGCGGCAAAACATCAAACCCCACCCCGCAATGCTTCACTGTTGCTTTTTATTGTATGGCAGCGAGCGTGCAAAAACCCAGAGCCTGTTCTCTATTGACGTCACCAGTCCAGGAAAAGGCAAGTGTGCAGTTAGCAGGAGCAAGCGCTGCTGCAGCGTGCACCGCAGGCCCTGCATGACGGCTGTGCAAGATCAAGGGCTTCTCCACCTCGTAAATGGCACCTCTCTCACATTGTGTTTGACTGAAAACAAGGTGGACACATCCATAGGGAGCCCTGACTGTGGGGGTTATTTGCACCTTTTGAGGATGCACGTCACAAAACCCATCTCAATTTCAGACTGCCAGCGCTGTGCCTGCCTTATTCTCTATTTGAAGCTGCATTTCGGCTTTTGTGTGAATGCAAGTGTAACCAGGACAGAGAACTTTCCACCCACCTGCCACCCACTCTCTCACTAGCAAACATCCACCCACGCTCTCTCCCCCTGCTCTCAATTCACACGTATTTGAGTGAGATTACTGTCACTGTCGAGTGATGTGAAAAACAATAACAACAAGAAAAAAAAAACACGTGGATCAAGTGCATCATCAACACTGTCTTCTCAGAAATGATTTTATAGCTATTTTCGCAATCTTTTCCTGCCCAGCTAATCATAATCATCTGATTTACAGTAGTGACAATGGTTGATGCTTAATGCAAGGCTTGAAGCATTGTGTTAGCTCCAGTGACGCTGCAGCAGCAACACCAATATCTCGCTCGTCAAGCTCTCTTAATATTTGATTTGTTAAAGGTATATTTTATTCAAGATGGCTCTGGGTTGCCATGTTCCTTCTAGCTCTAGCTGTTTGACCCTAACAGTCTCATTACTCTCCTAAAATATTGCAAAGTTCTTCTCTTCACTCTTCAAAAGAATAAAGGAGGGAAGTGCTGTCTCAAGCTTAGCCCCTGTCTCTTTGCCGGCTGGCCAATCTTTTGTACTCCTTCTCCTACTGTTCCATCTGTTCCATCAGTGACATGCTATATTAATCTCAATGGGAAGTTTTGTTTTTTTTTTTTCATACTGCACATTGCCTATTTATTACTCAATTTCATCACCCGCTAGTTCAAAACTGTGGTGTTTTAAAATTGCTGCAGTGACCTCATCCTTGTGTTGTGACACAGTTTAGCACATTCGGTAGGGAAATTATGGAGAATATGCAGTTCATTTATACAACTTTGTACACGTTATGGTTGGATGACTGGAAAGGGACTAACAGTATTCATTTAAACTGTGTAAAATAATGCCTCACAAAAAAGGGCATCAGCTAGCTGCATGGAATTCTTTGTCATTTCTGAGTACACTGTTTTTAAGAAGCTGCAGTCAAATCTGCAGAGGTAGTGATAACATTACAGAAACAGTGGGAAGGAGTCTTGATAATAAATGTATAAGACTACATGCCCTTACAAGCTAATAAATTAAAGCAGAAGAGTTTCAATCAGCATTTAAATTTATTAAAATATATGCAAGGATGGAAGCCATGCAGAAATTCACTACAAAGAGAGAGAATTGAAATTTATGGATTAACTATTTGATTGCTTTTTTCATGAAACTACACGAAAAGGAGAATTGGGAATGAGTAAATGATTAACAGATTTTTGAGTGGAAAGAGATGATCCCAAATTCAGTTATGAAATGAACATGCAGTTCTGAAATCAGTATCTCTGAAAGGAAATATCTAGTTACTTCTGCTGTCGCCTCGGAGTTACTTGTGCTTCTGCTTAATCCCTTTGCATGGCAGAGCTCTGAAGACACTGGCTTCCATGTTAAGGTGAAAACAGCAGGTGGGAATTCAGAAGTTGATAGGGTTTGCCTTGCTTGTAGCAGATGGTTTCTCAATTTGCTTTCATCTCCATGTCTTATCTGCAGCTCCTGAGCAGAGTATCATAATAACCGTGATCTGTGAGTCTGTGACCCTTCACAGTGCATCAAATTTAGTGTCATTGTGTGCAAAGGCTGCGTGTTACTATGATTCCAGGAAACTCACACAGTTTTCAATAGACTGGCCCTTTATAAACATTCTCAAAACAAGCCATAGAATTTGAAAGCAAATTTGATGAATGTAGAGGTTTATAAATATTACAAAGTTAAATTACCACAGAGGAGATACCAGTATTCAGGGACGATGTTTAACGTGTAGTTTGTTTGCATTTTTCACGGCAAGTTCTTCAGCAGGGTTATTGCATTTTTTCCCTCCAAACCCAAAACAGAGCTCTGTTTCAAAAGGTCACACCCAGGCAAATGATTTGTTTGGATATCAAAGCTGCTTTGGGAAAATGAGTTTTGGTGTTTTAGAATTATAAAATGGGTGAAAAGATAAGTCTTTTAATTGCTTAAGGTATCCAATTAATTCACTTATTTGGGGCACAGAGCTGAAAAAGATTCTATGGTGCTCAAAGGCTACAGACAAAACAAGTGATGGCAGTACTTACTCACAGATGCAAGCAACACCAAATTTCAGCCAAACCTATCCTCCTCAGGCAACATAAAGAAAGACTGCTTACATTTTATTTACATAGATGAGTAACTGGTAGCAACCAGCATACCAGCATCTAGCAAGTAAACATTTGTACAAATGCCATCTGATGGGAAAGGCCTGGTGTAGCAATTGTGTAACATACAGTGCTGTGGTACAAAGACAATATTATGTGTTACAAAGAGAACAGTGGTTTCCAAACAAAATGAATCATTTAAAATGTATTATATTATAACTGTTTAGTTTAAGCTGAGGAGCAAAGACCATGGACATTTAGTGTTATCAAAACATAAGTCTGTTCCTTCGTTTTCCAGCCAGCTCATCTCAGCACTCTGGCCTTTTAATTGAAAACACACCAGAGCAGCAAGCTGTTATAGAAAGATGTTATGTGTTCCTTCAAGCATGAAAATTGTTGTGATAAATGGAAATTATTTTAGTCAATTAATGTTTCAGTGTCATTTGGATCTGCTTGGAATGTTCTCTGCATATCAAGTACGAAACATAACTAGCATGCACAGCACAAGCAAAGCCCAGTTGACTTACTTTGTGCTTACACACATTTTCAGCAGAAATATGGGATATTGTATGCCACGTTCAAGACCAACTAGACAAAATTAAATTGACTTAATCCTTATCAGTATTTTGCAATATTTATTTACAGATATTTTAGACTTACATTTAGTTGATTAGCAGATACTTTTACACAGAGTTACTTTAATAGTTTACAGTTCTTATGTATTATCCACTTACAGAGTGGGATTTTTACTTTAACAATTCAGCAGTGCCTCAGTGGGGAATTGAGCCAGCAGCTCTTGGGTTACAAGACATGTTCCATGCCACTACACCACACTGCTGGCCTTTAAAATGGTTTTTCATTTCAGATACAAACCTTATTGGGAAAGTGACTCCAACCATTAACAACCAACATTTATCTAGCCATCAAGTGTTGATATTTACCTGACAGAACACCTGAATATCCTTTCTCTTTTACAACGCATTGAACATTTTCATTGGATAGCATTATCGCAACAAATCGGAAATATGCTTTATGTTTTAGATCACCTAAACACCCTTTATGTAAAAAGTCATTCACTATTTTTATATTTTGGCACTTTCTTTTGATTCTCAGCACAACCAGAGTTTGTGATGACCTGCTATGTTTCTGCTCAGACCATTAGGCATGAGCTTACAGAGGGACAGATTGGTAATAAAGACTGACACTTAATCAATGTCACACGAATGCCTCTGTGATCTTTTTGGAAAAGTGATGCTGGCTGCCGGAGTTGGTGTTCTGCTAAAAGGGGGCAATGCCCATTGACTTGTCAGCTGTGCATACCCAGAACATGTCAGGATCACATCTCACACGTCCAGCTATCTTGATCAACACCTTCCTTGGGGAGGTCTTTGGGAACAACAGAAATTACTTCGGAACACCCCTCCAGACTATGTCCTCTGTCTACAGTTCAGGCAAGAACAGAATGCAATTCTGCGCCATTCAGTGGGATACAAACACCAGGCCGTCTTGTACGGATCCAGCTTCTCAGCTGAAAATAACACCTTGCTGTTTGCCATAATTTTACTTTCCTACCTCATCCGATCTGCTTGCAGGGTTTATTCTCACCCGGAGACTTAAATCAACAAGTACCCCTCAGACACTTCCAATGAGAATCGGATAGAATAACATTCAAGAAGAAGCTCCAGTGAGTAATAGCAGCGTCGTTGGTGTTACCTTGCAGTGACTGACTGAAGATCTTGCACAATAACAAACCTGGGCTGACAACAGCAGTAGCATGTTGAAATCAGAAGCTGAAGACGTCAGTCATGCAAAAAGACAGGTGACTTAACTGGAGAGGGCTTGGGGGAACCATTACCAATGCAACACAGTAATACTTGTATTTTAGGTGATTTTTTTCTAGCTTTTCAGGATCAAAGCATATTGCTACTTTGTTCTTAGTAAGCCACCTTAAGTGAACATGTCAGTCGTGTGTTGACATAATCTCTTCCCAATATGACAACATGAAAGCTTTCTCACTGTGCTTGTTCTGTCTCATATTAAGTAACTCCCTAAAAAGACTTACAACAAGTACATAGGTCTTCTGTAGGTAAGAATGCAGTTGTCTCTTAACATTGAGCATCAGTCTGTTCACATGCTAATAAAATTGAAGAGTTTGTGTTCAGGTGTTTACAGAAGTGCTGCATATGAAAAAATAATACTATTGAGACTTTGCTTGCACTTGTACACACCCATCTAGATCAGACATGGAAGTCAATAAATATAAGACAACATGGTGCCATTTGAATATAATATATGGTATGCACGGTAATGCACAGTACCCAATGTATAAATATAATGCATAGCTGATTTTGAGGTAATCAATATTATCAAGAACAGCACACAATGTCACGATGTATATGTGTGCTGACACTTGCAAAACTGCTAAATCAGACATTAAACATTTGTGCGTCATTCAAAGCAACAGCCCAGTATAGAGTCCATGCTCTTTCCTTCAGGTTTCTGTTGGTGTCAATCTGGGCCTTTCCTTACAGTCGTACATCAACGTATCAAGACAATAGAAAGCACTTTTGGCGTCCTGCCAAAAAACTACTCCATAACAGTAAATCTAAATGCAGTGTCACAGTGCCCCCTGCTGAATAAATACTCCCCTTGAGTATATTTCTGCAGCTTTCGACAGGCCTTTGAAAATTATCCTAGCTCTCTCACTGCTATAGCTTGGACAGTCCAAGTTGGACTACTACTATGGTTGTTGCCTAACTCAAAAAATTACTAAAATTAGAAGTATACTGGATGCACCTTTCGTTAATGTCATCAACCCAACTGCACTGGCTATAACAAGTAGCCTAGTCATACCTATAAATAAAACAATAATATGTACCCTTTTTCAAAAAGAATTGTTTAACAGATGTATTTGATGCAACCTATAGTAGTTTATACACTGTATCTATACTTCTATACTATCTATACTGTCTATACGGCCAGTGAGAAGTTCCAGTCGATAAGATGTTAATTGTAGCTTCATGCAAGTCCTTCCCTGGTATCTATCCAGCGCCACGTTTACGAATTATGCAAACGCAAATGTGAATCGAACAAAACATCATATCAACGTTATGTTGTTTGACTACGACGAAACTATCAACAGTTTGAGTGTGCAAATATAAAGAAGTGAAGTGATCACGTGTTGCGTATAGGCTACTTTCAGTGATTAGGCGCACACGGAAGAGTACCAGCTTGAGAGATGGTTTTGCGCGTGTTCGTGGTCTCTTTCATCCATAAATACTCCCTCAAACTCTACGTTTTATTTGACCACACGATGGTCTGTTTGCAGTTTTGTGTATAATAAAACAAGTAACGTTCTTCGACGAGCTTTTATAGACAACTCTATATGTGTTAGCACGCCTTTTGCATTCGGGGTATTGTTTTACACAAACTGTCTGATATGTTGAACTTACATTGTCTCAAATTTTGCACGTTTGACAGTTAAAGAGTTTTTTCGAATCTTGTCGACTCTAATCTTGTCGAATCCCTCACTATTAAGTATTCTGTATGATTTTGAGGTTTCATAATCCCCAACACACCAATAAAATTATCCACTTGTTATTGTTATTGGAGAAGCCTTCTGAAATGTTGATGTTTAGACATTTTTGTTCAATAAATACCAACACTGGTATTACACATGATCGTAAGGTTTCCTCACCTGAGCACTCATATTACATGATCCAAGTTTGGCAATGTTTTGATGTGTTTGGTTTGTATTGCATCAAAAGAGACATTTCATTTACATTGTTAATGTTGTAAAATAAGGTTATTTTAAAATAAATAATTATCTGATGAAAACAGGGTATATCCGTTCTCTTACTGTGATACTGAAACGCGACCAGGTGAAACACGGACCAGCTTCTGGTGAAATAAAAGAGTAAAACAATGATGACGGAAACAAAGACAAATACAAGCAAGAGCATTATGCTGGGTTTTGTTTCGTGTGAACCGTATCGTTAGCGTAGTAAAATAAATGAAGTATATTTGATGCACACATAAATGAGCATTGGTAGCGTGGGAGTCACGACACGTCAATCTCAAGCTTTCATCATGTACTGATTGCTCACTAACTGTAGCCCACAGCTAAAAATACTGCAGATGGATTTTAGCAAGAAAAATTATTTTATCATAACACAAGTTTGCTTCATCTTCAATTTAGATATGTAGGCTACTGCTACATATTCACCCTACCACTGGAGACTGCAATTGGCGACAGGTCGTGGTGCAGGAACCCCGCCAAAAACTTTCATTTCAAGAAAGTGTCGCCTGGGACATGTGACCTCAAGATGTAAAATGCCAGCTGTCAGCCACAACAATGGACACTTTCAAAGGTATGCATCGTAAGTTCTGTGTAATTTTTTAACAAGAGGAACATTTTTACATTATAGAGGTCCATTCTGTAGCCAATACAGACTTCTTCCAAGTCCTGCATGATCCCAGTAAGGTACAATGACAACACAGAGCTCTCCGTAGTAGTATCAATTAAATGGTATGTTACGTGGTTTAGGGACGCATAAATGTGGTCTGGAAAGTGGCTCGAAAATGACAGTATATCCTACATTTACGGAACGCAACAATGTCTCCGTTTATGCACCGCCCACGGCAATCTCGCTACCTCCCTCTGCTGGCGCTTCCCAGGCGTGCTGCAACTGGCTTCAGTTGACTGCGCTGCATTGTCCAAACAAACTCTGGTTTTTGTAGCAAAGAAGACAACGGGGAAAAGTTATCCGCGTAACGGAGCATTATAATCAAGGTTTTCTAAAGTAGCTGCCAGGGTCAGTTTGAAACAACAGTCTTTTTTTAACCTGCTAATGTTTGATGCGCCTGATAATTTACTGAACATTTTTAATTGCACGTGCATAGCTGTATCTCGATTAGCTTGGATATCCTATTTAGGAGCAACAGTAACTACTACAGTAAGTTAGGACTTTATTTTACTTCGAGAAAGTTTTGCGTTAAATCCACATGGACTGAACTCCGGGAAGACAACAAGTTTTAAAACTGGGAACGTGACTCCAAGAAGATGTTTCTACTGTCTGAGATTAATGTTCACTGTGAGAACAACTGAAAGGCTAGCCAATATTTTTCCAAAAGCGACCGGGTGTAACCGGACTGTAATCGGACAGTAACCGGACTGACGAAGTTTTAAATGAAAACGTACTGGAAATTGTTTTACATCCAAATGCAAACAAATCACTGGAGCCAAGTTTAAGATTGTAGCTCATTCGGAACAATGTCTGGCGTGGTGCGCACACTTAGCCGGTGCTTGCTCCCTGCCGAGGCGAGTCGAGAGCGGAGTAACAGCAAGGAGAGGAGCCGGGATCGAGATGTAAACCAGGAGCGTGAAGCAAGGCGCCGAAGTAGAGAAATCGATGCCATGCTCGCCCGGGAGAGACGCTCTATCCGCCGCTTGGTTAAAATACTACTGCTTGGAGCCGGAGAAAGTGGCAAGTCGACATTTCTAAAGCAAATGAGGATTATACACGGGAAAGAGTTTGACCAGAAAGCGTTAGTGGATTTTCGAGATACTATCTTCGAGAACATTATCAAGGTAATGACTTTTCAGACGGGAAACGCATACAGAAATTGATAGTCTATTAACTTGCCCAGAAAGGGAGTTTTGTGGCAGTTTTGTAAAGCGTGCCGTCTAAATGTGTGCGTGCAACTGTCAATTTAACATGGCAAATTAATTCATTAAATAACAGCAGGCACTGTTAACTAAGTATACACGTGAGTATCGTTCATAGATCGACCTGAGTTGGTCCGCCACTAAGAAACGACACAACATGTTGAACCACGGCTCTGAGTTACAGAGTCCCATGGGAGTAAAGTTTCCCCTGCAATATTAAGTTCGATGTTTGTTGTAGTGACACCCACCACTACCTATAAATCTCGTGATCCTTGGAAGAGATTCAGAGGTTCGCTGTTTGAAATAGCCTACAGGCATATGAAATCGCTGAAAAGAAGTGCAATCACCATGTGTTGAAGCTGGATATTTGTGATAGTTTGATTTACCCATTGAGGTCTTCTTTTGATAGGGTGGTCAACTGATGTTTTGAGCGAACTCTTCTCGACATTCAGTTCGACATTTGCCGGTGCTGTTTCTGATTTTGTAAATTAGACCAATATTGTTTGACCAGTATGGACTTAAGTCAGAAGACACAAGCAGCAACTAGGAGATTGTTTGGAAGATTGGGGGGGAACTGTACAGTTACGTAATGTGTGAAATGGGCAGTAATGAAGTATAGGCCAGGATACTTTAGATGAAGACAACCCTACATTCTCTGCGGAGATCCATTTGTTCAGGGATGTGATGGTGAAACTTGCAGAATGGAAGCTTGCACAAGTACAGGACAAATCATTAGATCATACATAAAGGAGCTGCTTTGGCCATACCTGTATCGAGTATGAATCGCTGTTTATTTCAGACGCATTTGTATTTATTTATTTTTTTAGATCAGAAGGCTGTAAAGCCTAAAGTTTTAGTTTGTAGCTTGACACTGCAGTATTTCAGACCCTTGGGCTATTAGTTGGCTGTGTGATGGAAAATAATTTATCCTCATTTCTAAGTAACAGTAGGTCAGGAGGAGAGGTGACCAGTGGTGATGTTCATTGTAGCCTTTATATTTGCAGCTGTTGGCTATGCCAGAAAGTGAAACTATTTTTATGTAAATTATACAGGACCACAGAGGATAGGAGAATGTGCCTCAGAGATAAAAACGTGTGCTTGCCATCAGCATTTTTGGCAGGATTGTGCTGTCCTTTGGACGCAACAATAATAACTGAATAAAATTGTTTTTGGCTCAGATCCATTATACCAAATAATTAAACTTATGCTTATTGTATTTGTAATCAGGAGAGTCGCTCATTCACACTGTCTGCATAATTACTTTGGACATCTCCCACCTGACCAGTCTGTGTGTACTTATTGTTTATTTGGTTTGTTTCTTGGATTGCCTTTGTGGTGTTTTTTTGACAGCATCTGAACTAGGTGTACATTTCCTCCAGTGGTGATAATCTTCTGTGTTCAGCCCTGTTCTTGTCAGTCACAGTAATGATTGTTTTCCAGTTTGTACTCTCTCTCTTTGGCAGAGTGTGAATGGGAAGTGTTTGCTGAATTGCAGACAGGGCTGTGCCCATTAAGGATGGAGTTTTTGAAATGACAGCGCTGACTCACTGGGCTTAATTAATGGAAACGGGGAGGATGGATGGCCCTCACCGCTCTGTGGATGAGGAGGCTGATTAGATATGAATATCCCCATCAAACCCTAGCTCCGTGCCAGTGCTTGTACTGCCTCTCTCTCTGAATTTGCAAGGTGCTGACTTGCTTAAGGAGGGGTGGGGGGGGGGGGGGGGGGGGGTGACTGCAGGTCCTGCAATCAAGGCTGCCTTTCTCAGGGAACAGTGGCGTGGGTGCTAATAGTCGCCAAGGTTTCACACTCTCCCGGTGACCACAGCCAAATTAATACCCTTGCTAGTGCTGGTAAAACGGATTATTGTTCAAGATGACATTGCTTGCCCTGTGTTGTGCTGCGTAAAATGAGTAGAGGCGGAATGAAGTTGGACAACTAGGATGTCAAAGCCAGGAGCAGCTCATCTGTTAGTTCTGCGTGACATGTCTGAGAGAAAGTGCTGCTGTCTCCTGTGCTTAGTGTTATTCTACAGCCCCACTGTGTAAGGGGAGAGGAGGTTCCTCTATGGACATTTTATTATTTATGTGCTCTTTGTTTTTCAGCCTTGTAACCCTGCATCTGGCCTTTCCCATTCCCGACCCATTGCCAGACTCTCCTAGGTCCTGTTCACCAGTGTCTCAGTGTGTCCAGTGACGTGATATTTTTGTGAAAGGTGAAGGTCTGCCACTGAACGTCCAAGTGATGTTCATCTAGCGCCCCTGTGTTAATAAAAGTGAAAAGTATAAGTAAAAAAAAAAAAAAAAAAAGAAAAATAAAAGTAAAAGACATTTTTGGGGAGGGCATTGCTGTGCACGTGGCATTATACTCATAGACTTTAAAATCCTCTTATTTTAGTGTTGACAGATACAAGAGAGCTTTTTATTGATTTGGTTTTATTGATTTCTTGTGGCAAGTCACTTTTATGTCACACAGATGAACCAGAAGCCCATATATAGGCTATATGTTTTCCTTATGCATTTTGGAAAGGTGATTAAAGAGCATTTGCCTCTTCACTTTGACAGTAAGAGTTCAAGTAGGATGCTTCACTTCTGTTTTTTTTTTAAACTTGATGTTTTAATTTTTACAAATATAATACAAGGTTCAATGAATTCCAGAGAAAGGAAATGTTTCTGTTGCACAGCTGTTAAATATCTTGTATTGACAAATGATGTGTTGGTTTATTTCAGTAAAGGGAAAGTCTATTATTAAATATAATATGATCGGTGATACATACGCATATCCTGTGTGCTAGTTCAACAGTTAATGCTGTTGCCTCAGCAGTGCCACTGAATCATTAGCACTCTGTGCATTGCTGGAATTCAGTGGCTCTTTCTGCCTGAAGTGATAATGCCACATTATGTTTCCCCAGTGGGTCTCTTTATTGAAAGCGTCTCTGTTAATTCGGTTTATTTCTAAAGGATACTCTTTCTTATGCTGTGCCTGAAGGAACAGAGCTCACAGGCTCTTGAGTAAAAGTCCATGGGTCGAACTGTCCTTTCTGTGACACTCCATGTGGCTTGGGCTGCAGATATGCAACACAGTGAATGTTTTAAGTTATGCACTGCGATCGTTGTAAGAGGACTCAGTGCTGAGCAGTGTAATATTGGGCTGTGTATTAATTGTGTGATGATGATGATGCAAAAACCTTTGATTGTTTAATGCCACCCAAGTCATGGTTCATCTTAATGGAGACATTTAAGATGGTGATTTCCCATTGTTTACCCATATCAGGATCACAGTGCAGACACTTTCAGGGAAGGCTTATGAGTTGATAGAGGGAGGTACATGGCTTTATTTTCTTAGATTATGAACACCCCCACTAATCACAGTATTCATTGGGTTGTTCACTATTCTGCAGTGTTCTACACAAGATATTGGTGCTTAATATATGTACATTTAATTGCACAAATTTTAAATCACTTCTTTTTTTATTTACTGCTTGTTTTATTTTGCACGATGATACTGGCTGTCATTTTAACTTTCCTGCCAGGTTAATTGTAGTTATGAAAAAGGAAGGAGAGCGAGGCTAGGTCAAGGTATTGGTGTTATCAAAGGTCAAAACCATTACATTACATGCATTTAGCATACGCTCTTGACTTTGAGCACAGTAGAACATAAATGTATCCATTCAATCAGTCAGTCTTTCTCTGTACAGAAGAGTTTCACCAAGGGAAGAGAGTAAAGTCACGTTCTGATTTGATCAAGAACGGGGTTGAGTGCAGCATTCTCAATTTGAACAGTTGACTAGATTCTCAGTTTCACACTGCAGTTAAGTGCAAAGGACTGAACTCGCAGGTGAGAATGATGCACACAAGTAAAAGACATGCAATGACCTGGAAGCAACGGGCTCACAAGGCAGAGAACAGATTTTGAGCCTTTAATGACATTTCTGATAAATGTAACAGAGGCGGAGAATGGTTTTCTTTAATGTGTTTTAATGTAGTCTCAAAGCTGGAGGGGGTGCCACATTCACCTCATGTGCTGATAGCCTTTGATTATGGCTGTTCTAATCATCAGGGTATTGTTCTAAGAGGTGACAGTCATCTTCTGTAAGCCACTAAAAAAATTACTCTTCAAGTTTGAAAGTTAAGTTCTTGATTCCCCTGATCAACCTAGGAATGTGACAGGCAGGTACAAGTGTAAACAGCATAGTTGGCTGTTGATGTCTATAGTAGAAATGGTTTTCAACAAAGGTGACACATTCCAGTCTTTCACATAGGAGTATCGGTCTCTGAAAGGGTGATAGTGAACAACCTGACATGACTGACAAAGGAAGACTTCCTTTGTCTGTGACTGTACTATTATGGGTTCCAGGAATATTTAAGCAGCCATGAGAGACAACATATTTGTAGCAGTCTCGAAAGACACTAGCGGAGTCTGGCAAAATGTAAAGTACTTTTGCATTTATACTTATGCCTGTCTGCTTGACCGTACCATATTGTTCCACATGAAATTTTTTAGGATGAATGATTATGCGAGGCTGAACACTAAACCATTTTCCTGTTCTTTATCCTACATGACACTTGCACACACGTGTGCATGCATGCATGCACGGGCACACACACACAAGCACACAGGTTTTCTGAAATGGCACAATGTACCTATATTATGGGTCAGCATTCACTAGATGTGATTCCAGAAACATTAGTCTGGCTTAAAATAGTACTCTGGGATTTCAGCTTCAACACTGTTATGTGTGTGGTAATGTATTTGTCCTCTGAGAGAACACTGCATTTTGAGGTCAACATGGTTTCAGGCAGAAATATGAAACTTTTCTTAGAAAGAGGCCTTTCTTTCAGCAATCCTCTGATAACCTTTTCAAAAAGTTTTGAGAAAAAAATTATGCCATTACTTTTTTGGTTTTCACATTTTCTGTTTGAAGGCTCTTGAGAAATTGTGTGCTTAGGATGAATGTTCTCTGCCGCTATTGTTGTATCTTGTAAAAAGTAAAATGATATGAGAGATCATCAGTCTTGATGACAGAGGTTTTGAGTATTGAATATAAAGCTTTTAAAATAAATTTGTCACCTGATAAGAAGGGCTGATGTGTCTCTCCTGACTGCTGTTTTGTTTGAGAGATGTTTATTGATACTTCACCAGGATTGCTGCTTTTTTGTGGTACATAAGATGTTCTTACCATCTGTGTGCACAATTTATGTAGTTCCATCACAGGTCCAGTCAATAAACAGAACACTACAGTGAATACTGTGTGTTCAATCTGAGTTTACTGAGATTTGTTATTTTTCAGTTCAAATGTGACTTACTGGCTTGGATGAAGACGTGCCCAGGTTTTATTTAATATAAAAATAAAAGAGTGGCAAACCGCTAGGAACCAGAATAATATTAAATAAATAAACTATGCTTGCCATGAGGATGAATAAAAACGTTCATCTGATAAGGAAAAATAACTTCTTATGACTTCTCTAGGCTGTTTTTGAATTCTTTGTAATCTAAACAAAAAAATCGATACAAAGAGCTGAGTTGAGGCCTCTTCCCTGATGGTAGTTTTGAGTTGTGTGGGCTTGAAGGCATACCTCTGTCTGTCTGCAGATATTTTAGAGCTGTATTACATCGAGTTGTGTACTCCTTGATTCCAGTGTGTATGGGGACCTGACTAGTCAATGTACAGTTTAAAGTTGTTGGGAACAAATAGGACATATCAGGACCTGTCTTGGCAAGATTCTATTCCCTGAATATTCATTGGGCTTCCCTGTACCAACTGGAGATGTATGGAGAGTGTGGGATACCAGTTATGATTTTTGGTTTAATGGAGGAGCGCCATTCGATCTTCCCAGCAAAGGGGTTTATTGAAGTAGAACACATGCCAGTGCTGTTTTTGGATATTCACTTTACAGTGTGCTTAGTTTATTTTGTGTAAAGAATGGACAGTTGATAAGGAAGGACTGACTGAGGAAAACCCCATCTCAAAGGCTACAACTTCACATAAAAAGTTATTTGAATTGAATTGCTGAGAACAGACTGAAATGTAATAATGTTTTGGAGTTAGCTGTGGTAAATGTATTTGCCTTTACTATAAAAAATAACAGGAGGTCACCATGAACTAATTTTAAAAATCAATCCTACTTTTCTAGATTGTTAAATTTTCTCTTTTCACACACTGGGTGGACCTGTCGGGTGTGGTTAAATGCAATCTGTCTGTCTTGAGTGATATTAAAATGTGAATTTGTCCCGACAAACTGGCAGGCCATCAAGTTTCCACTCATTGGCTTGACGTATGACCCCTATTAGAGTGTCCCCGTCATGGTCAGTCTCTAGCGGCTCCACTCAGATGTAAACACTCTGTGTTTCAGAAGGGCAAAGGAAACTATTAGGCAGATTACATCAACTGCTGCGACGCCCAGGGATTGAATTATTCCTGTCTCACATTTGTGTCATCTCATAACTATGTTTTTGCACCATTGCAGATTCCTTTAAAATGTTCACGTATCGCTCTCCGACTTGTATCACACCCATTGGACCCCGTATTGTGTATGAACATACTTTGCTTTGGTGCAGTGTATGTCATGTAAGGAAGTACAAGGACTACTCTTTCTTGTTTGTGTTAGCACATGGTATTGCATTAAATTCTGTTAGATATTACAAAAATCTCACTGCAATCACGTGCAGCAACAGACACACTGCTACTGGTTCCGCTCTTGGATTTCAGCAGTGGAATTTCTCCACAAAGCCGGCATGTTGAATCCAGGCTGGCATAGAAATTGCATTATTACAAGCAGGGCATGTTGTCAACTGTCGTCTAATATTGAAACAAGGTCATGTATCTTGAGGGCAGTGAACTGATAGCATTTAACCAGCGTGAAACAGAATATACTTCTGTCATCATCTTTGAGACCTTAAGCGATGCATCAGAAGGTGTCAGGGCGCAGTTTGAATGTCATATGTGAAAGCACTCTAAGCCCTCTTGACTTACAGCTGACCTGTCGATTTGGTCCCCATTACAACAATTGAACTAATCTACACTACAGCTGCCTTATTGAAGCAGAGATCCATTAGATAGGCGTGATTTCCTCTTCCTCTTCCAGCTGGGATTTGGGGCTGTGTGACTTTGCACTGAGATCAAGAGTATTGTTTCACCCTGAGCAAAACAAATGCCTTCATATGCTTTAAACAGAAAATGGCATTTCACATCAAGTCACTGAAACATTTGCTTTATCAAGATGCTAGGAGTGTTTCATTTGTGTTTATTGGTGATAAACCCTCTTAAAACTCAACCTAATACAACCAATCAAAACAATCTCGAGCTTTCACAATTTTGCATGTTTGCACAACACCTTTTACATTTAACAACTTCTTGTTATATGACCACCATATAGTGTGTAATGTTTCTATAAGAGGTATCCAGCAGTCTAGTCACAAAAGAATTGCAGATGTTTTCAACCGACACTTTTCAGCATTGCACATTTTGATGTGACATGTTTGATAGACTACGATTTGAAAACACAGGGCCAAGTTACATGAACAAATTTGGTAACTTATTAGCTTGTATTCATTTCGAAAAGTGGCCTCATTTTGACATCAGTAATTGTAATGGCAATTCTATTTCTCAAGCGATTTAGTGTCCTATAGAATATACGGTATATACACTTTGTACGTGTGGCAAACTTGGCATTTTTGTTATGTATTTCTTGAGATACAGAATACTCTCAACCTGTGAGGGCCCTTATCATGGGATTCTTATCACTGGGTTGTACAAGCCTCTGTTTATTACTTTTCTACTCTCTATGAAGTACTAACCCTGGGCTTCCATCACCCAGCAAGATGTACATGACTTCATGAAAAGAAGCACTGCTTTTTTGGTCTGTTCACTCCCGTGGCTGAGAAGCTGGGAAGACTGAGAAGTCATCTGTGGAATCCGGCAAATAACTGAAATGTCTGTGGAAGACAGGAGGCAGTGCCTTGTGTTCATAATTAATATGGTGGTGGAGCATTGTGGTTGAAGCAATTAGAGTGCCTAACAGACTTCACTCTGCCTCTCATATCGTCATAGGACATGGCATCACTTTCCGTACGAGATTCACAATACAGCAGGGGATGGAGTAGGATGTTGAAGGCACTTTGAATCACACACTTCCTGTGTAATGGATTGGAGACTCTGTACATGTTTGCATCTTGCAGCTCATATGCTGTAACTTTTCTGTACCACCACAGCTCGGGGGTACAGCACACACTCATGTGTTTACAGTAATGGATGTGTTGTCTGTCTTAAACCTGTATTTTCCCCTGGAAATGAGGATTGGGAGACTCTCACAACCTGAGCAGTCATTACATAGCAAAATTAGGTCAAGCCACAATTTTATGCCATTGCAAACAGTAATCATCTTCTGATGGTGCTAAACAGCAGCTTGTCTCTCTTTCTCCTTTGTGTGTACTGTGAGGTATAAACGTCATTTCACTGATATCACGCCCTTAAGGAGTTTAGTTCCACTTAAGCCGTATCCGGTACTACAGCATTGTACACACTCACAGGAGTAAAAAGGAGTGAAAAAACAAAGCCAGTTCAGTACTTATTCTGAACTTATTCTGAACAAGAATAGGTGGTCCGATGGTGTTGTGACTGTGGACAATGGTGTATGAAGTTTCAGGAGGTGAATTTGAGCCATGTTAAAATATGCAGTATGCAGCTTTACAGTTCTGAGTTCTTCTGTGTAAAGTGGAGACATTGTTGCTGATTAGCTGTATTTACTTGGCAATGGGGAGGCTCAGCACAACAGCTCAGGTAGAGCTGCTTCACTGTCTTACTTGATCACATTGTCCAGTCAGCTGTATGCTTATGTGCTGTTTATATCATATTGTTGAGTAATCTGATTTTTACTGTAAAAACTTAAACCAGCTGGAGTAACTGAAACTGAAAGTCTATTGTCTCTCATTAAGAATGGGGAATATGTTCTCCTCTATCTGGGCTCTAAGGTATCCATAAAGTGGTGATTTGCTTCCAGTGTGTTGAGTTTTCACAAGGTTCTGTGCTGGGTGGGGCAGAGAACTGAGTTTGTAGCTGTGTTCTCAGGTGTGGAGTATGTTCTGAGGATCTGATAGGGTAGAAAACTGAGTTTTGTGCCATGTTCTCAGGCCTGGGTTGTTGTCTGGGGAGAGTGAAGGCCTTGTGCGTCTGACCTCCAGCAGTGACATCTCGTTCAGTGATAATGCCGACCCTCTCGTCCTCCTCCCTCTCCCTCTCTCTGGATGTTGCCTAGCGAGGCTCAGGAGGACTGGAGCCAGTCTATTCCCAGAAAGCACTGTGAGGAAGTGGGTGAAAGGTCATTGGTGGCTTGTGAGGGCCTGAGTGCGGAGGGAGCAGCCCACTTGAGGCCAAACAAAACTCTCAGGGAGGAGACTGCAGCCCACAGGAAGCTTTGAATTCATGCGCAGGATAATGACTGAACAGTATCAGAGGGTGAACGTTTCGGGCTTGAATGAGTGTTTACCTTGGTGGTTCAGTGGGAAGATTTGGAAGATATGAAAGGACTGTCAACGTGACAGGATTTGGCCTAGGCACCTGCATTTCCTGTGGCTTTTTGTACTTTTGAAAATCTTGGGTTTTTTTTTTTATTATTTAACACCAGTTTCTCCTGTAGATTCTTCCATTATTTTTTGGTTTGGCCCCAAACTCACCTATCATACAAGCTCTATACCCCCATTTCTGACTGAAGATGTGGGTTCTAGAGCACCGGCCTGTCCTGACTAATGATCAGTGGGCTCTGCCCCAGACAAGGAATGTACACAAAACCCAACAGCTGGCTGAATGAACAACAAAACTGCCTCGTTTAAATCACTGGCATTGCACTTGCCGTGGGGCCAGTTACAATCCGGATGTTACTGTAGTGCTCTGGGTTAATGGGAGTGTTAGTATGTTTACGGTGGCCCAAGTCCCCAGAAATCTGCCTCCTGTCGCCTTGACAGAGCAGCAGGAACGGAAATCTCGGACCCTTTGAGATTTATCTTCATCTGAAAAAGACTGAAAGTGCCTTGCAACAGACGATGCTGTGCTTTCAAATAGTTCTGTGTTTTATTAGGATGTTAAGTAAACCATGGTATCAGGCCGTGGACAACTTTTGACCGTTTATTTCTTTTTTCCTTTCCCCTCTAAATCTACAAAACAATCCATAGCTCTGTTTCCATGCATTTTTCTCTGCATAAATCCATCAGCTTTATGTTCAGCACATAACTTTGTTCAGCTGTGGCAGACAAGGCCTTGGGCTTTGTATGATTTCACAACGGAGGCACTGGCTACTGAAGCTGCTCATCAAGCTACACACACAAAATTGGCCATAATACTGTCATATCTATACAGCTGGGCACTATACCATTGAAACTAACAACAAGCTAGTTGGTCCTGTGAGAAGTATTTCACTACAGAATGCTTGTGCAAAGAGAAGGATGTCAAGCTTAATGCCTTGTTTACCGCAGTGGTTAATCTTGCAGGGGTTAATCAGTCTTCAACATTTCTCACTGATTGTAATGACAGTCACAGCATTAACTTCTAGTTACTTCTGGTAACTTCTGCTCTTTTACATGTAAAAAAAGAAAACTCTCATAAGTGTACTAGATTGCTTGTGAAGACCTGGATGCCCTCCAAGGAGCAGTGACTGTTGCTGGTCTTTGAAATGAAGGCCATCAGCTGGGAAAAGTGATTTCATTGAGTTTACAGCTTTCCAGGGAGCCGTTGAACCATGTGTTTTATTTAGGCCCCCCATCTCGGCTTTTGGTTGGCGTTCGCGAATCTTTCCCATGTTAAAGCCTAGATAAGACCATTCTGGTCTCTTTAAGACGTGGTTAACTGTGAAAGGGTGCAGTCAAATACCAAATGTCCTCACAAAAGCCCTGCACGTTAGCTAACAGTGCTATAGGGTGTGACTCTGAGGAGAAGGATGACTCCCATCCAGAAGAGAACAGTCTGATCTGTGTCTGTCTTAACAAGGAGCAGACCCTTACACTGGTTGCTCTAATGACGTATAGCAGTGAAGCCCCAAACCTTTCACTCAGATAATAGAAGGAGCCTGGGAGATACAGTGTTGAAAAGCAGTTTATTACATAAATGCAATAACTCAAGCTGACCAGACAATGGGGGTCCTTATTCTGTTCCTCAAATTGCGTATTTTTTTTCCCTTTGGCATCTTTGGTGGTATGGTGGTTTCAGTAAATCTTTGTTTTCATTAAACTACAAACGAAAGAAAACCAGTTGATTTCTTTCTTCATTTTTATGCGGTAGTTCCAATTAAATCATCAGCCGTAAAGTTGTTTGAAAGTCAAGGGGCGTAATGACATCTCCACACATCAGTGGAAACCCCCCATACAGTTCAGTCTGCGTCGGGCCTCCTCGGAGCCCTAGCTGCTGCTGACGCACGTCAGACGCATGTGCTCTATTAAGCCTCCTGTAATTAGACAACCAGGCTTGATTGAAGATGACGATCCACGTTGCATCTGAGTTGTTTCAACACAGCTCACTTTAATGGGCCAGCTCTGGACAGGCTATAAACTGGTGCTCTTGGATGAAGTCAGTAAAATCTCTGTGTGATGTGGCACCTACTCATCAATGTTTAGTTAGGAGCTCATTTGCTTTCTGAAGTATGACCTTGCAGCAGGGGGAAAAATGGCTGTAATGGACTGACTGAATGTACTGTCTCGCACCTCTAGGGTATGCGGGTGTTGGTGGACGCCCGGGACAAGCTGGGCATTGCCTGGCAGAACTCCGAGAATGAGAAGCACGGCATGTTTGTGATGGCCTTCGAGAACAAGGCCGGTGTTCCCGTAGAGCCCTGCACCTTCCAGTTGTACGTGCTCGCCCTGCGGGCTCTGTGGCAGGATGCGGGCATCCAGGAAGCCTATGGGCGCAGGAGCGAATTCCAGCTGGTGAGTACACCAAGGAGCCAAACAGAAACATCACACTTTACACACTGTGTGCAGTTCCCTTCATCCTTTCCGGTAACATCCAGTGCTGTGTGTGTGTTTGTGTCCCCTCCCTATGAAAGGCTTGGATTTACATGGGCTGCGTTTTTTCAGTGCATGTCCCAAATGCATTAACCCTCATCTAGTACTAAATCTCACAGGGAAATGTTCACTTATGAGAAATGTGATGTAGTTTTTTAACAGTGCTGATCAGGTACCATCAAATGCTCTTGCTATTACTGAAATGCTCATGGTGCCGGTTTGCAGCATACCAAGCTTCATTTGATTGAATTATTCTGGGGGTATAGAAGGGAACATCTAGTCTCTAACAAGACCAAGACAGACGAATATTCAGACAGCCTAGCAACACCATGCACACATATACCAAGGTCAAAACTGCAGAGACCAAGAGGCCAGTAAAACATTAAAGCCCTATTAGGTGTGTCAGCAAAAGGTGGCTGGGGTTCCTACAGGTTTTTGATGAGATAAGGAGTGTCTGCACAGAGCAGTCTACTTAATGTTTAATGTCTGTCTGCAGTGCTGAGGAGCTATGCTAACATGCAAATCTCTGTGGCAATGCCTCCACATCTTTCTGCTAAAATATTAACTAGCTGTGAGCCTGTCGCATCTTTATATCTGGGTTAGTAGAACAGAAAAACAGACAACATGATAAACCTGGGCTTCAAAGGAGACATTCCACGTGCTTCCTTGTTATTGTCTTTGTAACTACATGTGGAATGGTTTCAGAACCAGAAGCAGTGTTTTTATTTCATTTTTTTTTTTGCAGCTGAGGTTCCAAGGTCGTGATTTCTTTGTTGGCTACAGTCAATGGTGACTAATCACCTGGTATTTACTTATCTATAAGGGAAAAGAATAGTTTTCACTACAGCCTTCTAAGGACAAAGGCAGTATGCAAAGAAAGCCACTCTCTCTGCCTTGTAAGGGTGACACCCACTTATGTGAGAGTGAATTCTAATGGCCTGTTCCTGACCTGTATCACTCAGATATACATATCAAAGGCCAAGGGAAACAGTGTGTCTTTCTCTTACTAATCTGATTTCCTCCCCAAACTCCAAAGCTAGCCTTAACAGAGGGGCACGCAAGGTGATGTCTATCAGTGCACTGGACAGAGAAATCGTGCCCCTCTGTACGTGACAACTGTGGATGTCAGAGGATCTTTGTATAGTCCACAGTACATAACACATGTCCTGTAATGCAGGACTTTTCCTGTGACTAAGGTCACCAGTCTGGACAGACAATTTCCTACGTCTACAGTAAACACTGATATTAACAGTGTTTTTCCACTCTGTTGCTGCGGTATGAGTAGCTTTGTCAGGTAATTGAAGTTCTCAATCTGACACAGCTATTGCAAACGTAATCTGGAAGCATTGCATGCAAATGTTATAATTGATTATTTTGTAACACAGTAATATGAAGCTTCAGAGCAATAGGTTTCGATTGGGTAAAGTGTCATTATTTTAAAAATTAAAAATGAATTTCATTCAAAGTTAACTGTAATAAAGTGTCCTCAGGTTTAACACATGGGCATTACATGTCTGATCAAGTTTCTTTCCTGTCTCCATTTGCATTTGCCTCAGTTAAATATTAGGGTAAAAGATACTGGTTGTGGCCCAAGCCAATTTCTTAAGCCAACCATCCATCACAAGCCATTTCAGAATGTTTGCAAGTAGACTGTGAAATGTGTGCAGAAGAGTGTCTGTGGTTGTGATACTAGTAATTTGGTATAGTCTCTGCTCTTAGCCTTATTTTGTATCCACTTTGGTAAATTTTCCTGGATTACAGAGTATGCTAAATTATTAAATGTCAGTGTAGAAGAGGAGGATTTTGTGTGTCCCCTGTCATATGGTGTGGCAGGCATATGGTTTTGTGGAATGTCCACTGGAGTTGGGTGTAGTCCTGTGTGGTTGGGACGAGCCCCCAGAATACAGTAAGCCATGGTAGATAGTTACGAACTTAAAAGCGCAGTCTCTGATTATTATTTTTTTTTCGGCACAACCATCAAGGGGTTTGCGGGGCAGCACATGCACATCCTGTTTAAATGTTTGGACAGGGAGCCTTCAGGCCTGCCAGCAGCCAGCCAGAGGATGTTGACTTTGTAACAGATCTGCAGCATGAGATGAGACATTAGGAAAAGAAATTACCATACAAAGAAAAACATCTCTCAGTGACTGGCATTCCTTTTTTTCTTCCTTTCTGCTATTTATTTCAGATTTCAGATATTCTCATGAATAGATTTGCACGTTATTTCCTGAAAGTTTAGAGGGGTTTTTGTTACCATTGCCGGAAACTCCAAATGCTTGACCAAAGGGTCACATTGCGTAAAGAAGATATTAATTATAGTAGCTGTAGTTTTTTCTCTAATGGAATGTCCAGAAAATGTGAGATAGCCTTGTAATCTATCCTTCCCTGATCCATTCTCCTCTTGTTTCACAACCTGTTGTGCAAGAAAATGACAAACAACAAAGTTTTCTTATCATGCTCATAGGGTTGTGCTAAGGTAACCAAATCTGTGGCTGTCCTCTCAATATCCAGTCCGTAATTATTCTGGCAATTATGAATAAAACACAGGAGCAAAGAGCCCCCTTAGTAACAGCTTTGAGGATGCCTCTCACAAGCCTGGCTCTGTCTGGCACAGATGGCTGCTGGCTGGCACAAGGCTCTATGTTGCCCTGACAGGCACTGTGCCCAATGACGCAGTTCACAGGCACGCCCGAGTCAGATGACATCAACACAATGCTTCTGTTTGTTAAACTGTCAAGAAAAAAATCCCCAAACATATTTAGCTATTTTATTTAAATTTTCATTTCTGTTGTGCAAATATTTTGTCTGTTTCCAAGTTTATTTACAATTAAGCTGTAAGCCATTGATCCCAGCATCCCAGACTGAAGTTTTATAGGTTTGTTTTAAAATGTGCATATCTTCACATTAAATCAAGTTTTTTTTTCTTCAAATTATGGACATCACCAGGCCATAATAACTGCCACATAACATGTGTTCTATTCTGTAAAAATGTGGGATTTTTCTTTGCCAGTTGACATGCAGAGTATTTGTAATGTGTTTTGAAATTCCCAGCCAAACAGACACAATGAACTGACATTATTGTGTTGTGTAAAGGACAAATGTCAGGGGTTTTACATTCCCTGTGCTGGTCTTTATTGCTATAAATGTCTGTTTGGAACTGTTTTCATTCAGTGCTAGGTATGTGGGAGGATTCTACAATGATAGTATTATCTGTGTCTGCAAAATGAGTCTGTTTCATTAGCAAATGCTCACCTTTCTGCATTCATTCCCAGACACAATGTTCCTTCTCAACAAGGACTCCATTTGTGTGCATGTTCAGTGTTGTTGGTGCCTCTATCTTTGGTGAAGTCAATGTTATCATTATTAAGAGGGGCCATCCATCCAGAAAGCCATCTGACTATGCATAGGCATATGGTGTCTTGCATGTTATGGGTGTGTGGTGTCTCCCTCCTGTTCTTGACACATTGATTCTGTGCCCCCCTCCACCCTCACCACACACTTATCTGCTCTCCTCAGTTGCTAGTAGTTCAGATGCCCCACTCTCACTCACTATCCTGACCTGCTGACCTCTCCAGCTCATGCCATACACGTGTGCATTTCGCCTCTTTTCATTAAGAGCACTTGACATGCTTCCTGTCTGTCTGTGCTGTCCCCTTTGGCAAGTCTCCACCACTTATCATGTCTGGAGCTGTGCAGGTGTGACTTTCCTGTGATGAAAGTTTGCGTGTCTGTCTAATGCTCAGAGTTCAGCTGCTGTGTCAAACAGAAAAGCAAAGAAGCTCAAGATTTGCTTTTGACCATCTGTTGCTCCTTTGGGCAGCTGTGTGATGCAGTGGTTTTGGGCACTGAAGTCATTACCAAAGAAATAGGTTCCAAAATATGAGTGTGCCATCCTAAGTATACTGAGTACCCAGAGTGGCCATAGCCAACCAAGAGCACTTGTTAAAGAAGTTTTGTCTGAGGTGACACTGTGTTCCTGCCTTGAGGTTTTTTTTTTTGTTAAATAAAGTGGCATTGTTGAATATTTGATTTTAGTGGCACATGGATATGGTCAACTTTGGTTTGGTCTGACTGCCAATAACGTGATATGTAGTTTGATATTAGTCTGGTTAAAAATGATTGGCCATTTCAATCTGTCACAAGTTACCTTGTAATGTGCTGTTACTGGGGAGACTTGGCTGAGTAGCCATTAGCAGTAAGTGAAAGCAAAAGATATTTACTCAGTGTGATTGCTGTAAATTGTGCCTTTCGAAGTCAAGTGATTTGTACCACAGGGAGAATGTGTGGAATAGCTATAAACTGGCTGGGGGAGAAGAAAGACAATATTATATCTTCCACCTGCAAAAAAATATATATATATATATAGCCTGCCTGATTCTGCTAGGGGTAGGGGCTTGTTGAAGTTTGTCTGTGAATTTGTCTGGCATGTGCAGTAAAATATGTTCCATTAGTGGAGTCTGCTCTTGCCTTAAAAGGTTGTAGGAGTGGATTCATTTTTAGTGTTTGATGAAATATATATAAACATGGCCATTATCCAGGGTCTCTGTGCAGACAGCGGTTGCTGGTCTCAGCGGCTAGCACCCCCCCATGGAGCTGCTATCACACTGAGCTTCCTGATGCATCACAGATTAGACCTCTGCCCGCCTCCTCAGGGGGAGCCTTCCTCTGGCTGCCCTTTGTGACTTCACATGGACCAGAACAACAGCGGCGCTTGACACAAAGTTCATTAGTTTTAATCAGTATGAGCACAACTGGCTGGGCTTCTTCCAGCCCGTCTGATATTTGTAGTGCTCTGTCTGGCCTTGACCTGCTGCTGAAGTATTCTGTCAAGATGCCAGGGTTATGTACATGCAGCTCATATCTTAGATTAGTAAGAGGAGAATGGGGGTGGTGGTGGTGGTGATGGTAGTGTGTGTGTGTGTGTGTGTGTGTGTGTGTGTGTGTGTGTGTGTGAGTGTGTGTGTTGGAGATAGCCAATCCTGGTGAGAGATGACCCTGCAGTGAATTATCCACTTCTACCCCTGCTGGCCATTGACCGTTTCTTTTCAATGCAAGGTTCAGAGGAAAGTCTCATTCTTTTCATTACAAGCTCTGAGGGACCGTACAGCACGGTTTCCATGTCGCTCATTTTCCTCTGTAAACACTGCACAACAGCACAGATGGCAACTGCGCGCAGAGAGGGGAAAAAACAGCCTTGCGCTTAAAAACCAAAACAAGGCTCTCTCTGGCTACCCCTCCGATATGGCTGTCCTGGGAGGATTCCCCGAGTTGGAGGCGCTCCTCTGCATAGGCGGAGCGCAGCTGTAATTAATCTGAGTATTCCCACCAGGAAACACTGGCAGAGGGCATGAGAAAAAGAGCAGAGTGAGGAGAGCAATACGGCCTGGACGCGACCTCGCTCTGCCCTCTGGTGCAGCCTTTCTACCTAAAATCGGTCTGTCACATGGTGTCTCACCTCTGCTGGGCGTGCTGGTGTTGAAAGCGGCTTGTGCAAGCCGCTCAACCCCCACGGATTCGGGGAAAATTTTATTTTCTCTTCTGTTTTCAAAAAAAAAAAAAAAAAGGAAGTCCGACATCATCACATTCTCACCTTCATGGACATTAGGACCACAGCACTGGCAAAGCTCCTGCCAGATTTAACCTACATTTTTATCAGTGTATCAATGGCATCTGATGAAATCCAGTAATTGTTCTTTGCCTTGGTCAGTGAATTCTAAGGATTTTTTGTGATTCCAGTGCAAACTGCTTGACCGTCATCCTCTGTCATTTAGCTCTGCTCAATGGACAATCAAAAAGGATAGAGACTCAGCGTTTCCCCACAAGCAAGCCAAATGATTACTAATAATATTTGCAGGATGTGAACTGTAGTCTTTTTGTGACTGGACATAAATACTGCTCTGCTTAGAGGCTTTAGGGATTTAGTGGGCAGGAAGTCTGTAATGCAGCTGTGTTGAAGGTTAACATAACTGCTCTCAAAACCACTGCAACCCACAGGCAGAACACAGGAGACTGTTGACTTTTTGTTTGTTTTCTGGCCATAGAGTGCAGAGCCTGTCATACCTCCAGTGACGTAAACACAGGAATCCCAAGTCTTCTTTGTCTTTTGTAACAATGAGTCAACAAGAAATGCTACACAATAAATGTCAAGCACTGAGTTTTATTCAGGTTGATACAGTTAGATGGTCTTGGAGTATTGCCAGTTTTTTCCAACCTTATCTCCTCATTTTTTTTCCGTGTTTTGCAGGACCTTTTAAACAAATTACTTCTGGAACTCTTATCATTCTCAGTTTAATGTGGTTGTAATTCTTCATCCAATCTGTCCTGTCTAATACAAAAAAATTCTCTTTGCCCATTGCTTTTCCATTTCATGTTCCCACTAGGGAATTTAGGTTAAAGGTGCCTTTACCTTATGCTGCAGTTCAGGTCAAGCTACTGGGAAGGTTTATATTAAAGCTGGGTTGCAGAGATATGGTTGTAATTAAGATGACAAGGGTTAAAGTGTGGGTTTCAGGTCAGTACTAAGAAATATAAGACTGCCTTGAGATACTGACATTGACACACTTCCCCAACTCACTACAAGCACCAGATCTGATTATAGCATAATTCTGTTGAATTAGCGTGAAAACTAAGCATATATACTAGACATGTGGGATTGAATTAAGCAGCTTTGATCAGGTAATAGGCCTACACAAATAGTAAAAAATTTCAGTATGGGCATGTTAAATTTAAAATGTGAGACTGAAACATTTGCATCGACCCCTGTTTTAGTTACCAGTTAAATTGAAAACAGCTGTGACAGTTTCTCCATAAGGAGGAGCGCCAAACACCAGCACTGAAATTGCACTAAACTCTGGTGTTAAAGAGCTGTAGAGCTGCGTGTGCCCTCTGTTCCAGACTGGGTTTTTTGGCATGAGTATCGCCTAATAGTTCTTGAGTGTGTTCTAACACTAATCCATAATGTTTGCATTTCTTTAAAATACATTTACAGTAAGAAAACTGCCTTTTGTCATATGAAATCAGAAGATGGAAGTCATAGGGTTGTGCAGGTTTCTGTCTGTCAATATTTAGTACTCTCTACACATGAGTTCCATTGACATATAACATCTCCAGTGACACTGGTTTACTGTAGACACAGCCGGAGAGGACAGCATAAGATGTATTGGGCCATACTCTTGGAATGGAAAAGGGTGTGATTCTTTTTCTGTCAGTATCAGAGCCTGTCACCTCCTATGGATCACAACTGAGCTTTCTCCTTTAGTCCCAAGTGTTTGTTTGCAAAGAAGACTACTTGGCAGTTGTTAAAGGGTTTACAGTGATATTGTGAATATGAAAATTCCATTTACTGCAGTGCATTTTTATTTTGCAACTTTATCAATAAATGAATCTTTCTATTTTGCAGTAAGATAATGGAAGACAAACATGTATGTATGTATGTATGTATGTATGTATGTATGTATGTATGTATGTATGTATGTGTGTGTGCGTGTGCGTGTGCGTGTGCGTGTGCGTGTGCGTGTGCGTGTGCGTGTGCGTGTGCGCGTGCGCGTGCGCGTGCGCGTGCGTGTGTTATAATCCCAGGGTTGTGTACATTTTTAGCGTGCCAAGAATCATAGTATGGATTTTTTTTTGTGGCACACAAGCTATGACTGGCAAGGTTTTGGTCCTTATATGCACCACTGTGCTCCATCCAGGAAGGTTACTGCATGAATAAAAACAAAGCACCTGACTGGTTTGCTTGTGTGTCCCACTGGCTTTCTTCCTGCGCAAACGGAACCTGGACCTCCCGTGCATTCCGCACTGAACTGTTTTCTTTATCTTGCGTGTGGTTTTTAAAAGCAAGTTATGCCCCATTTGGCCACATAGGGAAGTCATCAGTTGTGTCACAGAATTGTAAGAAGGGGAAACATTTTGTTAAACCACCGGTTTGAAGACAGGAACAAAAACAGGATTTAATTTCCTCAGGCTCTGAGACACAACATTAATGCTTTAGACGTATTAGTCATGGAAGCTTAAATAAACTTATATAGGATTTCAGGTGGATGGTTAAGAGAAACTGGAACATAAAACTCAGATCATATACTTAGTGTGCCCTATTGATTTGTTAATCATTTTCTAATAGATTTATTTCTTGCTATATTTTTATGCTATATACACCATGCAAAACCTTTCATGGTTTAATCTGAAAAATGACAAACAAGGTGTTTAAATTTTACTCATTTTATCATAAAACAAGCCATAGGATTTAGCTTTTGTTAATTGTATTTCATGAAACTTGTCAAATATCCTTGGAACCAGAACCATTACCAAGCATCTTCATTCCCTGTTTTGTCGCCTGCTCTGTCAGAAACGAGCAGTCAGAAAAAGTGACTTTGTTGAACATAACATTGCAGTCTGTGTGTGTGTGTATGTATGTGTAGTATGTATGTAAGTGTATGCTGGGGAATGCTGTTTGTCCTCTGTACTGTATTGTGTGTGTGTGCACACATGTGTTTACCATGTGGGACAGGGCCCCACCCAGAGAACGGACACAGACCCAGATGAGGTTGTCTTGCAGAGAGCAGAGCAGACTCTGTTCATGGCCCTGCTCCAGGTCTGTTTGCCTGAGCTCGCAGTGACTCATTAGAACTAAGCTATGATTAACTGCACCCTCCATCCTACAGGCCTCTGCAAGGAGAGCTAAGAAAAAGGTGGGAGAAACTCCTGAAGGAACTGTGAAGAAACCAAAAGCATTCCCTCTCAGACTTAAGTGCACTTTTTAAATGAAGAAATGGGCAATCCATCTGACATTTTAATTGAGCCTATTAAATAACACATGTAAAAAGGGAAATGATTTCCAACTTGATTTACCACGTGATATTTTCAATAAGAATCTTCCCATATCACACATCCCAGTTTGTCCTCCCATTAGTTGTCCAAACATAATAAGCAATTCTGACAGAATACATGGAGACTGGGATTAAACGAGGGAAAAATTCTCTGAGTGCCTCTCTCCTTCCTTGGGAATGTAGGTCTTTAGGCAAAGGCCCAACAGTTTGTGTTGCTCCTTCCTCTCAACCCTGGAAGCCCAGGCGGGGATATCTCTTGCTGTTTGGCTGCAGGCCCTTGCCAATGAAAGCATCCCAAAAGGGCCGAGCTCTGCCGAATGATGTCGGTGGGTGCGGAGGGAGTGGGTTTTGAAGCCCTTCAGATACCGTGCTTCAAAAACAAGGAGAAAAATCTGAGCGGAGGCTTCCTACGGTGACCAGTGAGAGTGGTCAGTTCACTCGTCGTCACCACCCACTGACAGCCCACCACGCCCCTTCCACATTGTCCTGCTTATTCATGCATTGTGGCCATTTGTTAAATCTTTTCAAACATTCCTTTTGTGAAGCCCCACCCCCCTTAGTCTGCGTACACAGGCAGTGAATGGGTGCCAGTGCGAAGACATTCCTGTGGCCTTATTCACCTCACCCCTTCCCGCTATTGCTGTAAACTGTCTGATAGGTCCCCCCAGATTCAGTTCTGTGCCAGCTTGACATTTTTCACCCTCTGACCTGAGGCACTTACAAACGCTTGATAGCCCCCTCCTCAAACACACACACCCTGGCCATGGCACAATAGGCCTGCAGGAAGCTATGAGAATTCTTCTAATGGTATGGACAAAAAACTAGTTCAGGACTTGAACGCTCTGAAAGCTAACATCAAACAGTACTAACAAAGCTATAGGTCTGATGGATCCATTTTCCACATTTGCCCATGAACCGTTGAATTCTTCCACACTCAAGCCATTTTCACATATGAACTCCGGACAAAGTGTGGAGAATCAGGTCCGCAACTTGGCCGGAATTGCCCTTTCACACATGTAGCACGCAACAGGAGATTGTCCGTGACAGACGTGTTCTCACCTACATGAAATACTCCGGTTTGGTTTAGGTGAGGGGCGGCGCCTGGGTAGAGCGTGCAGGAGGCAGGACATGACGCAAAAAGTACGCTGCAGAAATCGCAGTGGCTGTATTCGAAACCGCCTACTGCATACTGTGTACTGCGTGCTACACAAGTATATACTGTATACTACATGCTGTTTTTCAGTGTAGTACCCAGTATGCGACCATTAATAATTACATTTGTAGTATGTTACATTGTCGCTTGAAATCATTGCGATTTCCAGATTTTCCAGTCATTTCCAGATTTTCTCATGGTATTTTCCAGTTAGACGCCACTTGCATTCTCACGAGTGACAAGTATTGACGGGATCACCTAAAGTATTCGCGAGCTGAAGTATTTGCAGTTTTTTTTCTTTTCAATGTCTTACCTTTCAGTGGTACGGGTACATAATGTGGCACGGAGGAGGAGAAGGCGAACATAGCTATTATACTTTTGGGTAGCCTATAAAAAAATCACACATAGCCATCCAAATGGTGCTACTGGTACACATAATTTATTATTAATTATACATTTATTATAACAATAAGGTAAGTTTTTGTTGTTCGCTATGTAATGTTAGGTCACCAGTTCACCTATCTAACTATACCTATCACTATTACTTAGCTACGGCTTAGCTACTAACCAGATAATAAACTACTAACCAACGTTATTAATCATCGTAAGAGAAAAGTTTTGGCAGTATAGCTATAGCTACAGTAACTATCATCTCTTTAATGATCATTGGATTCAAAATAGCATGTATTTGGACATCCGCATTGTCAATGAAACAGTCGAAAGCTATGTACAGGCGCGCGGAAAAAAGTACGAGGCAGATGTTTTATTCTTCCGGTTTCGCGCCAGACGCATGACAGAAACGTCATCAACACGCCCACTCACTCGTGGTGGATTCTCCGGAACGTTGCCTGTTCTGTTCACACATGGGCTCACTCTGACATGAGGCAGACTTTTCACTACGGAGCTGGCAGAAAGAAGTCCGTCACATGTCCGGTACGACTTATTCGAACATTGGCTAAAGGCCTTGAACTGAGACTTTTCTTGGTTGGGGGGAAATGTAAACATACTAACTCCACAGGCCTTTGCTTTTTAAAGTCTCGCTGAACAAGTGGTAGAAAAACTAGTCCTCAGTTTATTAATATAATCTGATTATCCTTTGACCATGTCAGGCAGTATGAATTCTCTGATCTTATTTGAATCTGGAGGGATTTTGTGGGAGCGGTTTTCTCAAGTGGAGGTGCCATTATGAGAATAGGCTTCTCACAGCTCCGGGCTGTGACTTCAGATCATTTTGAAGCTGAGCATTTCGGCAGACAGTAGCATTTTGATGCAGGTTTTCACTTGAAGCATTGTCTATCTTTGTAAATAAAAATACATCAGTATTCAGTAGATTGCATTGGATTTGTTACACACATTGAGTTGGAAACCAGCAATTTTTTTAAAAAAGACTGGACATGAAAGGTCAGTCTTAATTGTTTGGTGGGCAGTTCCTCCCTTTGTTTTTCCACAATTACTTTCTGGGAACAAGCTGGCCACAAAACTGGGATTGAAATGGTAGAGATGTTTTTGTATATTCAGTAAGGGAGAATAAAGATATCGTAAATAAACAATTTATTACTGAATATAAACTCAATATTTGTATCAAATATTTAAATCAGCAAGGGTCAGCTAAAGTGACTGTTGTGTAACAGGCCTCACAATATGTTAAAATAATCTTAGGGCAAGGTAGGCCTTTGGAAGCCCCACTGACACTGGCACAGTGTCTCAGTAAGCCTTGGGGCTAGTTGAACTAGCCTCATAATCTGAGATGGGCAATCCAAAATCAATGATCTGAGCCCTTATGTAGGAAGGGAGCGTTTGTGTATGAAGTTGGCTGCAGTAGAACTCTGTAGAACATGAGTGACCCAATGAGGAACATGCGGACAAGGGCATTACATTGGAGCTGCTGCATACTTGCATAGCATGCTCTTTTCTACTGCAAGTTTTAGCCAATAGGCTTTAGTTTTTGGGATTGTGATTCCAAGAGGGAAAATAAAGTAGTGTGGAGTGTGTGCCCCCTTAGGAGATGTCCTCTATTTCAGATACCTTCACATTCTTTCCGATGGGGATGGGACAGAAAAAATGAAGCGATTGAATGTTTCTGTCTTGTTTGTCCCTCACTTTTCTTGAATGTTCTGCTTGTAAGGCCTGAACATTGCAATGGAGAGGCATTGAAACGGCAGTCACCCATTTTTGTGTCTTGTATGAGTGATGCTTGACCTGCTTGGTTGCTTTTGGTTACATGTGTGTTGTTTATCTGCAAAATTACAGCAGACATTATGTGGGAAACCAAAAACCCTTACTGCACATACTTTTATCATTCCATAATCTCACATGTACTGACCTCTGTCTCTGAAGAATAAAAATGAAATCTTTCCCAAGCCCCACTGTTCATTTGTATCAGCTTTCCTGGCGGTCTCTAAGTACGAAGTAGTGCTTTAAGAATGCACCTCCTGTTCACTACTCTTGTCCATCTGCAGTGCATGGAGTGGCCAACAATGGGCCATTATAGAGGAAGTCTAGTCTTTGTCACAATGCAGCTCCACAGTCAGCACAAGCTGAGAGAGGAGTGATTGTGTGCTGGTCCGGAAAGGGGCCAGACCTATTGATGAAGTGGGGCTTCAGTCACAAGGCTTTGGCATGCTGAAGCCAAGTCCTCTCTGTACAAATGCATGGGATTCAAAGCTACAAAAGCCATCTGATAAAACAAGAACAAATTCTGCCAGCAAACATTTCACATGTCCATATACGCATTGCATTGAAATGAAATGTATATACAAACATACCTTATTTCCAATTCAGCTCATTCAGATATACAGGATGTCTCATTTTTTAGAGGCCTCCTTTGCTTTCACTGGCAGGACTGGAGTGAGGATATGGATCATGTTGTAGAAGTCTGTCAGAAAAGTTGGAACAGGGATTATGGTGTCACTACCCGGTCAGTGGAGGTGGGTGGAAGCTGATACCTTCTGGCAGCCAGGAGGTAACAGCTTCCTTCCCAAACTACGCTCCCAATGTCATACACCCTGTCTCAATTTTGGTTTTCTTTTTTCTTCTTCATTTTTATTGCCCTTTGTTAGGTTTGGTTCCTCCATTAACTGTGATTTTGTTGTGCTGACATGATAATTTCATTTTGTTAAAGAAGAATTAAGAATATTTTCTTCCTGGAGATTGTAAGCAAACAAGCTTTTTGCAAGCAATACATACTAATTTCTCATACATTTTACCAGAGACAGCTGTAATACTATATGCTGTAAGGACTGTTTCCAAGTGAATGTTTTCACTAGCAGCTGTGGGATGTCTTGGGTTGAGTTGGGACCAGACATTATGATTGATGTCAGGCAACGAAGGCCTCCTACTAGGCAGTTATACACGAACTACCTGCACAGAGCCAAGCCCAGCAGATGCATTTTGGGATGTTTGTTCATTTAACTAAATTTAAGAGCTATGCTCTGATACTTGAGATGATTCAACATAAAACACCTGTTTTATCCATTACTTGAATTCGGCTGGGCAGATTGGAGGCCTTGGTTTTCCTCAGTAACCCTTTCTCCCAGTATGGACGTTTTAAACATCTGCTTCATTCCTACTTTGAAAATCTCTTCTTTGTGTTTATAGTATCCTGTTAGAAATATTCAAATAATGACGTAGTGGATATCGCATGAAATAAATATATATGTCAGTTATGTGATTTGCTCTTTTGTAATGAAATATTACCATAAGTAATGGACTGGTGATTAATTATAGTCTCTCTTTAAGTTAAAGAAGGCTTTGTGTCTGTTCCTTTGGAGCAGCTCTTGAAATGTGTCTTGTATTTTTTTTTTCATTCTGTTTCTAGCTGTCAAAAGCAGTGAGATAATGTGTGGCAAACACATTATTTCCAGTGCAGAGGGAGAGAGACTGGTCCAAGGTAGTTACAGATACACTATATGGACAAAAGTATTTGGCCACACCTGTTTTTCAGGGTTTGGGCTAGGCCCCTTATCTCCAGTGAAGGGCAATCTTAATGCTTCAGCATACCAAGACATTTTGGACAATGCTACGCTTCCAACTTTGTGGCAACAGTTTGGGGAAGGCCCTTTTCTATGCCAACATGACTGTGCCCCAGTGCACAAAGCAAGGACTATAAAGACATGGTTTGATGAGTTCAGTGTGGAAGAACTTGACTGGCCTGCACAGAGCCCTGACCTCAACCCCATCGAGCACCTTTGGGATGAACTGGAACGGAGATTGTGAGCCAGGCCTTCTCGTCCAACATCAGTGCCTGACCTCATAAATGCTCTACAGAATGAATGGGCACAAATTCCCACAGAAACACTCCAAAATCTTGTGGAAAGCCTTCCAAGAAGAGTGGAAGCTGTTATAGCTGCAAAAGGGGGACCAACTCTATATGAAAGTATATGTATTTGAATACAATGTCATTACAATGTAATGGTCAGGTGTCTGAATACTTTTGTCCATATAGTGTATCTGTATAAAATTCTACTCCATGACCGCTATCCCCAGTGTTTGCTCTCCCCGCACAGGGCATGCAATACATGTCTGTCTCCATTATGCTGCAGTGTGCACCTGCCTATTCTAGGAGTGACAGGTGGTGTACCTGAATAGGATTATTGGTAATGAGCTTCCTGAGCTCATTAGGAAGGGGGGGGGGGGGGGGTGTTGCCATGCAGATGCTGAACATCTATTGTATTTGCACTAGTGAGGTGACATTAGGCAATGACTGCTGAAATGCTGTGACCACTGCTGCTGCAACGTTGTGGATGTGAGTGAGTCAGTGCTGTCTGGCCGCACCCACCGGGGTTATTTTATTTACTGCTTAACACCTCTTCATGTCTTTCTGGGTTGTCCTTTTCCTCGGACTGGCTAATGCTTTCATCCTTATTTTTCGCTTCATGCAGGTTCAGTCAATTCGCTCCCACCATGTGTGTGGTTGTCTGGAGAGATCAGGCATGTTGTATTGGCTCTGCTCCACAGCCAGGGCTCAGCTCACACTGTCTGGAGTGATTGTCATAGAGCCCAGATGGAACGTGATGCCTGCCTTTGATGTGAGGCTCTGGTAGTCCCAGCTTTATTTACTCTGTATGTCCTGTGGTTGAATGAGTCTCAGAGATCACAGTGCCGGGTTCTCTCTTTCCCTCTCCCCCTCTCTCTCAGACAGTTGTGGTGCTCATAACTCACCTTGCTGCAGACCGACTGAACTGTCGCCGGGGGAAACTGCCCTCGGTTACTCGCTACCCCAAGCTCTGCCATTCATTATTTACCATCTATAGACTGGCTCTGTCATGTATAATGAATTCAGCCTCCTGGATGTTTTGCTGGAAATGAAAGCTCACTCAGGCGCAAGTTTCAAAATACGGCATGGCCTCACTCTGTGTTGGGCCCTTTTACAGTCCAAAGGCTTCAAAAGCAAACACCCAAATCCTGAACTAGTGGCACAGTTACTGTGGCTGTTCTGTTGTTGATGGAGGCTTGGGAGATTGGGGCGGGCTTGTGTATCATCAGCTGACTATTATTTTTCTCTCTGTGAGTCGACGTGTGTCCTTTGTGTGATATTTTTATTTTTCATTATCTGAATTCCAGAGACCTTGGGCTTGCTGGTTGGGGCCGCTTTATTGTGGATCTGTCAGGCATACCGCCGCGAACTCCACTGACTCTGCGTGCATGTGGGTGGCTTTGAGGGGAGGGGATGTTGATGAAAATTGAAAATGCCAGGGGGAGTTGGCTCAGAGAGTTGGCACATTTTGAGCACTTTGCTGGTTTTCTGTCAAAATGCTGTAGTTTTTTGGGGTTTCTGGCTGTGGTGACAGGGCCGCTGGCTGAATTACACTAGGACCCTCTGGACCTCCGTGGTTGCCTCAGACCCACTCAGAAACGGGAACACCTGAGCTCTCACCTGACCAGCTAACTGGCATCTCTGACCAGCAGTCACTGGGGCAGTCCTCAGTGCTTTTGTCTTACCAAGTCCAGGGTCTTATTGCATAGATTAATCCAGTCCCCAAATCCCAAAATATCACTTTGTTTATCTACTTTCATTTGATAGCTTTCTCTGTCTCTTTATAGCTTAGTAATGTTTACCTCGTGCTAAGGCTGCTTCTCTTTGCTTGAAGGTGATTCGTATCTGTTGAAAGTAAGTTGATTTTGGTAATTGTTCAAGTCCTGTGTTGCCTCCTCAAAATGATGGCATGGAATCTCCATTTATTATGTCATTAATTGTCTAGACTTCAGGGCTTACTAGGCAAGGGTGTGTCATAAATAAAGGAACATTCATTCATTCGTTTCATTTCATTTTAAATGACGTGAATGTTGGTAGTGGATGTATTCCTCTACAGCTGCAACTATACCAACAATATTACTATTTAAATTACGGCAAACCTGAAATGTATTGGGTGTGACTGTTCCTGAAAAGTAGCGGGTTTTAAAGTGGTTTGGGCTTCGCCCTGAGTTTTGCCTAAAAATGTTAGCAAATCTTCCATTGTCATTACTTGTGCATTTTTGTTATTTTCACAGCAATAGCAAAAGGTAAATTGCTAGTAAAAGTTAAGAATAAACCCAGAAGCAAGCTGCCCAGTATGTGATGTCTTTTATTTGGATTGTTTGACAGAGGAAGTCATGCTAGGAGGCTCTCTCTGACAGTCTCCCCCAGTGTTGTTTCTCTTACTATTGCAGATTCCCGGGCTGTGTCCCTGCACCTCTGTGAGACGATAATGCCCACGGCCCTGTTTCATACTTTCCTCAGTGAACACTTCAGCCGCAGGGCTCTTATGCACAGCTGCTTTTCCCAAGAATAAAACATTAGTGTCTGACACATTTTAGACTGGCTTTCAGAGGTGGTGCCACAACATTTTGAATTTTTTTTTTCTGTTTGTGTAGATAGGATAGATAGGAATGTAAAAAAGTTACTGTATTTAAGATGAAATTATGTGTATGAAATACACCATTTAAAGTATATTCTGTAAGGGAGTCTGAATTCCTTCTCAATGCCAATATTGTGCAAGTGTTTTAGTGTATTCCTGCAGACATATGTCAAAGATATATTTCTTTTAGAAATGAAGTGTGTGGGTGAAAAAAAGGCTTTGTAAACATTAATGGAGTGAGCTGGGATTATTTAATGCAGTGAAGCTAAATAAGAAGTTCAGTGTCAACCTTCCCATGTCTCCATCTTACCTTCAGCATCTTGCTAGCTTTATTGAATTCCCCACTTAATGTTCATGAGAAAATTGCTAAGGAACAAATATGGGGGTAACAGCAGTACTTAGATAAAAAGGGCCATGTGAAACAGATGGCAAGCTAAATTTTAAACCCATGGGAACAGATTGAAAGAACAGCTATATTTCCAAGCAGCCAGCAGTTGTTATTGTTTTTCTGTTGTAGCAAAATGTCACACAGCCCGTCTGTTCTATCTTCCTTTGTTTTACCTGATTTTTTTTCGCGTTTATGATTTGTTTCCTGCCCTCTATCTGGGAACTGCTCCATTCCAGAGGCTCCATTAAGTTTAAGAGGAAGATGAGATAAAGAGACAGCCGGAGCAGTGGCTCTAATCAGGACTTGCTGAAAGTGAAAGGAGGTGGCGGCTGTGTGGGAGAGGAGTGGGAGTGAGGGGAGGTCAGGGCTACGATCTTCGCTCTCTTCTTGGCTGGGAGGGAAAAGAGATCCGCCAGGACTGCAGGGAAGGGTCAACTGTGCTGAGGTTGAGTGAAGGCCAGGGAACAGGGCTGTTTTCAGGTGGTTGGACCTGGGCTTCAAGCAGATGTTCAGCCCAGTCGATGGACAAAGCCATAGGGTCACGCTCCTTCCCCTCTTTCCCTTGGGGTGGTGGTGGTGGTGGGGGGTACTGAGGGTCAAAGTCTATGCTTGCAAAGGGCTCAGGGTGGGACATGTGAGAGGCAGCTCTGGAGCTAATTAACTGGAGGATATCAAGTCTGACTCAGTGTCAGTGTGAAGCAAGCTGGCCTGAGGAGAGGTGTCAGGCTGGTGGAGAAACTGTGTAACTCTAATGATCTAATGCCGGCAGAGCCTTCTGCAAATGCCTTCAGGAAAAGAAAAACCCCTTCCTCTCACTTCATATGTCCACTGTCAGTGCCTAGCTATCTCTGGGGGCTTCTTGTTGAAATCAGTCTGTGAAGCCCAGAAATTCATGATGCTTCTGAGTAATTTTGTTCATTCAGTGAATACAATATGCATTTGGTTATTAATCACCACAAAGGGTGCAAGCATAGCACTCAAGCTTGGTTAGATAGTTGCTCTGTCTGCAGGTAGATCTGCCTGCTGACATGGCTGCACATTGTTACCGCACCCCACAGTGGCTGTTTTTGGAGGTGTGTGGAGATATCTTCCCGATGGGAGATGGAATCTATAGGAAAGGGGGTAGGGCCTGAAACTGCGTTCTCTCTCAGCAAATCGGGACACTTGGACCTTTTTTTTTGGTGTGGGGGGGGTATTAACCATATTTGCAAATATACTATGTTAACAGTTGTAGGACTCCCTGTTGCCTCTCTTACCTATATTTGTCCTGATGCAGACACACTCCCTGACGCAGCTGCACTCACTCTGGACTCCTTTGTCTGCTGCCGTCCCTTTCTACATTAAATAGATTGTTTCGTGTAAACATATACTGTCTAATTATAGTCTACTATAAAGTCTAATCATATGTCCAAAGGTATACTGCCTGTAGAAATGAAAACATGATTAGATGGATTATAATAGATTATAAACAACTATTTAACTTAAAGAATTTGGGCAACCTAACACTCTCTAACATTTCTCACCTCTTTTTCGCACTTAGGCTACTTTATTGCTACAATCCGTAGATAAGTAGCTGTGGCCGTGAAGCACTCCGTGGTATACACTGCTAAACTCTATTGCTATCCTGCCCTCCTCCGGTGAACCTTTTTTGTCATAAAAGTTAAAATGACTAGATTTTTTGCGTTTGCTTAATACAAAACTCTGGTGTTTCTTTGTTATTGCATGATTTCCAGCGCAGTTTTTTCTTCATATTTAACTGAAAATTTGGCTGGACACAAAACACAGGTGGCGGAGAACGGGTCTCCCTTGGGTGGGCCCAAGTTTTCTCTTTTCAACCAGTTTGAGTTGTAAATCGTTTTTTTTTTTCGCTGGTGGCTCGTCCAATTTTGTTTTGTTGTCTTCCTCGTCTGTCTCTCCCCCAATTTCACAAAACCAACAAAATATATAGAAAGTTAAAAATAATAATAATAATAATAACGTGACCTCTAGCTAGCAACTGAACTCACAGTGGGGTCGTGGATGTGGATGTGCGCAGCAGACCGACGGCACGGGCAGTTTCTAGGCAATAAGGTAAGCTTTTGTTTTTCTGCTACCAATTAAATAAAAGTATAGACATGGCCAATCATCGCTGTGTTTTACCCATTTTTACCCGTGTACAGGCACAGGATTGGATGTATAAACATAACCAGGAAGAAAACAGAATAGCAGTAGAAGGAAACCAAATGAGGTTTTATTTGAAACTATGAAATTCTAAATTAGAAGTACATTTTCACAAAAAAAACGGGACAATTCGTGTCCCGGGAAAGATTATTAATTTTCTGGGACAGTCGCTCAAAAAAAAGGACAATCCCGGCAAAACCGGGACAGGTGGCAACCCTAAGTGCTGCTGTCAGTTGGGCCCACAAACAATACTTGTCAGCCTGCGCATGGTCCAGTAAAGAAGACCAGGAGCGGCAAATGCATGGCCTGGCAGCTGGATGCTGAGTGCTGGAACGGGGCCACCATCAAGATGACCAGTCTGTGGCATGGTGCTGTTTCCCAGGTCATGCTGAGGGCATGGTGGAAAAGATTCCACACTGGTTAAGTAAAACCAGAGTGTAGCGTGTGTGTGTGTGTGTGTGTGTGTGTGTGTGTTTTTTTTTTAAAGCAGCCCTAATGTCAGCCAAAGATCTTGTCAATTTTCTGACATGAACCACAGTTTTACAGTGCAGCTTTAGGCTCTTATTCTAAATGTGGAAACTTTTTTTCATCTGTGGTTAGCTCCAGAGAGTCTGGTCTGGTTCTCAAAGCGATCAATTTTCAGTATTTTTTCATAGGTTTTTTGTTTTCAGGAGAAACTGTGTGTGTGTGTCTGTGTGTGTGTGTGTGTGTGTTAGGGTTAGGTTAGGTTATATCTCAATATATATAGTGAATCCAAAAATAGGCTTCACAGTGAAACAAACAAAAAAAAAACTGATAGGTGGTTATTATGACATCTAAAACTCTGAAATTTCGCTAGTGTAGAACCCCAAATAGACCACATAGTTAGTGGTCTGTATGCTCATACTGTGTTTGTAGAGAGCATGTCTAATTTCTCATCAGTGACATGGTATACAATCCATGTGGCAGAATGAAAATGGCTTTTATTTTGAAATGAAAATATGGTTCTTTGAAATAGACACTGATAGAGTGAGGGATTAAATCCTACATGATATCTTCTTACTGTGTTCAGTATTGCTCACTATTACTGTCCCGTGGAGTGAGGAAAGTCAAGCTTTAAGTGTTTCACTTGACATCATTTTAAATGAATAAGCAGCTACTAGTGATATGCTTCTCTGTGTATGTCTGCCATAATGATATGATGTCGATCTAAAATGAAAAGGGAGGTGTTTGGTCCCCGGCCTGGTAGAGTCTGGATGAAAATGTGGCTAAACAGATGAAAGAGAAGTTTGATGGTAACAGTGAGCCTCGCACAGTTGGATAGTGCTTAAACCCCTGGAATCTCCTACCAGGGTGTGGCAGACCTCTTTGAGGGGGATTAATTAAAGTTATTTTCCCAAGTCCATGTCCAACATTTAATTCACCGCAGAGGCCTTTTCGGGGAGAAAGCTGTTTTGGGCTCAAGCCGAAAATATTCTTTTAGTCTATTAAAAAATGAGTTGCACAATAGAATGTGTGAAGATCCATTAGCAAAGGGATTCTTTCATATACTTGAAAAAATTGACACAACTAAAATTCATTAATATGAAGATGGCATTTTAGAGGAGTTTTCACGTACATTGTTCTCTGTGGGTAATTCTTCTTATCAGCAAGAAGCCTCAGATTAATACGGCCACCGAATCTTTCCACAGGCGTTTTTGTGCCAGGTTGATGCTAGAAGAGCTAGTGCATCGAAGTGCCAGATAAATTGTTGATAGTCATGAATTTTGGACCAACTTCTTCCTAAATCAGCGCTTTCTGTCTGGAACATCTGTCTGTAAATGCTTTTATACTAAGATAAAAGTTTTGCTTGTGTTGTCAAATCGCTAGTATTTCAACAAATTAATCTTATTGAGATTAGATGGAAAAACAACTGCTTTGATTATTTTTCTGCTCTTTTATGGTTTACATGCTCAGTGTTTGCTTATGAATACAGACCCATTAACACCCACAGAGCCATGACTCCAGTGGATAATATGCAAGACATAAAAAACAGAATGTTTTTCTTGAAACTGACACCGCAAGCACATGTAATGGAAATTATTAATAAAATAAGCAGAGGTTAAGGCTTCTACCTAAAAGGCAATCTAACAAGTCAAATGATTTCTTCAGCTTTTCTCTAGTATGATATAGTTATAGCTCAGTCCTGCTTTCTGATTTATAGAACTGAACATTTTTGAATCCAACTGAATGTGTCTGTTTGTAATTTTATTGTACACAGCCAAAGTGACACAGAGTGGGGAGTCATGTGCTTATCTTCACTAAATGTTTTAACACAAAATCTGAAAGCCAATAAACAGAAAGGAGTGAGGCTCTTTCATTTCTCTCAGTAGAGCTGGAATTGATTCATCTTGTCCTAAAAATGGTGCCAAACAAATTAAATGAAATTATATCATTAAGGAAAGCTTGCAAGCAGTCTGGATTTCACTGCTAGCTTCTTGAACAAGTTGTGTAATAGCAGGCATTGTGTGGACAAAAGGGAGAGCCTGGACTTGTAATAATAATGACTGCCTGTGTCCTGCGGTTATGGTTTATTTCCCTCTGAAATGCGTACCCAGATCCTGTGCGGAAAACTTAGGGAGATGCATGACAGCACCAGGAAGCTCTTTCTCTCTCCTGTGGATTTAGAAAATAGCCAGGCTCTTCCAGGAAGGAACCATGAAGCCACTGCTTGAAAATAGAACCAACAGAAATATATCAGAAGCTGCCTGAAACTGCAGATCTGATATTCACCAGAGGTTTTGGAAAGAACTTACAGTTCTTTGTGCTCACATATGATGATTTTGTGTTTGTGATGTGTTTTTTTTCCCTTTTGATTTCAGTCGGTAAATGTTTTATCTGAACACGGACGATGTTGGTGGTAAGGAGTGTCTTAATTTGGACCCCCTTCTGTTTATTTAACGGAGCAGGCTGAAGTGATAGTGATCAAGATGGAGGGGGGGGGGGGAAGCATTGTTGCCTTGTTCTTTTGAGAGGGGTGTTCCAGTATGCCTCACTTAATCATGCTGTCTTTCCCTGCAGAGTCGAAATACCCATGGGCACGCTTGTGTCTGCTGACGAAAGGGCACTGACTTTATATGTCAGCGAACTGCAAGAGCTCTTAGCGAACCTTCTATGTTTCTGCACAGCACTTTCCCACACTTGTAGAGAGCAAACATGGAGGGGTGCAGAAGGGTGGAGCTCCTGGAGCCAGTGGACTTTACACTGTAATCCTAGCATAAAGGAAGAGAGCTTTTATAGGCGTAATAAGTGTGAAGGACGTGCTGGAACCCATGCTCAGCGAGACTGCAGACTTAGAGCATTATCAGAAGCCTGAGATGCTGTACTGTGATCTCAGTATCTCTGGCGAACAAGGTGGCGGCAGCGTTAAATAACCAGGAAGGGGATTTTAATCCATGCTGACAGTTAGAAGTGTTATTAAAAATGGGTTTGACCACAATCCGTCACACTCCTTTTGTAGCGGTCTCTGGTCCCTGTGAATTCTCCCCTTGATCACAGTGACTTGGACACAACTCCACCTCTGTTTACTTTGGTGACAAACCTATAGGTTAATTCTTGGGTCAGAGCACAGACACTGTAGGTCACGTTTCCTGGTTCTTATCCATTGTTCTGTTGCCAATTGCCAGGAAGTAAGAATCGATGTTAAACCTTTTTTGCAACAAGATCAGGATAATTTTTTGTTCATCAAAGAAAGTTTTGAATATTGTCTCTCTGCGTTATTGATTGCATGTCGGAGTGTGTCTTCTCCAGTTGTTTTTTTCGTGAAAGGTTTGACGGGGATTGTGGATTGCGTCTCTGAGCTCAGATGTCTGCTTAATTTATTCGCCGTGCTGTGATCCGTGAAACAGTAAAGGGCTGTGTGAGTGAGGAGAACATGGCTCAGGGCCCCGGCCCCATAAATCGGCGGTAGCAGTGGGGGTGGGGGGGTCTTGTTAATCCCCCCCCCATTCTCACACACAGCTGCTTCCTGCTGGGAGCGTGGGCTGCCGGGGCGGTGCGGACACATCACGCCACACACAGGAACAGCACTGCGCACCCCCTCGGCTGCACTGCCCTGCAAACACAATGCTTCAAAGGCGCGGCACAGCCGCCCTGCTCTGGCGTGCCGTGGAAAGCCGACTTCTGGGACGAAGGGGGTCAAAGGGTCGTGGCGGGACAAAACATCAAGCACAGGGGAAGAGCAGTTCATTCCAGGAGGCGTGACCTTGTCTTCGCCATCATGTTTTATTTCCCTCACAGAGCTTGCTGTATGTGAACTTAATGGCAACAGCCAAACACCCATGTGCCTGTCACATTTTTTTTCCTCCTATAAGTCAGAACTTCAGTCAAAAGACTGCATCCAGCTATGCAGCTATGGTACTCCAGCTATGCAGTTCAATTAGTAAGACCTTGTAAGATTGTGTCCATCTTGATTGAGTACACCAGCATTAAAAAACAACCACTGTCAGGCTAGTAACCCTAACTGCTCTGTTCATGAATATGGATAGAAACTGCAGCCCATGAAAGCACTGCAAATAAGATATGGAAGTAAGCTACACAATAAAGGCGGGGCCAGGTTTTGCAGAATATGCACACAGTTACAGTCCTGCATGCACTGCCGACTCTGTAGCTTAAATATCTGGATCTGAGAGTGATCTTTTTGTCTCTACAGCACAATGAGGCACGTCATTAATCCCGTTTCTTAAAATGTATTGTATGGGTTCTCACTTCGCAGTAGAATTTACTTTTGGCTCGACAGAGGGACTTATTTAAGAGAGATCCATGGGATAATTACTTTGGGGAAGATCGTTTCCTTACTGTGTGATAATTTTCCTTCTTTTGTACTTATTTATGTGAGATAATTAGTGTATTACACCAGACACTCTTATCTCATCTGTTTTTTGGAATGAACGGCTACAAGCTGACAGTATTTGAAAGCTGGAATTCTTAGAAGATGACACTTTCATTTATACAGTGTCCCAAAGCACATGATACCCCTCCACATTCAAAAATAATGAAATTATAACAATCCAATTTCTTCTGCATGCTCATACTGCCAAGAAAAAGGCAGAGTGCATCTTTTCTGATCCTTATCACCTTTTTATAGGAACACACTATCATGCACCATCTGTTTTTATGACCCTGTTCAGTGAGAAGAGTTCAGTTATGGTGCGTTTCCACCAAGCAGTACAGTACAGTTCGGTACAGTATGGTGCGCAATTATTTGTGTTTCCATCATTATAAGTTGCGAAGCATACCAAAATAAGCGTACCGTTCGCGATTAATCTGGAAACGCAAATTAATCATATTATCAAGTTTGACCGCAACTTCCTTCCGTAATTCCAGCGCAGATATTTACCTGGCTGAATTACTGAAAGGCGTGGCAAACGAGATGTGCTGAACGGCAAGTTTCAGTTTTAACCCTTTCGTGCGCACGGGTGTGATTAGCCGTTTAGCGCATATGCTAAAACTGGTGCGATTAGAACACTAGTTTGGAGAAATTCTAGCTAATTTTGGCTTTGGGGAAACAGCGATTTAACTCTAAAATATAGCAAATGCTAACTGAAATCTATAAGAAACGTAATAACGCAAATGAAAACATAACGAACCATATAAGGTAACACGCGCGCTACATACCATAACAAATAAGTTACGTGCGAAAGGGTTCAAACGAAATTTGCCGTTCAGCACACCTGCGTTTGCCACGCCTTTCAGTAATCCAGCCAGGTAAATATCCGCGCTGGAATTACGGAAGGAAGTTGCGGTCAAACCTGATAATGTTTTAACGCAAATTAATCATATTAACGCGTTAAAGTTTCCAGATTAATCGCGACCGAGCGTTAACGTTGACAGCCCTAATACAAACACAAGGGTTCATCAACCGTCTCTGCTGTGTTGTCTTCTTCGCGTGCTTTTATGTCACGCTACTCACCTAGCTGACGCAGCAATCGCCATCCAGCATACGCCCCGCTTATTAATTAGGGTACGGTTGGCAGTGGAGACACAAGCCGTACCAGGGTTTACCGTACCAAACCGTTACGTAACGAACCGAACTGTACTGTATTGCTTGGTGGAAACGCACCATTAGAACACACTGACTCTATGTGAGCACTGACCACACTCGACCGCACTGTACACGCTGCTAGCTCCTTCCACCACTGAGAGACAGGCAGCGTGCAAGCAAGTGTCTGAATAATGTAACTGCAAACCGCATTGGTGGTGTGAATTGTATTCTTGACAAAGTGCACATTAATTAAATACAAATTAAACTTTCTGGACTGAAATGGGAACATGCTGTGATATTGTCCTATCCAGACTTTCCATTCCATAATTGGAATTATTGAAGCTTGTTTTGTAACATCCCATATAAGGATAGCTTTCCATGTATTGTAATTTTTACATTCAGTGACAGACTGTACTTTTACCACAACACCATTAACGGCATTAATGCAGGCATGGTGTTGGGAACATCTATCAGCCGGTTGCCTAATGTCTTGAACAACATCTTTAATGAGATGAAGATGACTAATACTATATCCTGTTTAAAAGGCAAAGCCAAAAATGTCAGGAAAAGGTATGACCCACAGAACCCATTAATCACTGTTCTGGTTTGTGACCGCAAAGTAATGCTCCTTTTTTATATCCACAGGGTGAATCAGTGAAGTATTTCTTGGACAACCTGGACCGTATTGGGCAACTGGTGAGTTTTCCAGCAGTGTATCATCCTGTTAGTTTACAGTTTATTCAAACTTGTCAGTGATGCTATAAAATGGATTTTATTTCAAAATCATTATTACTCATGTCAGTGTCTGTTTAAATTAGCGTTGTATCTTTTGAAGTCAATGTGGGACAAATTTATTTCTCACTTGTAGTTTTGCATCTGTTTTCTTCTTCTGAACAGAAAAGTTATAAAACTAAACTATCGTAGAAAACATGTCTGATATTGATATTACTGGCAGCTGATTGTACTAATCCCAAGTTAGTTTGCACTTTTAAGTGTTATTTGCTTTCAAATGATTATCATCTTTTATTACGATCTGCTGGTATGTCTGGGTATGTGCCAGTCATTGAGGTTATTTTGCTCTGAGAGATAAACTGCAAAGTATCTGAACCCAAACATTTGTAGCAAGAAGTTGACAAATATGATATGTGCTCTCTCAAAGATCTGGAAATTGTGTCAGAATTCTGTAGGCACCATGCAATGGACAGTGACTCATTGAGTCCTGGTATTTCCTTTCAAAAATGGACACTGTGCATAACTGGGGATTTTTTTCAATAGTGTTAGGATTAATTCCGGAGAGGTAATACTATCTTCATTCATTCAGGTTATTCGGACACACATAAGCTTCCCTTGCTTTAACTAAATGTTGATTTATATTCATCTTTTAGTGTTATTTTTGTTGGCAAATCTGAGCAGGTGTTATGTTTGTTGTTGAAAAGTGATGTTCCACTTTTTGAAGTGCAGAGACTCAGTCTGTCCTGTTTTCATGGAAATTATTTTCATTGATTGGAGCAGGAAAAATTTACTCCTTTCAGTTGCTGCTGCAAGTTCTTTTTAAGCATCCTCTATTTATATACCCTGACCCTTGAAGGTACATCTACAGACTGTGACTTCCTGGAGGCTTATTTCACCATTGCTATCTTTGAAATCATTTTATATCAAAACAACATCTACATGACTAATTGGGCAGTGTTGTTTTGAAGTTTGCTCAATCTCTGAATTTATAACTTCAGTGTATTTTTTGCTGTAAATACATGTACAGGAAATAATTTTCTCATATCTCCTTGCCCAAAGATGGTAGAAACCTCAACTAAAATGTTTTCAGGGAAACGTACTTTACTTTATTCTTCTTCTTCCTCTTCCCTGTGGCTTTCAGAATTACCTGCCAAGCCGGCAGGACATCCTGCTGGCGAGGAAGGCCACCAAGGGGATCGTGGAGCATGACTTTGTCATCAAAAAGATCCCCTTCAAGATGGTGGACGTGGGCGGCCAGCGCTCCCAGCGGCAGAAATGGTTCCAGTGCTTCGATGGCATCACCTCCATCCTGTTCATGGTGTCGTCCAGCGAGTACGACCAGGTGCTGATGGAGGACCGCCGCACCAACCGCCTGGTGGAGTCCATGAACATCTTCGAGACCATCGTCAACAACAAGCTCTTCTCCAACGTCTCCATCATCCTCTTCCTCAACAAGATGGACCTGCTGGTGGAGAAGGTGAGGACGGTCAACATCCGCAAGCACTTTGCTGACTTCCAGGGCGACCCGCACCGGCTGGAGGATGTGCAGGCCTATCTGGTGCAGTGCTTCAACCGCAAGAGGAGGAACCGCAGCAAGCCCCTCTTCCACCACTTCACCACAGCCATCGACACAGAGAACATCCGCTTTGTTTTCCACGCTGTCAAGGACACCATCCTACAGGAGAACCTCAAGGACATCATGCTGCAGTGAAGCCTCTGACCCCAGCAGGGGCTCCTCTGTGTGTAGATATGCCTTTCGAAAGACTCCTAGGCAGCAGAGAGAAGGTGTGTAGACCTTAACTCATGCATTGATGCCTCCTCGCTGGTCCTGTATACCCTTGCAATATGTGAGCAAGTGAACCCTCTCTGTAACACACCCACTAACAACAGACTGCTGCTGCTGTACAGTCCTTCAGTGTTTATGACCTTCAACTAATCTGCGATCGCTCTATTCTTGGAACTTCCATCACATTCATGACTAATAACACAGTAAGCAAGTGATAGTCATATGCTTGGTTATGTGATAGTGTTGCACAAGTATTGCATCCTGTTAAAGCTTGTTGAAACTTGCCATCTATGGTTGGGGAAATCTTTATTAGGGGAGATTGCAGCAACCATTGAAATCTTGCTTTTATATTCCCTTCAAAAGATCTATGGGATGAGCTGTGCATGGTTGCTGAAGATTAAGCCCTGGCAATTTTGAGAAACGTAGTTTCAGTTTTAATGCAATAGAAAGGATCTTGTGTCATCCAAAATCAAGGATGCCTTGCCTTCTGCTTAAAAATGATCTCTAAGTTAGAGAGACATCTGTTGTGTCTTGCCTGTTGCTGGGAAAGTATAAAGCACTCTTTAGAGAGTTCTACTTAATAACAGGTGCAGATTGCTGGACTACAAATTTCGATCATCATCCAAACAATGTCCTTTGCTAAACAAAGACATTTTTGTGCCTCTTCAATTCATCTCTGAGTAATCATATCCTCTGCACTGTAAGCCAAATGAAGCAAAGCTAAATTACTTAAATACATGGAAGTTATAACATGTAAAGGACTGTGAAAACAATGTTTTAACATTTAAAGCTTTACACTGCCCACTGTTCTTGTGTATGAGTGTGTGCACCTGCATGTGTGTGAGTGTGCATGTGAATGTATGAATTTTTGCGTTTGTAGTATTGGTAGCATTTGTGTGTTTACACCTACCATTGCAGTGCCTTACAGTGGACAGAAAACTAACTAAACTTCCACAGCACTGACTGAACAAATAATTTCACAATGTGTTCATTGGTGATGAACAATGCCAATTTGACAATCCATTAATTGTCATAATGTTGTAAATCCATTCAGTAACATCCTACATGACCCATTCTCTCATGCCTTGCAAAGATTCTCATGTGAACTCTTCCTTACATCCATAAGGCTTTTAAACTGCTTTGATATAACACTGGGGTCATATTTCTGAATGAGAAGACACAGTGAACCCAAGGGAAAGCAATGGCATTTTTATCTCAATGTGGGTGGTTGCCTCAATGACTCATTTTGTCATAAGTTGGTTATTTGTTCTAGTATGTGTCTGATTGGCAGATGGGAGTGATACTCGCCTGGGTTGCTACAGCTGGTAAAGTCTCTTCACAGAGTTCCATCTCTGTATCCTTGTCAGATCTGTGTTCCCCAGCTCTCGAGCTGTAGCTCAGTTTACCCACGTGGCCATTTTTTTCTGATGAATGATCAGATAATTTTTGTAAAATCACTTTAAGCAGTGTTTATTTTTCCCTTGCAAAGAAGGACAAAAATGTTCATATCCTGCTGCACTAAACATTCCGCATTTATATGTACACGTTATTTTCCAGAAAGTTAGCCCACATTTGTTGTAAAGTCATGTTCATGTCAAGAGCTGGGTGCTGGCTTTTTGGTTGATAGACTGTAAAATGTACAGTCCTCAACAACGCAACCTTCTATGCACACAAATAAGGTAAAATTTGAAATACGTACATGAAATGCACCATCAATTATTTCAGTAAATAAATACATTGAAAGGATACTTGTAAATACGATGTAAAAAAGATTTTTAATTGTGTCTTCTGTTTTGAATGTCAGTATTTCCATACTTGGATGTATTTTTATGATTACTGTAATTTTACTAAACAGCCGCTTGTTTGTGTTGATTTTATGTTCTTCTCTGTAACGTAGCAAGTCACAGGGTTGCCAGATGTTGAGTTGATTTTGTATAACTCTTCTTATTACTTTTATGCCTTTGTAGGGAGTAGCATTGTCTCTGTGAATATTCTATTGTGTGGCTTTGCTGGTATTTTTACTCTCATCAAGGGGAAATAGTTAGGAAATAAGTGCATAAAATTCTGCTGTGACTCAACCCTTATCCAATCACCACATAACTAGGAGTGACTGTTGTGCTTTTACTGGAAAACATCTCAATTGCGCTGCAGTCTGTAGCTGGAAGTGATTCTCATAATGACAGAGCAAGATGCTGAAGGCCAAAATTCCAGTTTCATTTAACAATTCAAAAGTTTTGCACTGGCTCATTTTACTGGATTGTCTGTCACCAGTAATTAGATTGGAGCCCACCCTGCCTCTCCCCTTGGGATGTACCCTCTTCATTGCATAATTCACTCTTTCCCATTTCTTTGGATGTTACCATCCAGGACTTAAGCTTGAAATAAAATTGCAAAGATGAACAGAAAGAAGGGGCAGAGGAGCTTTCGGGGAGAGAGTGAGCGATGCGAGGTGGCCCTGATCTGAAATGTTATGCAGGAATGATAAAGCTCATGTTTTATCTCACTGCGCTGATGGGAAACAAAGACATTTTCTTGGACGGTCTTGCAGACGCAGAGGAGGGAGTCTGAGAATGTCGCACAGTGAGTTGGGAAGGTGGTGCTCTTTCTTTTCGGGGGATCTCATTTTCCATCTGTCTGCTTTTGCCATCACTCTCTTAGCTCTCCTCTAAATATATACAGTGCGGTGCCTCCTGGTTGCCTCAGCTTGGTAGCGTGGTTTTTGCCTCTGTGTTTTATTTCTGAGATGAATTCTTTGGATGTAAAAAAAAAAAAAGTGTTTCTGTATGTGCTTAGCAGGTTTGAGCAATAACTGGTGGAGTTGGATTGGGGGAGAACCACAGCAGTGATTTTGTTTTGCACATTGCAATACATTTAGTAAATGCAACTGTGCATGTATGCAAGGAAAGTCAGACCTTTCTGTAACACAGACGGGAAAAGTTTTCCTATGTAATGTTGGTTAAAAATGAGCGACAATTAGAGCTTGGCAGACGCAGACTTAATAAATGTCAGTCTCCATCTGTCCCTGTAATCAAAAGTCCACATTGGCCTTTTTTGAAATAACTCTTGTAGTTTGGGGGGGGCTGCTAAATGCTAAGCTCCCCATTTGCCCACACGTTCATACGTCTGCTGGAAAGGTCTCCGCAGTTCTGCCGGTGACTGGCAGCTGAACGTCTTTCAGCCGCACTACTCTGGTATACTCGCAAGGAAGTGATGCATCCCTGCATCATTTGTACCCCAACTGTACATGTTAGAGAACTTGCCTGACAGCAGTCTTTACACTGGAAAAAATGGGATTCATAGCTCCAGCATCACAACTCAAATTCGATAACTGTGATAACAGCACACAGTTACAGAGCATGTGAACAGGCTTGTAGTTTCACTATGATTCTAAGACAAGCATGACCTGAAAACTCTTCTATAAGAGATGATTTTACAAGGGTGTGAATTTCCTGAATGTTTCATACACTACTGTACAAGGTGGTAGTGGAGATATTTTTCCTCCTGTACTTAGCCTCTTATTTAGCTTCTTTGTCAAAAAAATGAGCATGACTCGATTAAAAAACATCATGAATCATCATCCAAATTATCGTAAAAACAGTGTAGACACTGCTACAGTTTACAAACATCTCTTTTCAAAATATAGGTTGAAATGAAAATGCAGTTTTCTTAAGGAGTATTGGGCTCCTCTAAATGCAATTACCTTGGTTGGAGTCAAGCCAAAATGAATAAGCAAGAGAAAGAGAGGGAGACATTAGTGTTACTGAAAGAGTAATGGCTGGGAGGGAGGGAGTAAATGCTGTCATTGTGAAATATCTGAAGGGGTTTGTTTTTGAACAACGTTGATGAAATGGTCTGTGCATGGTAGTATTACCAGGGTCGTTTTAACAAGGCGTCACAATGCCAGTGTGCATGAGAACATATACCCTCTATTTCACATCATGTTTGAATCAACAGAGGTTTTGCTGTGTAATGTCTCCCTTTTTTATTACAGTGAATGATCTATGTTTCAGAGCTCGGTGCCACCTGCTTCCCCTCTAAACTACAAGTAATTGTCCCTTAATTGTAAAAAAAATTACAACTTTGAATTGAACTGTATTGCAGTTGTTTTGTATATATGAATTGTATAAATGCAATAAATGTACTTTATGTTTAGTGAGTATGTGTATGATTTTTTGAACTTGTAGGACCATTCAGGAATGGTAAAGTAAATGACTCTGAGGCACAATGCTGTTTGAAACCATTCAGCAGAGATGCACCAGTACAGATGGCTGACTCCTCAAATTAAAGCTTTTGGAACATGTAGTAAAGAGATTGCATGTATTACCAGACCTCATGAAAGCATGGATGTTCCAGCCTCCAGCCTGTTCCTTTGGCCTGATTTCAGCTCCTAATATCAAAGCCAGGGCATAAACTTAGAATGGCTACTTCAGGTACACAGAGGCCCACCCTCCTGTCATTGCAGAGGATGATCAGAGGATCAGTGTGACAGGATTGCGCCCCCTCTTTTTCAGCTGTTCTCCATGTCCTATCCTTTCAAACACCAGGGTTCAGTGAAAAGTTCCATGAGTGACACCATTCTATCCTGTGTACTCATTCTCTCTTTTCTCACTGTCATGGTTTCCACAACCCTACTTTGAATGGTTCTTTCAGCAAATTCTGTTGCAATATGGCACCCTGTCCAAATTAGGAACCGCATGTCTCTGCCAGTGCTTTGTTTCCTCTGGGTGCTTTTTTCTCTATACAAATTGTCCATTGTAAGTTACAGCTTCTAGTCAACCAAAGTTCTTAGCCGTAGGTGGCCAATGGTAAAAACAAATATTGTCAGGCCATGCAATATGTGAAAAGGGACAGCTTCCTTCTGATAGGGAAGAGTGAGGAAAGCCCCCCATGTGCCTTCTGTGCTCCTCAGTTTCCTTGTGGAAGTTCAAAGGTAAGTAAATACAATACTCTCAGGGTTATGCAAGAGTTACTAAGTAAGGGACTTATTTCCTGGGGTGGCCCCAGATACTCATCTGAGCAATTTTTTCAGCTTAAATGGTTCAGCAGACGTTAAAATACATTCTTTTGTTGGTACTACAAAATGCCACAAGTCACCGCCTATTGTAAAGGCTATTGCCACAGTGTACTTTGTGGGACCAATTCTTTTCCCGTCATTTGCAGCTCACACTTTTTTAATGAAATCTTGGAGAAGAATGATACATTATACCAGCATACATCCAAATAAATGTCCTTCAAGTAGCAATCACCAATCTTTCCAGCTGTCTCAGGATGTAGTCAGAGGACATACAAGAGTTCTTTCTGCAGGCCAAGCATGAGTTAATTGAGTAAGATCTCATGACTCTTGTTATCCCAATACTTCCTTCAGGCTGTGTTTAATTGGACCTAAAGCTGAACTCTGATATTTAATAATCTGCTATAGACATGAGAGCAGCTGTGGCCTATGCATTGGCTGCCCTACTGAATGTCTCAGCTGCTGATAGCGGATGCGGCTCCTCCGCCTGAGAGAGGCAATTTAGAGCTGTGATCAAAGTCTGATTCATTTTGCCCTTTTTCTGTGAGAAGCAAAATGGCAAATAAGCAAGAGCAGGAAGAGGCGCTGTCAGGAGTCACAACTACTTTGGTTGAGCCGCATTTTTGCAAGGGCTGGTGGTAAAGCATTTTTAGGGAGCCATCCACTCAGTCACTTAGCTCGGTAAGGTAGTGAGTGAGGGGTACTTCTGTTTCTAGGGCTGCCTGGTCAAAGCCAAAGAAAGACAGACCAACTCAATTCTGGTCACATCACATGTTGAGTAGTTACATACAAAGGACTATACTTATGGACTAAACATGTGACTCTGCTGTGAGCCTAGGCTGAGAGAGCTAATGCCACTCTTCTCCCAAGACCACACACATTTATCTCTGTAGTTCTTTAGATATCAGATATGGAGAGAGAAGCTGGGGAAGGGTCCATCATAGACCCATTGACAATTTGGGGGAAGAATATGTACCCTTGTTAATTTATGTGATACTTATTCATTTGTATTTCTTTTGCTCTTGCATGTATTTCAGTCCTCCAGCACCAAGAGGTTGATAGTGTCAGTTTCATGTGACTTGTTAACAATTATTCCATTGCCCTGCTTCAACCAGTTCAATTAATAAATACCTACAATTGCATGCATAGGTGTGACGGTTGACAGCGATGTTTCTGTCTGTTGACGTGTTTTAGCAACACAGAAAATTCGGCACAAGTGACATTCACCAGGATTAACTGTGTAGGCTATTTAACTATGTAACTATAACTATGTACTTATATTAACTATGTAACTATGGTTAACTATAATAGATTTTTTTAGGGTGAGTTCAGTCTGTTGAACAAGAGAACATAAATGGAAGGTAGTTAAGAGTAAGTTCCGCACTGATATAAGGAAATATTATTTTACACAAAGAGTTATCAATACATGGAATAGGTTGCCAGGTCATGTAGTTGAGGCAGAGGCCCTTGCTGTGTTCAAGTCTCGACTTGATGCAGTTTTGGATACTCTTTAATTAAAATGGCAAAATGGCAAGCTTAGTTGGGCCGAATGGCCTGTTCTCGTCATAATATGTTCTTATGTTCTAGGAATGTGTATGCAGAATATTATTTCTGAATTAGAACGGATGGGAAATTATTGGCTTTAGAATAGTAATGTAGTAAAACCTACACTAAGCACATAAGAAGTAGTGTAAAAGTGTGAAAAATTGTGTGAAAAAGTTGTTTGCAGCAGGAGAACATGAAGTAAACAAATAAAAGCAGTAAATGACAGTCACATTAACAGTTTAGAGAAATAAAGTCTTAAGTCCAAACAATGTTGTAAATTTTGTGGTTACATTCTATCATTGTCAGTTGATTTGTGGTCTTTTCATGGACTGCTCATATTGTTGAAAAACTTGTCCACACACTTCTTTCAGCATCAAACCGACAAGTTATCCTTCTGTGTTAGGCTGTGAAATATGTATTTTTACATTTGTCCCAGGATTCATCCAAAGACATTCTGTTGCCATTATCTTTTGTGTACAGTTTGTATTTGTCCAGTCTGGATACGTACTCATTAGACTTTGGATTCTGACATCATTCTGGCAACAAGCCTCAATGGATGTCATTGTAACCCTTGAATATGTAGTTTGCGTTGTCCAACATAAATGCAGTCATGTACAAATCTACTTCTAATGCATTTAAATGCCATCTGCCCCTGGGAAGTACAATAACTCTCAAATCAGCCACAATTAATTATCCTTGCTAACAAGTAACAACAAAAAATGCAAAACACTAATTATAATTTGCATCTCTAGATTCATCAGTGGCTGCATTGACACTGTCAGATGTTTTAATCAGTCATTTGATTTTGATTTCATGCAAGTCAGTAGTCCATGGCAGATACAGTATCTTGCAAAGGTGACCGGTTGATGGAATTTTCAAAGATGAACACATCTATCAATTCATGAAGTGTCCTTCTTTTGCACCTTGTTTCCCTCGCTTGCAACATTCTTAGTCTCACACAAGTGTTTTTGTAACTTTAAATGCTGGTATATTATTATTTGTATTTCGCTTAAAGATATTGCAAGTTGTTCAAAATGAATTACATCTATTGGCATGCAGTGTACCAGGCACATATTCCTGCTCTGGCTAACTCAAAGAAATCTGTCTGGACATTGTTTGTTGGTCCATGTTTCATTTCCTCTTTGAATTTCTGCAACAGAGTCAACTTTTTTGTTTTGCACCAACTAACTCTTAATTGTTAATTGTTAATTGTTAATTGTATACAATACTGTGCTGTTTTCTGCGATCTAAGGGCCTACAGGAGGATAACCATTGAAATACAGGATTAGCGCTGCAGGTCACATGGCGGAACAAAAGTATTACTACCAGCCTGTCCCCACCTTGTTCTGAATTTCAATTTTTTATCATTCAGTTGACTTTGGTAGTCACACTTGTTACATTCATTTACATGTTTTACTCACAGAAATCAGTGACATTGCTAATAAACAAACTGTACATGATTATCTTTGTAAATTAGGTTAATTTGCCAGTAAGAGCACTTATAGCATAAAGTAATCCATCTGTTGGACAGAGTTTAATGTTTTCAGAGCGAAAGTGTTGTCTTTGAAAATAATGGGACTAACATCTGGGCTTGACTGCACTTTGAAGGATGAAGCGTTATTGCCATAACTATCAAAAAAATGGAAACAGAAGATGATGCTTGGATTGAACCTCTGTGCTGTCATCTCTGCCTGGCTTCTTTCATAGCTTTCTGTCTTCTTTGCTTGCTCCCTCTCTTTGTGGTCGCTGCCATCCTCGGCTGATTGTTTTTTAAGAGGGTTCACTGTCAGGGCTCACTGTCGGCCTGTCAGTCTTTGCTCTCGTCAAACCGGCTGTCTGCTGCGGCTGCCTGGAGCTGAGCTTCCTCCACATCTGCACAAACCTCTGCCTGATGGCACCCCCGAAGTGGTGCTGCTCCTCCCCGTGAGGCTCCGGGAGGACCCTGAGGGAGGGCGCCCGTGTCAGGCTGGTTATGGGAGCGGGCATGGAGTCCACCAGGCGATCCAGCTGGGCGGGCTCGTCTTCGGGCGCCTTCCTCTGCAGAGTCCCCATGCAGGATCCCAGCCAAGCCTCATAGTCCCCCAGGGTGTCTGGGCAGAGCTCCGGCCTCAATGCCGCTGCTGGCCCCTTCTCTTGGGTCCTTGAGGAGACAGAGGGGCAAAGGGAGGCGCTGGTGCCTGAACACCCACCCTGCTGCCTGGCTTGGAAGACCGAGTCCTTCAAGCTATGCAGTTCCTGGGTGGCTGATCTGGGCTGGGATGGGTTCTCACATGAGCCTTCAGAATCAGAGCTGAAGAGGCAGCATCCATCTTCCGAGCTCTGAGCCCTTCCCACCCTCTCTCTGGGTGCCCGTGAGAGAGCAACACAATGGCACCATGCCTGGAGTTTCTGCACAAAGGGAATGAGCGCTTAAAATTGGTGGAGAAAGAAAGATCAAAGGAGTATTTTCTTTTCATGAATCAGGTATGTTGTCATTGTAAGACTAAAGCTGGTGAAAGGTCTTTCCCCCTTTTGCTTCTTTTCTCAGATCATCAAAGGAAAAAGGCCCAAAAAAATCTACTCAAGACTAATGATAACAAAAAACATGTGGTTGCAATTACTGTTTTAGCATAAAAAAGGCATTTGTCTTTCATCCCCTTCAAGTATCTTTTGGGTAAGTGTGGGAAAAGAGACAGTATCGAGATGTTACATTAATCCAGAGCGCCCCCCAGTGGTACAACTAAAACGTGCCTTTAGAAAAATGGGTAACACCTAGCCTTTGTTCCTCACATTTTTGAAACAACCCTTTTTCATGCAGCAATATCAATTCAATTCAAGAACAGCTCTCTTCCAAACAAATTAACTTCTCATGGACAAAAAATATTCTCAATCTGACAGTCATTTAGGCCATCCAGCTGTTTTAAAACACGGGGAAATCTGTGGAGTAAGCACAGCAGCGTGTGTTTGTGTGCATGACATACCTGGTAGCGCTGCAGCAGGCTGAATCCCAGCGCACAATGAAGCTTCCTAAGGCAGATGGGACAGAGGTCCATGGGCCTGAGGAACACCTCGTCCACGCTGGCCACGCCCTGCATGACACAGTGTAGCCAGCGGCAGTTCTGCAGCCCTACCAGGTGACACAGCTCATGGCTGGCAACCTTGGAGAACAAACGCACACCTCAATGGTTCAGCATTACACAGCCCAAACAGCCATTACATTACATTACAATCATTTAGCAGATGGCTCTTATCCAGAGTGTCTTCCAGCACAAAAGAACAGTATATCTATTCAAGCTGAATGATCAACAGTGTCAGACCAGGCTAACAACACTCCCAGACCAGTGAGTGTAAGCATAACACTATTAAAGCTGTGCCACAACTTAACTTGTGCTAACCTGACTAGACAAGGGAAGCCAAGTATACTAACATACATCAGTCAATAGACCAGAGAATCCACAACACAGTGTGATACTACACCTAAAATAAACAGCAAGTCAGGCAGCAATCAAAGGTCAAACACTTAAACATGTACTGTGTACACATGATTTACAACACTGTAGCCATGCAACATTTCAGTTTCATCTCACACTATAACTCTGAAAGATCACATTCTCTTTATATACTAACACGATAATCCACAGGTCCAATTCACCTGAAAGAAGAGGGGAAACATTAGGTGACATTTGTTTGGAATAGTGCCTCTTCAGTATGTGTAAAGTAGTGAGGGCAAAGTTCCTATTTGTAGGTTGGGGTCATATTGATATCAATATGTTAAGGTGCAGAATTTTTTTTGCCAACATCATGGACTGACATGCATGCACTGAATAATATATGGTTTGTATGTGTGAATATTTTTGTTTTTATACATGGAAAGCATGTTAGAGATATCAAAGGTTTGAGTGGCTGGATTTATTTTGGCACATTTGTATGTACTGACATGATTTGTATATACAAGTAACTTTTTGTATGCTGAAAGGGCTTTTCTTATAGGTTGCCTTTTACTTCAACTGGGGAAGTGAATGAATGAAGTCAACTCATGTAGCTGTGTGGAGCATCCTGCAGGTCCGATCAATCTCTTCATGCTGAATAGTGGACACATCCTCTCAGCTGGAGAGAGCTCTACCATGCATGGATCACCACAGTCTGCAGAGGAAACGCAGATGGATAGCTCCAAAACAAAATAAACCTATCATATGTGAAGCCGTGGGTGATTTTCACTCAATAAAGCAAGTACAATAATGTAACTGCTTTGAGGAGAGTGCCGGGGTCAACAGGGAGAATGGGGGACGAGGGGGACAGAAGGCAGGGGTATTTCTCTGGTGTTTTCCCGCTGCCTGTTGAACTCTCCACCCTCTCATGTGGAAAGCATGTGTTTTACCTTACAGCACTGCAGCAGGTCAGTCAGGGTGAGGGCTCGGGGCTGCTCAGACTGCGCTCTCCTGTCACGGCTGTCATCCTTCTCCTCCATGGCTGCCGCTGCCCGCTCAGCCATCCCGGATCCCTCTCCCAGAGGTATGCCGCACAGCCTGGAGAAGCTGCACACTCCCACTGCTGCGCACCACATACACAGCAATATGGGATGCGAGTGGAGTCTCTAGGGTGTACAGTATCCCCTCCCTGTGTTCTTCCACTTTACCAGAAACAGCTGGGTGCTTTTCTTCTGGACAGAACATTACATTATTTGCTTAGCAGACAGCCTTATCCAGGGCGACTTACATAGCTTACACGTTATCTATTTGTACAGCTGCATATTTTACTGAAGCAATTCAGCTGAAGTACCTCGCTCAAGGGTATAGTACAAGTGCCTGGTAACTGCATCAGCTACTTTTGAGTTTTAAGCGCTACTCCTTACTCACCTCTAACTAATGTAGATGGTAACTTACCTAGGTCATTTTCTGATTTTCCAAAAGTATAGTTCCATGTGTCACAAGGATAGATATCCATGAAGGTGAGCCCAAGAACACAGAATGCATCCATGGGCTTTACTCTTCGGAGGTGTCTCAGGATTGCATCTGACAAAAAAACAAGAGAATACTAAGCATACTGACTTCAGGTAACTAAAATTCTTCCCTCTCTCTCAAGACTATACAAAGCATACCATGTCTAAGTGCTTTGACAGGTTCTTATATTTCATCTCTTACCTGTGTGGAGCTGGATTTTATTCAAGTGTATTTGCTGGCGAAAGCGGCATTTGATGGAGGATGTGGATATGGGGGGCAGAGACACCACGCGGAAGCCAAGAAAGAAGGCCTCCAGGTAAGATTTAAGGTCATCCAGAAACAACATCCTTGCTCCCTGCCTCACTTCATCCACATCTGAAAAAGAGGCCTATAGGATAAGTTGGAAGTTCTTTTAGATATGGATTGTCCTGGGGAAAATAAGCTCACATTCTTCATTTTTACTACTTTTGATACATTTTCCCCACTTTATTTCACACTGGACACCTAACAATAACTTTGTGATTTTGAGTTTTCAGTCCATTACTCAGTTTTAGAGGATCTGAAAGTGAACTAAAAGAATAAAAAATGTAATGACCTACATACATGTTCAGTAAGCGTTTCATGAACAAAAGTTTAAATGTTCAAAAAATATGTATCTGTATGTATGTATTTGTATGGGTTATTACATATTTCCATATCGGAATTTGGGTTTGAATAATCTTATCAAGTCATCTTGATAAGATTTTCTTGCTGGTGGTCACTGAGATGCTGTACATCCCCTCCAGGTCCTCCTTGTTTCAAGACCTCTCCCTCAGCCCAGACACTACAAGCTATTTCACCAATAGCACTCTTACTGTCAGACGCCTTGGGGCAATACTTGACAACCACCTGCCCTTCTCTTCTCAGGTTGCAGTGGTGAGTCAGGTGTGCAGATTATCTTTGTAGAACATCTGAAGGACTTGCCCCTACTCCCTGTGTATTCTATGCAGCTCCTAGTTCAGGCCCTGGTCCTCTCACCCTTGGACTGGTGAAACGCCCTCCTTGCTTATCTTCCTGCCAATGCTATCAAACCCCTGCAGCTAATCCAGAATGTAGCTGCACAAGTTGTCTACAACCTCCCTAAATGTAGTCAAGTCACACCCCTCCTCATCTCACTTCACTGACTTCCTGTTACCACTCGCATCAAGTATGTACTGGCCAGATCACTACGCTCTACAACCTTGGGACAACTGACTATCCCTTTCTGACAGGGTTACTCCTGTCAGCCACAATGATGTCTGTACTGTTCCCCCAGTGGTGGAAGGAACTTCCCATAGGGGTGGAAAGCAGAATCACTGGCCATCTTCTGATGCAGTCTGAAGACCCACCTGTATCTCAGCTCCTCCTCAATCCCCACCCCTTAACAGCTGCTATTTGTATTACTTGCTGCTTATTTTATGTGTAGTATTGCGATGTGTTATGGATACTGTGACTGTGTGATGTATGGTAGGGCATGGACTTTGCTTCCCTTACATTCACTGGTCTGGTTGTGTTGTTACCCTGGTCTAACACTGTTGCTCATTTAACTTGAATGGAAACAGTTCTGTTCTCTTGTGCTGGAAGTTGCTTTGGATAAGAGTATCTGCTAAATGAATGTAATGTAATAAGCAGAGAATAAAAAAAATGTGAAATTAACACAATTGTCTAAATGTTGTGCTAGATGGATTAGTTCATTGTATATTTAGTACTTACCTATAGGCTGCAGATAGATCTTTTTTCGATAAGAGCTGCAATGGTGCCATTGAGTGGAGTTGTAGAAGCTCTCAAAGTCCTGTGGCTCTTCAGGATGGCTGACAATCCAATCAAACGCTGTTCTTATCAGCAGAGTCTGAAACAGCACTCTGTCTGGATTGTACGCCTCGGATAAGAAGAGCCTCTCAGCCTGGGAGTATGTGCGGGCATAAAGATCCTTCAGTGAGGCGTTGTTTGAAATCAGGGCCTCTTTCAGGGCTTGTGAGCCAAGGCAAAACTCCTGAACATGTCTGTGCTGGAGCATGCTGTACCTTAGCAGTCCCTAAAGGCACTGCCAAGACGGCTAAGTCACCTCAGTGGACGGACTAATAGGAGGTAGGTGTCTTGCGAGGCAGCAGGGGTCTCTCAACATGCCCCCTGGCTGTCTGTTCAGGTTCCAGTTAAAACCGCAGCCTGAGCTCCAAAGGCGTATCTCTCCTGATGTTCAGCACAGACGGAGGAATCCCCCGAGTCTGAGCTCTCTTTCTTCTGTTTGATGCCTCCCACGTCTGCTGTCACAAGAGTACATGCCACCCAGCTGTCAATGAGGAGCACGTCATGCCTCAAAACCTCACATGGACCCCATTCTAATATTTATGCCAGTCTGATACTTGCATCCACTAGAGATAATTTCAAACGTAAATTCTTATTTGGTACCTGAGGCAAGAAAAATACAATGCAACCAAATCAAATTTCCATCTGTGGAATACACGCTACATTCCAGCTGTTCATCTTAAACTTGTGAGTTCCTGATCCCAGGCGTCTTCATTAGTGTATCGTGGACTTGCTGCTTGGATGCTGCAAGAAAATCGTGGCACCATGGCACCACTAGCAAGACCTTTGTTGTTATTCTGGATGTTTTTGTCACGTTGTGATAACAAGCCCCTAGATTACTCAAACACTTGGCAAGCGCCTCATAAATGTGACTCAGATTTCAGATTGTCTTTGCCGTTTCCTCGTGACTTTCTGAAAGTCCCACCATTGTTAGGAGAAAACAATACACTGATCCAAGCCCACGGCAACAGCTTATGCATCAGGGGACACAATTCCTGGTAAAAAGGCTATTAACAGTCAAGGTATCTGAAGACTACACCAGATAATTTTCTGCATCAGAAACTTCTAATCACAATCTATGATATTCCAAAGAAGATGGGTTACAGTGTTCAAGTGCTCTGAATCTGAGCCAAAAGGGTAAAACTGGGAAATGCAGTACCACCGGCACACACTATGTTTATTGTGACAAGCGGAGCCATGTGTCCTTTATAGCAACAGACTCATTGTTTCTGAAAAGCTCTTATGTATACTCATTATGTCAACACAGCATTATTTCTCTGGGAACCAAGATTCTGTATTTACTGCTATATAGTAGTTCCCTTGAAGCGCTCAGTTCACCCAATGTAGACCCAAGGCCTGAGCGCCTTACCGGATCGTTACATATTAAACTCTTATATATGTTGTACAAATTATTCTTTTTTAAATTAATAAAGCAATGTCAGTTTACCCTTTACTTTCATCTAATACAGAAAGCATTTAAGTGTAGATACCTTTATCAGCTACAATCTAAGTAAATAAAAATAGTTTATAAAGTTTTAAAAAGTGTCTAAATCAGACTTGCACTATGTATCGTGCAGTGTATCACTGAGCAATGCTGTACAATTCATCGATGATTGTAAGGCCATCCCAATGGTGAGTTGATGCTTCTTCTCAGTTACTAAAATAAATGGCACTGATATCTTTTTTCTCTACTATTGTAATTTTGTCTCATTGTCAATTATATGAGGTGAGATGAGATTACATGTATATTTGTTTGAATAATGTTGTCAATTCACATGTCCTTCAAAAGCCAACTGGATAAACACTATGAGAACCAATGAAGACCAGGTTCATCATTCTGGCTTAAGCACAGAGTAAGGTGAGTTGAGCCAGAAACTCAAGGGTGGAATCTCTGATTCAAGTTTTGATTGAATCAAATCTTTGATTTCTGATTCAATTTAACTGTATGTACATATACAGGGCTGAGATATTGTGAGTCACAGCTGGTATTTACTGTTGTAATTCTTACAGAGAAATAAGTATATATAGTTTGTGTTTTAATGTTGTATTATTGAGGTCACACTCTTTATGTCCTATCCTCCATGAATATAAGAATATTCACAACTGTAAATGTTTTTAAGGTCTGGAAGACAGCAACACTATTGTTCAATGCAAGATTAAAGCCTACACATTAATTAATTTACCATCAGTTATTTAAAGGGACATTACCTCTGTACTATGTATGACACTTCATGTAATGCATGATTTGTTTTGTGATTTTTGAAGACCCTATGAATCTACTCGATTTTTTAGCTGGATTTTAAAAATGTTTTTGTTAAGTTGACAATGCTGTGTGGTAAACCGAACAAAATATATTCAAGATTATTACCTTACACTGTTACTCCACCTTGTTTATTTTAGTCCTCTGAGGTGTTGCAGATACCTTGTGACCAACATCAAGTGAGACAACATAATCATGAAGACATATTAAGATTAATTTGAAAACTACATAATACTTCTAATACTTCTAAGGTCTACGGCCTTTTGAAATGCTGTTATTGGAAAGCCGGTACAAAATAATTACGTACAATGAACAATGAACAATGTGATGCTGTATTGACACTGTATATTGTATTGAAACTTAGTAGCAGTCCACGATATTGTCTTCTGATACGTGGGACGCAGCGAGAATGTCCTCCATGAGGGAGCGGGGACTGTTCTCCAGATGATCACTGCTCTGCCCTAAGGTGCACTGCATGTTCTCCAGATCTAACACTGACAGCACCTCGACAAAGCCCATCGGTTTCTGCCAATCTGTACCAGCCACATGCTTTTCAAGGTGCTTCTTCAATGCATCTTCAACCCATGTCTGTCCCTGCAGGTCACAGACCACAGTGCTGTCCGCCAGGCCAGAGTTTCTAGCAGTCAGTCTTTTCAGGGACAGGAGAAGAGAGCAGGCCTTCTGCGCTACTGGTCTATCACAATCAAACAACCCCTTAAAGAGAACGCCAAAGATTTTGAGGTCCTGCAGCTTGCGCAGGGATTCTGTGAGGTTTGTCCCACTGAGGCGTGCAGCAGGAACTACAGCATACGGACATGTGGACTGACCAGACTGTGCCAGGGTCTGATCTATCAGGATCTGTGCCAGCTCCAGTGTATGCACCTTCACTTCCCAGTCCAAGTCTTCAGAGCCCAGTTCTAACACAGTGCTCAGAGGTATTTCTAAGTCCCCTGCAGGAATTGGACATGCCAGCCACATGGTCAAGACCCTGACCACTGCTCTTCTAGCAAACACCTCAGTGTCCTGAGCCAAAACATCCATAAAATGCATCACCAGGTCCTCCTGGAAAAAATACAAAAAATATGACTTAAGGTTTAGGGTGTGAAATTATAAATAATGGTATTTGACAGATATTTGAAAGATCCTGAAATGACAGTCACCTGCACAACATGGCCAGATCTGGGGACATTATCTTTACTGGGAAGGCGGGCAGTCTGTCCCAGTGCAAGGATGACACTTGCACGCACGTAGCTCTCAGGGTCCTTCAGCAAGGTCATCAAGAGGTCAAGGACCCCACTGCTTAAAAGGGTCTCACAGTAGCTGGGGGTCTCTACATTACATAAATTAGGCATAGAAAACAAACCAAAAATCACCAAGACCGATCTCCATGGAAGTCATATGTCATTCAGAAGCCAACCAACGAAACAGTATGATGAACAGGTGAATCATTGTGGCTTTACCTCGAAAGTGTGAGGTGAGCTGAGTGAGAAACTCAAGGGAGGAATCCCTGACTTCCCACCGCACATCACAAAGCCGCTTCTTCAGTACGGGGAAGAGATCTGCGTACGATCAAGATCAATGTCACTGCAGATTCATATTCAACAGCCTTTCATTCTGGCGAGAGAAGTAAAGCATTAAATGGACAAACATTTTTATTGATTAGAGAACAAACCTTGCGGAAGTGCCCCCAAACCCTTACATAACCACTTCAAAATCACTTGGAAGGCTTTCTGGAGGACCTGAAATAAGAGTGACAGACTGATTCCGACAACAACATCAACAAATAAATCAAAATCGGATGTCAAAATGAAAAAAAAAGTCAAAAATCAAATTTCGAACCTAAAGAGCAAATGTGATTAAAACTTACAGTTGCGTCAGAGTCAGGACTGTCCAGATACTGCAGAATAAGAGTGAAAACCTCGCTCATGTACACAATGCTGTCTAAAAGGGGAAAAGAGCAATATAACCAGCTTATTCAACCAGTTCATCTTTTCATTTGCTTGAAATTGTGACTGTTCTGGAAACATGGCAGTGACATACCTTGGAATTGACTAAGACTTGCTAGAGTATCCAGTGCACACTTCTGAACTCTGGAGCAGCCAATCAGATTCCTGAGGACACTGTTGCTTGGTGAGGAGGAAAACGACATTCCCACACACACCTTCAACACTATGATTACTGACTGGATCAATGATTGCACTGGAATGTCCATGGGAAGGGAATCCTGGGGAAAGAAGACATAGAATTCATCATACATAAACCAATACACTTTGCTATTCTGCACACAGTATCACTATAGCTACGTACTTATTGATACATAAGAGGCTATAGAGGTGGCAAAATGTAATCTGTTGTATTATATATGAAATACATACAATGTCAAAGTTTTACAACTGACTGTGTTAATACAATTAGAAATAATAATACCATTTTTTCATACCATGCCTGCCAGCTCTTCTGTGCTGGACAATGAAAGACAAAGGAGCGAGAGACAAGATGTCTTCTGGGATAGCTGCTCCTCGAGGGCAGAATGCTGGCAGCCATTCTCTTCGGCCATATCTGTTTAGAGAGACTGAATGTAATGCACATATGCAGGAAATGAACTGGCACTTGGCAATTGTGCACTACAACATGAATAAATCATTTATTCTTGTCAAAGAAATTACCTGAACACAACCGCTGCTGATCAGTTGAAGCTGTCACAAACTGTAGGGGTTGGAGAATGACCCCAATAGCCCTCCTCTTTAAACTTTGTGGGCTGAGGAACAATAAATGGTGAGTCTATGACATGTGCACATGAAAAATAAATATACAGTAGGATAAAACTCATTAGTCTAAGACTGATCCATTGAATGCAAGATACTCTGTATTTACCAATATTCCAGATGGATTATCCCCATGGCGAATGGAATTGCCTGTGTTGGTTTTAGAGTGTAAAGCATAGTTTCCATCAATGGCACAATGTTCGAGTCAGTCTTACTGAATAAAGGAGTCCTGAAAAGCAATTTCACAACTGTCATTCACTCTGTACCAATATGAAGGAGATCCTTACCAAACAGTGATGATCGTAATTTTGACGAAGAATCTACACCATATTTTATGAGAATAATAAAGACATGCAATGGGAGGTGGTGATGGTTAAGGACAGTAATTACTACTACACCTTGCAGCAGCTTGCAAAACTTCCATAAACAGCTTTGTCAAAGAGCTCTGGCCATTTCCCAACAGCACTTCAATGGCCCCTTCGGTTCTCTGCCACAGCATCTCCCTGACATGTGGCTGACAGTGGCCTAAACTCAGGGCCACAAGCTTCAGGGACTGATCCGTCTGGAAGGGGACCCCTGACATCAGTGAGTCCTCCAAATGCCTCATGATCTCCATAATCCCATCAGTCCATTCTGGACACTGTCGTCCAATCCCGTCTTTGTGCACCCCGCTCAGCTCCGTCTTGTTACCCTTTGGGCACATGGCTGTTACCTCACCAAAGTTTAAAATGTGGGCTAAAAGCTTGTTTGCTGCTGAAGCCACAAAGAGACTTTTGTCTGTTTGTAAATTCAGGGTCACTTTAGTCAGCCCTGTGGAAACACAAACACAGATCCACATGGTGGAACCAGCAGGGAGCAATTTTTATGGATGTTACACACAACATATTATTGTTGCCGTATTGTCCTATGTCAGGAGTTTTGCCCAAGTTCAACAGTATCTGGATCTTGCTTTGGCACAGAATTCTGGACGGACCCCATGGAGCATCATGCGCTGACTGGCCTGGTGTCACCTCTCCTGCATTCCATTTGCAATGCTATCATCTCATCGGTCTTGTCATAATGCTGTTACACAACAATATAAAAGGACTGTCTTGTGATGAGCTTTTAATCTGGATTCTTATCTCTGTTCAGCGTTAAGGTGATGTGAGGCCACACAGAGCAAAGATGGCATGAACTTTTACACTGAAAGGCACAAAACTCCACAAAATACACCTCAATCCAATGTCACTTGAGTTATTTTGCACAAGGAATTAAAGGGGGTGGTAAATGTTGGCATTGCACAAGAAACAGAGGGACCTGAATAATGTTGCATTGATCTGTTTATGCCGTCCATGAATTAAGAAATACAGTACTTTCAAACTGAAATTTCCATACGCACCATTTTTAAACAGAAAAAGCATAGCCTTCTGATGCTTTATCATGTTTTCCAACCCATGAATCCATCCACTGCGCACTGTGGCATCTTCCCAGAGACTTGACTCACTCCACCCCTTGTATTCAAAGGCATCTTCCAGAACATTCTGTTGCTGAAATTGAGAATGGTCCACACTCTTGATTCTGCTCATTAAATAAGAAGAACCAAATCCCAAAGAAACACTGTAACCCACAGGCTGACCTACCTGTAAGACCTCAAAGCCAACTTCTGTGGAAGCTAACAATCCACAAAGCTTGAGAGCGAAGGAAATAATGCTGGGATCTGCTGTCCTGGATTTACATGTATTGGATACGAATCCAACCAGACAGGAGTTAACCTCCTGTAATGATTCAGTTTCTGGAAAATATTCAGATATATCAAATTAATAAGAGCCAGGCTTCTCCCACTGACATAAACTTTGAGAGTTGGTAGAATTCAACTGAATGTAGAGAATTTCTCGTAGAGCTAGCCTGCTCACTTTATCTCAACACAACACAGTACTGGAGTACAGAAAGGAGCTGTTTCGCTTCAGTTGCAAAGAACCTCAATATCATTCTTACCTGTTAATTTTGTAAACCAGTCAAGAAGTTTTTCTAAGCACGTGTCATCTGACAGAGTGTATTTCGGGTTAGCTAGAAGCGCGCACACAAGAGGCAGCAATTCTGCACATTCACCGTCCATTTCACTCACATCTGAGAAAGGAAGGACCAGATGAAATATTTTAACGGCACGATCAAGCAGAAAATCAATTGTGGTAGCAGCTTACGATGACAAATATAATTTGTTAACGTTAATTGATATTTAGCAAAGTAGATATGTTCCGTCTTATCTCGGGACAAGCCCGTTAGATAACCCAACAAATACACTTTGGACATATTATTTGAATATATTCCGAGTGACACTGCTCGCGAACCAGAGTCGTCTGATTGAGAGGAGCGACCACCTGCCTGGTTAACTTCACCCAAGATACCAGATCATAGTTAGCTATATTATTGCCCTATGCAGTCAGTTCTGAGCTTGCTAGAATATCTTACTAGCACCAAGGTGTGAGAGCATATTACCTCTGGAGATCTCCGTTTTGAGTGCTATCCTGCAAGCTAACTAGTAACCGTTGTTAGCTAGCTAGGTAAACATATACGAGGAAACAACTGGTTAGCTAGCTAAGTTAAAAGTTCAATCTGCAGACATCAGAACCACCTAATGAGATGAACAATGGAATTTAAATTTGGGGCACACCTGTCTTCAAACAATTTCCTGCACTGTACGTTAAAAGAATACATGAACATAGCTAAACGCATCTGATAGTATACATAATCTGCTAGCTAAGGTAAATATATTTTCTCACTTTATTGAGGAACACGGAAGAAAATAATTGAGCTTTTCGCATGGTAACGTGTGCGTCCATTTTTGGAACAAACCAAGATATGGATAGGGATATCTGTAATCAAGTAGAACTGATGACATTTCATACTTGACTGTTTATGTATACATGGACCGCTATGTATTTTTTTTGTACATGTATATACATCGGTAGTGTATCATATTATTGGTGGATGAGTATACACATTAAAAAATGTCCACAATTTTATTTTACCTAACCCATTAGAAAAGGTATGGTCCTTTTTTTCTACTGCTCAGTGGTTGGCGCCGGGTGAATACCACATGGCTTACTGAGTAAAATCTCCGGCTTATAGACACAGAGCATTGATCATATTCATTTTCAATACATAACTGCTTCTTTAGGATAACATATTAAATGCAGGATACGGAGGACATGGCGGCTGAAGCCGAGTTTGAAGAAGAAGAGCCTTCTTTCAGTGATCCGGAGGATTTCGTGGATGACATCGATGACGAGGGTAGGCAAACTGAGGAAAACTCCCGGCTGCGCGGCCCTCACTCACTGTACTGTTTCTAGTCAAATCCAGCTAGCTATGAGAAGTTGCAAGACCTCGATGCATTTTCTTTTTCATTATTTCTGTCTAACTTGTTGACGGTTATATTGTCATTCACCCTCATGAACGGCTAGTTAATCATTCATTCTGCATTCGTTTATTGTGACCGAATGGATCACAAGCGGCTACCGAGCGTCTGGCCTAGCTCAGTCAACGAGGGGGAGATGCCTGCCTTAACCAATGTTAACTTAGCTAATTTAGACTATGCTGTCAACCCACACAACAGCACAGTGGATCGAAAGAAAATGTTTACCAGCTAGTTATGCAAACTAAGTTCGTTCTTGCCCACTCTAACCAACTGGTAACTAGCTACTTCAAACTAGTTCAATATTAGCCAGGTAGCCAGCAAGCTAGCTGTGATCTCAGTCATGCTGGATATGCCAGAGAATTGAAATTACAGATAGCTGGACACGAACTATATCTGTTTTATCCAGAATAAGCGTTTTCCGTTGACACTTAGCTATCTGATGTTGGCTAACGTGCAGCATCTTGAAGATTGCCCTGTGTTAGCAAGGTGTAAATTAGCTAGAGAGGAGGTAATACCTTTACCATTATGTTATGTTAACTAGCAAGTCAGCTCACCAGAGAATGGGTTATTACTGTCTTTTAGCTACTGTCAAGCTAACGAGGCAGTTAAAAATGGAAAATAAAAAACACTGATATACCAGTCTAACTAGCTAGTCACATTGATGTAATTCTGGGCTTTCGATGGACGGCTGTCTGTATGTAACGTTAGGTTACTTGCTTGCGAGATAGAACTGTTACGGGCAGGCCTGGCATCTCTGTAGCTGGCTGACAATAATGTTACTTTTGATTCTCATTGTGTCAACTATTTGTCTTTTCAGAGCTTTTGGAGGATATCTTGAGGGAGAGGCCACAGGAAGCTGATGGCATTGACTCTGTGGTGGTGGTGGACAATGTCCCCCAGGTTGGACCCGAACGCCAGGAGAAACTGAAAAATGTGATCCATAAGATTTTCTCCAAGTTTGGTAAAATTACCAATGAATTCTACCCTGAAGCTGAAGGCAAGACCAAAGGGTTTGTATGATTGCTGTCATCGTACACATACTTTTTTTTATTGAGTACAGTGTTTGAGAATACTGTTGTTAGGTCTCTAGCTGTATCTGTAAATTATGTGCAGTTGAGTTTGTTTTATTTTGATTGTTAGGTATATTTTTCTGGAGTATGCCTCACCTAATCAGGCACTTGAAGCTGTGAAAAATGCTGACGGTTATAAGCTGGACAAGCAACACACCTTCCGGGTGAATGTCTTCACTGACTTTGATAAGTAAGTTGTCCTCAGATATTTGTTTTTGCATGCCCAGTATTGTTTAAATTTTCCGTTGAGGGTGTATTTGAGTATTATAATAGACACATAAGTTGTATAAATGCTTGACATAATTTCTGTGGTATTGCAGGTTGATTTTGTTTTCCTATTGATTGACAGAGAGTAACTCACTGCTTTAAACATGCTGAAAAGTAGCATTATGTTCTGCAGATCTATAGCAATTCATATATTATTTGGAGATTAAAATGATGTCATGGCATATTCATGGAAACAGCAAGTGATGTACACAGAGTATGAATATAATTTAGATGCCTTTGTTTTTAAAGGTACATGAATATTAGCGATGAGTGGGAACCACCTGAGAAGCAGCCATTCAAAGACTTTGTGAGTATGCGTCCAGGCATTCTCTTTAGATTGTAGTGGACTTCATCATTTGAGGATTTTGGTTATGCACTGTTGACTGTAGAGGGCAGTGTAAGACTGTTGTGAAATGCCATGTCTGCAAAGTTCTGCATTTCCTGCTGCACTAGGCCTGTCTGTCCTAAATATTTTAGCAGCTTTACTTAATCGAACATATACGTAACATGCATATGCAACATAAAGCTGTGCATTATGTTAAAAATGAGTCATTGTGCCTTTATAATTTGCTAATAAAGTATGGCGAGTATTTCAGTATTGTAAGCGCACCCCCTCTTATAAGTGGTGTTCTCTCGATCAACAGGGAAATCTGCGACACTGGATGGAGGACCCTGACTGTCGGGATCAGTACAGTGTGATTTATGAATCTGGGGAAAGAACCGGCATATTTTCCAACGATGTCAAGGAACCAATCACAGTTGAGGAGAGAGCTGTGAGTATTCTGTGAAATAATTTTCCCTGTGTCCTTGATTGTATAAGTGCAGGAAAGATAGGCCATACAATGTGTTGTGATTTACTGCTTCTGTGCTCAAGTGTCAGGATGTGCGGTTGTATGGTAAGGAGAGTTACTGCCTCACTTCATGACTGAGCTGTCCCACATTGGATAACGTCTTTGATCTTTTTTTTTCTGTGTAGCGGTGGACAGAGACATATGTGCGCTGGTCCCCTAAAGGGACCTACTTGGCCACATTTCATCAGCGGGGTATTGCTTTGTGGGGTGGAGAGAAATTCAAACAGATCCAAAGGTTCAGTCACCAGGGGGTCCAACTCATTGACTTCTCACCCTGTGAAAGGTACTTAGAAAAGTCTTTCCCCTTATATGAAAGAATATTAAGCCACAAGACCACCACTAGTCATTAATTACTGGAAAAATGACCTTGTAAATTTCTTAAGAGTGCATTGTAAAAGTTTTAATTTACCATATTTAGGGGGGTTCTGTAGCAAGCATTCATGTCATATGTGTTTTTGATTTATAGATACATGGTCACATTCAGCCCTCTAATGGACACGAAAGATGATCCTCAGGCCATTATAATCTGGGATGTCCTGACAGGGCAGAAGAAGAGAGGCTTCCACTGTGAGAGTTCTGCTCATTGGCCGATCTTCAAGTGAGTATTTGTGTATTAGGACTAAATGGCTGTGCCAGTGGTGACAGCTGCATCAAGAAATGAATGTGCTGCAGACATTAATGTTGGGTTGAGACACAGAGGCCCACATTTGCCAAATGCCCACATTTTGTTTGACTAGAATTAAATCGTAATCAGTTGCATGCAAATTATAGTTGAAATGTTATGCAAATTGATATGCAAATTGAGAGTTCGATTTTCTTGCAGAAGGTAGGCTGTGTCTGTGGAATTCTGTGATTAGCAGCAAAAGGCACAAAGACTATGTAGACATATATATAAATGAATAACCTTGACTTGGTTCCATCTTGAGATTGATGTGTTTGGCACATAGCTGTTGGTGTACATCTATCTTAGTAAGACATTGGTGAAGAAAATTGTAGTTCCCAAAATGTGCCTGTGTGAAAAAATTGTCTTTGTTCAGGTGACACATTGCCTTCAAAACAAATAATCATTTAAAATTTCAGTGTGTACTGACTGTGTTAATCCTTTGTTTTTCTTATTTCAGGTGGAGTCATGATGGAAAATTCTTTGCCAGAATGACTCAAGACACACTCAGTATCTATGAAACACCGGTAAGATCCTTGTAAAATAAATCCGTTATAAGGTCACAATTGATCAGTGATACTCAGTAATTGAAATGAAGTTTTTTTTCTTTTCAGCATTGTTTAAATTCTGCCTTTAAATGTAGTGTATTTGATGCACAGATACTCTTTTTCCTTGCAGTCAATGGGACTCTTGGACAAGAAGAGTTTGAAAATCAATGGGATAAAGTAAGTCGTTTTTGGCTACATATTAACTGCGTAAACTCTTTCAGGTGTGTGAGCATGTTGAAATTGTGAAATGTCTATTGCAGGGATTTCTCCTGGTCCCCAGGCGACAACATCATTGCGTTCTGGGTACCGGAGGATAAAGACATTCCAGCAAGGGTGACGCTCATGCAGCTTCCATCCAGACATGAGATCAGAGTTCGCAACCTGTTCAATGTCGTGGACTGTAAGCTTCACTGGCAGAAGCAAGGGGATTACCTCTGTGTGAAGGTTGACAGGACTCCCAAAGGCACACAGGTATGCGGCCTGCTGCTCTCCTTTCAGACACACGACACAGCATGCTGTTTTTAGTTCCATGGCCTGCTTTTAGTCGTGTGTTGTTTGCAGATTGTTTTGACGTGCTCTTACCTTAAATTGTCTGTTGGTTTTCTAGGGAGTTGTGACCAACTTTGAAATCTTCAGGATGAGGGAAAAGCAGGTTCCGGTAGATGTGGTGGAAATGAAAGGTGAGTAAACGGTAAAGACTGGCCCCTCCGTTGGGGATATTCAACTCTGCAGTCACTTGCCAGTTAAGGTGGACACATTTCTCATGCCATTTCCAACCGTGACAGAGAGCATCATTGCCTTTGCCTGGGAGCCAAATGGGAGCAAGTTTGCTGTGCTGCACGGGGAATCTCCGAGGATAAATGCTTCGTTTTACCACGTGAAGAACAACGGCAAAATTGAATTGATAAGTAGGTGTTTAAATTGTTCTGTATTATGGGTGATATTGCAAATATGGCTGTGCACTATTTTGTGAACAATTTGGTGTAAAGATCAAGGCTTCATTGTGGCGTAAAGAGTAGACACCGATCTTGTATTATTTAAATAATTTGCTTGCTGATTATCTATTTAAAGAAAAGTACAGCGACAAGATGTAATGCTCCAATTAATGAGTGATATGTCAGGCAGATGGTGAGTTCTTCTCTGTTCTTTTACTGTACTAACCCTAATAGAACCTTCATTGTACTCTTCTAGAAATGTTTGACAAACAGCAAGCAAACAGCATTTTCTGGAGTCCACAAGGGCAGTTCCTGGTGTTGGCTGGATTAAGGAGGTGTGTACATTGGTTGTGTGTTGCTGACTTGCATGATTATTGATGGAGCCATAAATCTGTATATCATTGCTCCTAAGCAGACTTTTAACCATGCATGGCATGTCTTAGTTTTATTCGTTTTCTTTTTTTTCCTTCGTGCAGCATGAATGGCGCTCTGGCATTTGTCGACACATCAGACTGTACGATGATGAACATTGCAGAGCATTACATGGCATCAGATGTTGAATGGGACCCAACAGGCCGCTATGTGGTCACCTCTGTCTCCTGGTGGAGCCACAAGGCAAGGGTCCCTTTTTCCTCACCTCAGTTACAAGAATGGCAGATACCGATGAAGTGTAAAAGTCTGCAGTATGAACAAGTATTATCTTACTACTTTGCTTCCTGTCTCTTAAACTGTCAGGTGGACAACGCATTTTGGCTTTGGACATTCCAAGGACGCCTTCTGCAGAAGAACAACAAGGATCGGTTCTGCCAGCTACTGTGGAGACCACGCCCACCCACTCTTCTCAGCCAGGACCAGATCAAGGTGGCCAATTTCATAATGAATTTCACAATGAAAACTTGTGCGTCTAACTTCACCACCATTCGTGTCATCATCAGAATCAGAATCTCTGCCCTAGTGTTCTCTTTTCTCAGCGTTTTTTTTTTTTTTTTCCTTTTTTCTATTTATTTGACAGCTTATCAAGAAGGATCTGAAGAAGTACTCAAAGATCTTTGAGCAGAAGGATCGGCTGAGTCAGTCCAAGGCATCCAAGGTAAGATCTCTTGGAATATGTTACGGCTTTTCTGTTACACTGAGTTATTTATGCTTTCAGTGCAGTTCCAAGATGACTGCTATTCACTTGTGACTGTCACCCCTTTGACAGGAATTGGTTGACAAGAGACGTGCTATGATGGAAGAATATCGTAGATACCGTGAGAGCGCGATGCAGATGTATCAGGAGCAGAGAAGTCTGCGTCTGGAACTCAGGGGAGGTATGGATGACCAGCTTCTGTTGTTAAAAAAGTACTGCTCTTATTCTAAGCAGCAGCTTGATTGGGTTATTGTAGACATGTTTTCACGAGGCTATTTAACTGGAGCAATTCCAACAAAGCAATGTCGAATGTCTTTGCATAGTAAGTGTCACATAAATCAATGTGAGTATAAAATCATTTTTTTAGATAACATAGAACTTTAATAAATGTCCCTTTGCTTATGTATCAGCTGCAAATTTATAAACTTGATCTAATAGCAATCTCCTAATCTCAGCAAACATTATGAAGCTTGTTCATAGTTTCTGATGTTCAAAGAGTAACTGGACTATCCATGTGACCTACCCCTTTGACTTGCTAACAGGCAGACATATATGACCCATTTCAAAGTTATACTTTTAAATGATCTTATTAAAGATTTTTTTTTTTTAAATGACAGGATGATAACAATGAGTCAGTTCTGTTACTGATACGTTAGTTACACTTAAGCACAAATGTGTTAAAAGACAAGTTCCATTTGTAAAAACACCAATTGTCAAAATCACCATAATTACAATGTAGGTGTACATAATTTTGCAGCAAACAGCTGTAAATTTAACAGTATGAGCACTGAAAATGAGTCACCCTCCTATAATTAAATCAGCACTTCAACAGTATGCATCTGTGTTTGTGTCCTTTACCAAAATAACACCAACAACTGTAAAGCTGTAAATACAACAGAGCTGTCAAAAGCATGGATGAATATGCAAATAATAGAAAAACATTGCAGGTGGAAAACCTGTAGTAGGTCCTGTTTGAAACAGAATCATAACACTATAATTAGAAAGGATCATTGCTTGCCACTGGTGCTTTCCAGCAATTTTACATTTTAAGCAGTATTTAAGGTCTTACCACTTGCTTTCATTTGAACTTCTTAGGTGTAGACACAGATGAACTTGACAGCAATGTTGATGATTGGGAGGAGGAGACCATTGAATTTTTCATCAATGAAGAAATTATTCCACTTGGCGATCTGGAATAATCCCAATACAAGGTAATGTTACTTGATCAACATGGTACATCTTTTTAGAAATGCTGCATGCCAGTTTTGTTTCTGAAAAAATGCAAGAGTTATGATACCTTGTACATTAGTTAATTTGTTTCTTGATTTGATGGATTTGTACAGTTGCATTGCTTCTTAGAAGGTGCAGCTATAAAGAGACCAATTAAAATTGCTGGATTATGTCTTCAGAGAGGAGCTCTGGCGGAGTGTGGGAGAAAAGCACCTGGATTTCTATTGGTGTATCATCTGGGAATTCTATGCTCCAATTTCGTCCTTATCTGACTTAAGTATATAGTGCCTTTTAATATTGGTTACTGCAGTGGGAGAATTTTTTTGAGCTCCTGTTTGTTGCTTTTTGGCCTCACAAGTCACATTAGGTCCCTTCACAAATTGTACCATCCTAACATCATTGCTGTTTTCAGTTTTTCTTATTTTTCTTTCCATACTGTTTTTTACAACATTTACAGCAGTTTCAAAGAACTGTGCCACCACAAGATTAAGTACGATGTCACAGTTTTCCAGGAATTGTTTTTACTTCTGTAAATGGAAGGAACACTGTTCTGTACAGATAATCAGAAGGGTTAACAAAAATGTTAGTGTGCTGAAACAGCACTACAGTGGGCTATATCCTCCTCCATTCAGATTACCTGATATTAAATGTGCAACAAAGTAATAATGAAATAAAATATGCTTACAAACATGTGTTTTGCCTTTTTGCTTTTATTAAGTTATGTCCTCATGAAGTGTATACATATCAGTGCATTACAGAATCTTCAGTAAACGACAGAAAAAGTTCAACTGAATTGAAAACTTTGGTCATATCTTAATGTTCACTAAGCAATGATAGTGTGGTGAACTATGTCAATTCTTTATTATGTTTTCTTATTTTGAATACAGTTTTGTATATACATGGTGTACGATTAGGGTATTCTGAGTGGATTGGTTATAATATTACATTGCATTACATTCATTTATCGGACGCTCTTATCCGACTTCCAGCACGGAAGAACACAAGTATTTCCATTCAAAATGAGCGAGCAAGTGTCAGACCAGGCTAACAATATAATGTGTACGAGTATAAATCTTTTAAAAATATGCATATGAAGTGCAACTTAAGATTTCTAGGAATAGTTCAAAATGCATGTGACAGGTTTAGCAGGTGGGCACCGACTTACATTTCACCAATAAACTACTGTTTCCAAAAGACGTTCTGACTCTTCCGAAGTACGTATTCTTCCGTCCATGATCTGGCAGCCCGTTTCTATGGGAACACCAACGCTATTAGTAAGGGAGTAAATGTGCGTAAACAAAAGAATGAAAGACCTCGTTAGCTAGCTTCCCAGCAAACGTAGAAAGCAAAAAGATTTAATGAAATCGCGTTTCAACTTTTCTCCAGCTTACGTAATCAGGTAGCTAAAAACAGCAAATCGCTTTCAACCGCCGTTTGTGAAGTGGCAAGCCAGCTCGTTATGTTACTAGCTAGCGTTAGCTACGTTACATCTAACCAGGCACTGACACAGGTTACTTGTTAGCTAACAGCCAAAGTACAGAAATTGAGCGTCGATAGATTAAAGCAGTACATTAAGCAAGGTTTGCTAGTTAATGCGAGTTAAAAGATCAGTGCAAACCAAAGGTGTTAGGTTGTTTGTAACTAACCCTGCACGTGTTATTAGCCAGATAAGTAACTACTATCTGGTGCGCTTTAAAGTTAGCTGCTAGCTGGCTGTGATGATAATGTGCAGCTCATGATATTAATATTTCAGGACAGACAGCCTTTGGTCGTGCAGCAGACTTTCAAGACGGCAAGCTAGGTAACATTAGACATTACTTCCACGAAAATGGTAACTGTGACCGTGTCTACCTTGTGACTTAACGTTAGCTAGGGCTAGCTAAATAAATACATTCACATTACTGTTAGCTCATATTTCACAGTTAGCTACGAGGAACACAGTGGAATTACAGGCTAACAGAAAGCGTTACAGTATTTGTGTAGTTAACGTTAGCTAACGTTTGTAAACTACACAGACAGAAATAGATGGCTTGACAGGTTGCCAGTCTTGGTGTGTTCAGGACAGTGAATGTGACACTCGCGGTACCAAACTCAGGCCCCTGATGGTGGCGTTTCGGGAAGTGACAGACTGGAACCTTCGTTTGAACAAAGCTCTGTCAACAAAGCAATGGGAGCTTATCGCCTCAGCGTATGCGATTAGTGGCTTACTCATCCACCAACAAGATTGAGGAGCGTGTTGTAAGGTTAACACCATGTCCTTGCAACAATTTGGTAGGTAGTTATCTCTGTCTCTACATAAGGAAATTATGGAGTGAGACTGGAGCGAACAGAATTTCAACAAAACATGAGAGACCTCCCAGGAGAGTCAAAAGACCACCAGCTTACGGTAAGAGGCAAGAGTTACATGCAAGGCAACAATCGTGTTATTTGCCATGATTCTTTAGCTATGTTAGCTACACTGCAACATGCTGTTGAAAGATTTTGACATTGAAACAGTCCTGTTTCTCATAGCAAGGTACCATTGATGTGGCTAGCCACACTGAGTGGAGTAATCATGCCATTCTGTAACAAGTGTGATGGCTCTTTTTCAGTATCACAGTGAGGTAATCTTGTGTTCAAACATAGCTTGTATTTTGCAGGCCAGTGAAATAGATAAAAACATCATAAAATAAACAGTCTTGCATTTTTAAAGACTCTTTACGAGTGTGAGCATTGCCGTACTGCAATACTCTATGTTTATGAAGTCTGTTGGCTTGAAAGCTGTAGCATTTCAGTGTTTAAGTTGCCACTAAATTCTAACCTGATATGGCTGAATTCTAAAGAACCGGATCATTTTTGACTTTTCCACAATGATGCCAACTTGTTAAAGCTAAGGTAGGTATGCAGCTTCCCTCCAACATGTTTAAATACAGTGCTGTTGAATTATTGATTGTGGCTGTACATCAAGCAAATGATTACTTGATTTGAAAAGTAAACAAAATCAGAATTCCCCAAGCAGTGATTAGAAACAGTCTCAGTGGAATTTTGTATACATAGTAAATTTATTTAAGTCATGTGTTAGAATGATGTTATTTTTCTTCAGGTGGCACTTCGTATCCGCCCAATCAATGAGGGTGAAATAGAGGAGGGGGCAACCATCGTAGCTCACAAGGTGGATGATCAGGTGAGCTGCAGTAAGAGGGGCAAACTGGGGATTCTTAATCAGCATGCTGCCTAGAGGAAACATGCTTAGTTACATTAACAACTGCAGGTTGTTTTTTCCCTGAACAAGCGGTCCCAGGATATTGGTATCCGTAGGGAGCTTCTGGATTCTAAAGGGTTACAGTGATGAGATTTGTTTTTCAGGTCATTTTGCTTTTTCATATTTCCTTTTCCTTATGTATGTTATTACTGTCTAAGCAATTATTATGAATGTTGGGACCTTACAGGCTTAATGGACCTTGAGTCCAGCATTCTGTCTTGAGGGGAGTTATTGGTAACTGACTATTAATCTCTGGATACACAGTTCAAATGAAATTGAGAAAAGCACAAAAGTACACATAAAGCAGTCTAATGCTCACTTTATGATTGTAGCCCTGATTTAACTGTTTTAATTACACTTCCAACTTGGTCCATGCATGATGAAATCATGCCTCGGTTTTGCATCTTACATTGTGGAGTGTGGCATATCCTCCAAGGACTAATTACTCTTTCAAGTGCTTTACAAAATGTGAGTGGATATCAAGCAGTGTTGTTGTTATTACCATTTCCATTTCAGAGCAGGGCTTCACAGCTAATGTGCGACTAGCAGCAGGAAAGGGAACATAACCATTCAATAATGCTTAAAGAACAATAATTATCAAGTAAGCATTTTATGTAAGCTGCCGGTGCTTCCTGTAGAACAATAATCAACAACGGTATAATAAGAAAATTAAAATGCAACAGAAGGAGCGCCAAGCCAAAATCAAAATCAGTAAGTGAGGAATTTGTTAAGATGTGGCAGGAACTTAAAGTGCATTAACTGGAAGGAAATAGCCAGGTAGCTTGATGCAAACAGTTGGTGACTTTGTATGTCCTGGGGTAATGTGGTGAATGCTTTACAACCTTATACAGTTGTGTCGGTGGCCAGTGGGTGGCGCAGCATGGTGCTGAAATTGTCCTGAGGTGCTGACACACTATGTGATTTCCTGATTTAAGGAATTGTATTAATGCATCAGCCCTGGCTTCCCCTTTCTGCAATAGCCCTTTCATAATAAGTTATGTTAACTGGCAGTACATTTGCTAGTGGTTTTAAACAGTGACAACATGTGTACTAGCTCTAAGCCCAGACTTAGAACAGCATGCATACTACCTCTAACCCCCCAGACTTTCTGTGTCATGGACCTCTGTCAGGATCTAAATGTTATATGTGTACAACATCAGGCAGATATTATGATAAAAATGTCATTTACTGTAAGGAAAGTTCAAAGCTACTGTATGTTAATTGCATCATATGTGGGGACCTTTAAAATATAATCAACTGCATATCATTTTATTCACTTTCTTATGCATTTAAAGTCATTTTAATGTTATCACATATTTTTTTGTTTCTATTCTACACATGAAAGTGATTGTTGAAAAGCTCCGGAAAGAATTTAGTAAAAAAAAAATCATAAAGTAAAATCAACAATTACAGTATTTTTCCAACTTCCCTGGAGACATTGATCCTAGTTTAGGAACGGCTGTGTAAAGATCATTGAGGAAACAAGACTGAGCTATGATTTCATACATTTGTGCAAAGAGGGCTTATGTTAGAACACCCATGAAGTATAGTTTGTAAACAAGAATTGTTCTTAGAATAGGTAGGTCTTGAAAATACATTCTATGGAGCTAGATAGTTAGCAAGTACATTTGATGAAACTACTGGTAATTAACAAATACAGAAATCCATACATTTTTAAATAATGCATTTTCCATTTTAAACTTCACTAACATATGTTGTATTTTCTGAAAATAAATTCCAACATATTATTTTTCTTAATTGACTTGTAAGTAGGTTTGGTTATTTTATTGAGGGTTTTTATAAGACATCTAAGTGGGGAGTTGCTTTTGGTTTAGGTGGTTAAGACTTAAGCTTTGTCTAAATCTGCTGCAAATCCTGATTAATGAAAGGTTTTATTTGGCTTGCTACCTGTTGGTGCCAAGAACTGTACTAGTCTGCCAAGTGGTTGGAATTGGCAGAACAGATCTCTTTAGGAAATGTCTCTTTTATGTCCTTTACAGGTATTCAACATATAGGTATCATTGTGCATGATTTTTTCTAATGCTATCACATTAGAATTGGACACTTATGTCCTTGCGACTAATGTTATAGAACTAAAGTTTGAATTATTTTCAAGAACTTTGCAATTCATAGCAGTCTCCCTTTGTGTGAAAAAGCCTGACAAATTTGGTCTGGCATTTAATCATTTAGAAGCATTAAATTATGGAGAGTACATTTACAGCATATCAACGTATGTGTCATATTTATTTGCAATTGTAATGTTAAGAATTATTGTTAATAGTTCAGCACTATCTGGTGCAGTGTACAATGCTAAGTAACATTGATGTATTTGGTTGCCCAAGTTCCAGATTCTGGGTTGGCAGAATCATACTACTTAATTGTTTGCTATTCCCTCGTTTACACCTTTGCAATGGGAAAAGGGAAGCCTTTGAATGCCTCAGTATTGTTTCAGAAACTTCCATTCAACTTCCTCAATGGAGCATGTTGACGCTGATTTATACACATGTTTGTCTGTGTTCGTGTTAATCCAGCTAATTGTTTGGTCTACAAAATACATGTCCCAGATAAGCCCTAATGACATGACCTAATGACATGCTCAGGCAGCAAAAGAAGAGTAGAGCTGGCTCTCTGCCACTTGTAACTATTTGAGCAAGTGGTGGCAACCAGAAACCGGGATGTCTACCTCTTTATGATCGGTTGTGTGCAATCACGTTGCACAACCAAATTATACTAGTGTGTCCACTGCCTGACACATTTACTGCAGTTATGTGTCTCATTGAATTTCAGATGGTTGTCCTTATGGATCCCTCTGAGGACCCTGATGATGTTCTGCGGGCAAATCGGTCAAGAGGGAAAACGTACATGTTCGATGTGGCATTTGATGTAACAGCAACCCAGGTATTCCTGCTAACCTTTTTTTGTTGTTATCATAATAATTTTCCAGTGGTTAATCATGAGGTACATAAATTTGTTCTGCAGACTTAGTTTGTGAGTGTAACATAAGATTGCAATCTCAATTAAAGTACATTTATGCTTGAATTGTCCTTTAATCTTTTTGACTCCTGGAACTTTATCGAACTGTGTAATATCTTTTTGTCTGCACATGGTTAAGTTCTCTCCCCTGTTCTCCCCACTGTAGGAAGATGTTTATGTGGCAACCACAAAGAATTTAATTGAAGGGGTTATTTCAGGTTACAATGCCACTGTCTTCGC